>NC_089820.1:57963380-58265299 GCF_029633855.1 Hoplias malabaricus
TAATCACAGAAATAGTGCTGCAAATTGCTGTGGGAGACTGTCACACAGGAGACAATCCTGCAGCTCCTGACCTTCTGGAGATTAGAGTTAGGATTAAAGTTACACTATAAAATATTTACTGTAAAATCTGTAGTAAATTACTGGCAAGTTTAGTTGCAATATGGACTGTGCATTATTTTACTGTAATATTACTGCAATTTTACAGAAATAAATATACAGTATAATCCTATACGTTTAAAGTACACCACACAACATTGTACTGTAAATGAACACTGAGGCAGTGTCAATTATTTTACTGTAATTTTACAGAATAAAAAATAATCCCAGTAATAATTATATACATGATATAACACAATATTATCAAATTGATCTACAATAAGTTTAACCACATTTTTAAAGCTAAAGAGTGCAGTAAATGTTCAGTTAACATACAGAGTTAGGTTTAGTGCTAGGTATAAGATTAGGATTAGGTTTAGATTTACAGTTACTTCTTAGTGGACGTTTACATTTACGGCCTTTAGCAGAGGCTCTTATCTAGAACATCTCACTAGTGCTTTGTGTTTGTTTGGAGGTTGTGTTCCATCGAGTACAAACTACCCTTCATCTCAGCTTACAACTTAACTAAAAATGGAGAGTGAGAAAAATTTATTTGTCACTGCATTCGTTATGAGTTCTTGGGGAAAATACTGCATCCAAAATATGGGTAAGATTTATTTTAAACAACTTAAGGATAGGTATTTTGATGTTAGCCCTCGTGAACACATTCATTCATTGTCTGTAACCCTTATCCAGTTCAGGGTGTCGTTGGGTCTGGAGCCTCCCCGGAATCACTGGGTGCAAGGCAGGAACACACCCTGTAGGGGGCGCCAGTCCTTCACAGGGCGACAGAACACACTTCAGGGATCTTTATCCTGGGAAGATTTCATCTAGTATTCTGACATATGCAAAAGCACAGGAGATGTATATCGTTATAATATTCCTCTCTGAAACACAGCATGGGAACAAACAGGCTTCGAAACATTTACTGTTACAATGTTATTCCACAGCGCTCTGGGTCATGATGCTATATGTTTCTCTGCTGTGCAATATCCAGTGAATTTATATTTTTGGAAGCAAAGAAATACCTGGGAGAGAAACGCATAAACTACAATCAATATTTCTCAAAATAAATAAATAAACCGCACGCGAGCCAGAGATGCAGAGAAATAGAGGCTGTGGCCTTCGCTGTCCATCAAACCCAAGCTTCATTTGCCGGCATCACAGCAGCGGGCCAGCAGCGACTCGTCCCAGTCCTTTCAGAACCCGCCAAAAATCAACACCGAACCAGACGGTGTGAATTAATGTCAGCGGCCATTTTCTCCAGCGACGATTCCTATTTATTTTGCCTCCATCGCAGCGTGGGGTCATTTACAGGATTTTGATGACATTGGTTGAAGTAGATATTTGTAAATGTTGTTTACAGTCTCTGAATAACGATATTTATTACGATTCTGGATGGCGGATGTGATCAGTCAAAGCTGAAAACCCTTGCTGCTAAAATCATCCAGGGGTTGAGATGCTTTGTGATGGTAACAGGACGTCTCCATATCTACAATGCAGCATTCTGCAGAAAATCAATGTATGGTGTGTGTTGTTGTGTTGTGTGTGTGTGGTGGGACATGAGAGGAGAGAGTGAGAGAGAGTGAGAGAGAGTGATGAGAGAGAGAGAGAGAGAGAGATGAGAGGAGAGGTGAGTGTAGGAGAGAAGTGAGATGGTTGATGAGAGAGTATAGGTGAAGGAGGAGGGGGAGAGAGGAGATGGATGTTGAGGTGTGTTTTGGTGATGTGGTAGGGTGATGAGTGTAGAGAAGAGTGAGTGAAGTATACCAGTGTGAGTGAGGAGTGAGAGAGAGAGAAGAGAGAGAGAGTACTATTGATTAGAGTGCCTGTAGTTATTGCTGGAGTCTGCTTGTGTGTGAAAGATCACTCTGTAAATTTCAGGAGGAGTTGGTGAGAGCAGAGTTCTGTCGCATGGACTGGATTGGCTGAGGCATGGTTTGATGGCACTAAACGGCGAGGGCTCGGGTGAGTGAGGCGTGTGGATTGTAGCAGGTGAGCACAGGCGATGGAATTTGACAGGCCTAACTGACAGACGTACGACAGCCTTACGCCTCTCTCTGTAAAGCCACTGTTACGGACTAGTGAGCGTGATTGTGTTATAAAAAGATAAGATTAAAAAACTACATGACAGTACATCAGGTGTACACAGCAGCAAAACGGAGGCATCAGAGATGAAACAGCATTTACATCAAAGCCTGCGTTTTTCTTTTGGTGGGAAAAGAGCGTGGAATGATAATTTGAGAGAATATGAGAAGTGGCATAGCGCCCCCTAGGCTAATTTCAGAATGAAGTCCTCAACCATACAGATGTTACAGAACATTACCTTGCTCCTAAGAACTGTAGAAACCCATATATTACTTTCATTGTAACTCATTCACTCACATTTAGCAGACTGAACAATCTCCTCAAGGGGGCAGCATTGTCCAGTTCACAATATTGTGAACAATGTGTCCCCTTTTTGCTGAAGTAACAGCCTTTACTTTTCTAAGAAGTCCTCATACTAGATGTTGGTACATTTCTTTCAGGATTTGATGGCGTTCAGCTATGAGAAGTTTAGTGAGATCACATTTGTTTGGTCAGTCCAACTCATCCCAAACCATTCAGTCTTTTCAATGACATCAACACAACTTTAAAATCTACAAATGATATAGAATAAGGTACAATTGTGTCCCGTAACTAAAAGTGCTGCTATGTTCCCTCGAGGAAAAGAAAATCTCAGAAAAAAAAAAAAAAATCACTAAATATAAGTGGTGTCTAAAACCTTTTGGACATGGGGCATATCTTGAGATATGAGCCCACCTCGGCATGGGTCTAAAAATCTGTCGAAAATCATCAGCAAGCAGCACATCACCTCAGAGTACAGCAGGTGAAATCTGAGCAGCTATGAAATCTGACAAAAGACAGGCATCGAGAGAGAGAGAGAGAGAGAGAGAGAGAGAGAGAGAGAGAGAGAGAGAGAGAGAGAGAAATCAGGGCTAAGCCACAGTGACTGAATTCATGAAAGATTGAGGGAGGGAGACGGATGCCACAGAATAAAGACAGAGTGTTCAGAGAATAGCTGTGATGAAAAGGCCCAGAATCAATGTGACAATGTGTAAATATTCAGCGATAAACAAGGTGAACTTCTTCCATTATTCACAGAAAGTGAAAGGCGAGGAGAGCGAATGGGGAGAGCAGAGTTCGCCGTCTTTCTCGATCAAAAACAAAAGCTAATCACGTGTGGGACACAGTTAAAGGATCTGAAAACTGAGTTCTTAGTCTGTTTTATCTTGTGAATCAGACTCACTGTGTTGCAGACCCGAGGAACTTGTCTGGCACAGTGCACACAAAAACCCAGACTGTTAACAGAGTTCAGAACGGTAAAATATTCAAGGAGAAATAAGCCACTTTTACGTCCAGACAATACTAACAAAGGGGTTATTTCAAAAAGCTCTGAAGTATTGGTGAAAAAGTGCAGCACAGTCATTCCTGTCCACTGGAGGCGCTGTTTCACTAAATCCACAGATACTTCTGTTCTGAACCTGAAGAAGAATCAGTGAAAAAACAAAAACAGTGCTGTAAACTGTTGTGGGAGAATGTTACACAAGAGACAGTCCTGCAGCTCCTGACTTTTAAAGGTACGTTTAAGTTTAGAGTTAGGTTCAGGTTTAGTGTTTTTTAATTTGATAGAATGGTTAAAATTTTGGTTTAAATTTAGGCTTACAGCTAAGTTCAGGTTTGGGTGAAGTTTAGAGTTAGGGCAATTTTTAAGGTTAGGGATAGAGCTGGATTTTGTGGGTGTTTTTAAGGGAAGGTTTAAGGATGATTTCTCTGACTGGACATTTAGAAATTCACACCAACCTCCTCAAATATATTTTGTACACATTTTCTGAGTGTCTGTTTGATATAATACACATTGCACAACCCTTGAGACCAACTTTTTAATCAGACATGTACAAAATCACCAGGCTGAAAAGTCGAACTCTGTCCTTTAGTGAATCTTTAATCAAATCAAATTAAATCTAATTTATTGTATAGCACAATTTACAATGATGATGTCACAAAGTGGCTTCACAGAATTCCAGTAAGACACAGTTTTGACATGAAATGTAAAAATGCAAAGAATTCAAAAATCCAGAGTGAGACCAAGGGCGACAGTGGCAAAGAAAAACTCCCTCAGAGCTGAGGAAGAAACCTTGGGAGGAACCAAGGCTCACACAGGGGACCTACCCTCCTCTGGTCAGTCTATTGGTAATAATAGTTAGGAGTCCATGAAAACTTCAATGGGCAGCTTCAAGGCACTTGGTGGTGGCTGGAGCGTGGGCAGCTGGTCTGAGACATGGAGCAGGAGCTCGACAGTCATCCATCAGTGTCCAGTGACAGGTGGCCGGTTGTTTACTCAGAAAAAAGGTAAAGGGATGGAATTGGTTTTGATCTGTTTGAGTGAATGTAAAGTAGAGAACGTGAACATTTCCAGAGTGTGGCTAATGACTCCAGCAGATCTGATTATGACAGCTGTAATCAATGTGGAATTTAACAGGAAGCCAATGGAGTGATGATAAAACTGGATTGATATGTTCAAATTCTCAAATTTTAAAATTAAATCTGATTTCTAAATTTATTTCTCGCCACATTTGGACCCAAAAGCAGGACCTCTGTTTTGTTACTCTTTAGAAGGAGGAAGTTATGCAACATCCAGCCTTTCGTGTATTTTACACAGTCCTCTATTTTCTTTTATCTGTGTTTGTCATTGAGCTTGGCTGATATGTACAATTGTGTGTCATCTGCGTAACAGAGGAAGTTAATGTCATGGTTTCTTATAACTCTGCCTAGCGGTAACATTCATTTCATTGTCTGTGACCCTTATCCAGTTCAGGGTCGTGGTGGGTCCGGAGTCTACCCGGAATCATTGGGCGAAAGGCAGGAACACACCCTGGAGGGGGCACCATTTCTGCACAGGACGACACACACTCACACATTCACTCACACACTCACACCTACGGACACTTTTGGACCACTAATCCACCTACCAACGTGTGTTTTTGGAGCGTGGGAAGAAACCGGAGCACCCAGAGAAAACCCACACAGACACAGAGAGAACACACCACACTCCTCACAGACAGTCACCCAGAGAAAACCCACGCAGACACAGAGAGAACACACCACACTCCTCACAGACAGTCACTGGAGGAAACCCACACAGACACAGGGAGAACACACCACACTCCTCACAGACAGTCACCCGGAGGAAACCCCCACAGACACAGAGAGAACACACCACACTCCTCACAGACAGTCACCCGGAGGAAACCCACGCAGACACAGAGAGAACACACCACACTCCTCACAGACAGTCACCCGGAGGAAACCCACGCAGACACAGAGAGAACACACCACACTCCTCACAGACAGTCACCCGGTGTGGGACTCGAACCCACAACCTCCAGGTCCTTGGAGCTGTGTGACTGTGACACCACCTGCTGCACCACCATGACGCCCTTATCAATAACATGTATAATGAAAACAATAATAACGCTCCTAAAATAGAGCCTTGTGGAATTCCAAATAATTCCACAGAATAACTGAAATATAAATCGTTTACTTTTACGAACTGATAACATACGATTAAGTAAGATCTGAACCCAGATTGGGCTGTTCCTGTGATTCCAACCATGTTTTCTAAACTCTCTAGGAGAATATTGTGATCTATAGCTGCACTGAGGTCAAGAAGCACCAACAGGCATACATGGCCTTTATCAGAGGCAAGAAGAAGATCGTTTGTTATCTTGACTAGCGCTGCCTCTGTACTATGATGTGGCCTGCATCCAGATTGGAATTTTTCATATATATGCTTCTTATGTACATGTAGATGTAGACTACGTTGTTGGGCCACAGCTTTTTCTAAGATCTTGGATAGAAATGGTAGCTTAGAAATAGGCCTGTAATTAGACAGTGAGCTAGCATCAAGATTTGATTTCTTGATCAGGGGTTTAATAACTGCTAGTTTAAAAGCTTAGGGTACATGGCCCAGGCTAAGGGATGAGTTTACTGTAGTTAAAAGAGGACTGATAAGAGCTGGTAGCACTTCTTTGAATAATTTTGTGAGAATTGCATGAAGTGTGCAAGTTGTACAGTTTGTGGAGGTGATATCAGTCAGATCAGATGACAGCCAGGTTGGGTTTAATACTGTGGGTTGAGTTTGTTGTCTAATATTCTTGATTTTATTATTAAAAATAATAAAAACTTCACTCGTGAGAGTTGCCAGGATTTGAGGTTCTGTACCACACTAAACTAGTTTTGTAGTTTCTGGAAAACACACAAAAGAGTTTAAGAAACCACAGAAGCACAGTCTTAAGAAAACCATCTCCAAAAGTCTATAGTAAGTTTACAAAAGAAGTCAAGGTAATAGGTTTTATTCCAAGTAAGTTTGGAGCATTTCTATTGGTCCATTCATCATGAAATGTTCACACAGTGTGAAGGACAGGGGCTCTTGTAGTAAACTAAAAACAGAGACACATATAGACATGTATGCATCGACACCGTCCGTGGAAAAACACGTATTTGTACAAGACTTCCATCTGAAAACACAAGAGAGGCTGGATAAAGATGTTAAACACGCCGAGCCTTTGTAATAAGAGTCTGTTACACAGGCTCTGCTCCTAATTCGCTCAAAGTTTTCACAAAAGATGAGGCTTAATGGATCCCCGAATGCCGCACAACTTTCATAAAAAAGCGAATATCCTACATCTTTTCATCCTCCATCATAAAGGGAGCATTCACACTCCTCCACATGAATATGAAGGGAGCTGTCACTCATGCACTCGGCTCTGTGAAAAGCCTGTGCAGGTTAGGAACAAAAAAAAAAAAGAGCCCTCAGCTTTAGGGTTGTGATGACAGACACGGTCCATTTACTGTTCGTCTGCAGCTAAACAAAAGCGTCCACGGTCAGCAGCCCATTATCCAGAGAGAGGTTTTTTTTCTATCCATTTGAAATGAAGTCTGTTCCACTTTCTGTTCGATGAAGAAACTTTCACTGAATCTGGATCAATAACACACCCAGGGAAACGTGCTAGAGTCAGAAAAGGACTTTCCTAGAACCATGTATTAAACCCAATAGCCATTTACTATTTGCATAATAAACAATTCATAATTAACAACGATTTCAGGCACTGTTTTATGAAACAAACAAATCTCTGATTCCTTTTTACGAGTTACAATATCTAGGAATTGTCACAGAGGAACCGCTGGTGTGCTTGTTCTACCATGGAATCAGCTCCTGGATTCAGAACAAATCCGTCCATTCATTCATTCATTATTTGTAACCGCTTATCCAATTCAGGGTCGCGGTGGGTCCAGAGCCTACCTGGAATCATTGGGCGCAAGGCAGGAATACACCCTGCAGGGGGTGCCAGTCCTACACAGGGCAACACAGACACACACACACATTCACTCACACCTACAGGTACTTTTGAGTCGCCAATCCACCTACCAACATGTGTTTTTGGACTGTGGGAGGAAACTGGAGCACCCGGAGGAAACCCATGCAGACACAGGGAGAACACACCACACTCCTCACAGACAGTCACCCGGAGGAAACCCACGCAGACACAGAGAGAACACACCACACTCCTCACAGACAGTCACCTGGAGGAAACCCACGCAGACACAGAGAGAACACATCACACTCCTCACAGACAGTCACCTGGAGGAAGCCCACACAGACACCGAGAGAACACACCACACTCCTCACAGACAGTCACCCGGAGGAAACCCACGCAGACACAGAGAGAACACACCACACTCCTCACAGACAGTCACCCGGAGGAAACCCACGCAGACACAGAGAGAACACACCACACTCCTCACAGACAGTCACCCGGAGGAAACCCACGCAGACACAGAGAGAACACATCACACTCCTCACAGACAGTCACCTGGAGGAAACCCACACAGACACAGAGAGAACACACCACACTCCTCACAGACAGTCACCCGGAGGAAACCCACGCAGACACAGAGAGAACACACAACACTCCTCACAGACAGTCACCCGGAGGAAACCCATGCAGACACAGAGAGAACACACCACACTCCTCACAGACAGTCACCCGGAGGAAACCCAAGCAGACACAGGGAGAACACACCACACTCCTCACAGACAGTCACCTGGAGCGGGAATCGAACCCACAACCTCCAGGTCCCTTGAGCTGTGTGACTGTGACACCTACCTGCTGCACCACAGTGCCGCCCCAGAACAAATACAAATTTGTGAAACTAAAGCTAGTCTTTCTAGTTTTAGAACGTTCTTAAGTGAGGGTACAATCCTCACCCCACACAGAACCCAGAGGGAGGGCTTTGGGGGGTGTTGGGCTGTAGAGCAGCGGAGCTCTGATCTCTGGAGTGATGGAGATCTATATAACACCTGGGGGATGAGTTGCTTGGGATCCAGAACTAAGCATCCAATATTAGCATCTCACCTGTCCACTTGAATGCACTCAAATCCTCACAGCAATGTTCAATCAGGTACTCCAAAGCCTAAAATGAAGAAAAAGGAAAGAAAGTGTCTATTAATGCCCTTTTTTCAGAAATAATAGTAAAGTTTAAGCTAATAATAATACACATAAAAATATTAGACATACAATAAAATTACCTCATTGTTTCAGAGTGGATCAGACAAAGCAGGAATGCTGGACTTTTTTAAGGCTCAGTAACACACCACCACCACGTCAGTGTCACTGCAGCGTTGAGAATGACCCACCACCACATCACACCTGCTCTGTGGGGGTCCTAAACGCTGGAGAACAGGGGGGAAAGGGGGCTAACAACGTACGCAGAGCAACAGACGGAGCACACCAACTACAGAGTGTGGTCAGTGGAGCTGAGAGAATGGTGAGGTTGGAAACAAGAAGGTATTATCTACACTAAGCCTGTTTTCTCTTTGCCAAAAATCTCAGGCCAAACAAAAGTGCCCACTGTCCACGGTCTATAATCCTGAGAGAGAGAGTTTTTTTTTTTTTCATTTGAAATGCAAGGCTGCTCCATTTGCACTTTCATTACGGCCCACATTTCAGTTTCCCCGCATCAACGAGCCTCCCGTAGTGGCCTGAAGTTGTTTGAGATTGGACCAGGCCGGCTTTGTGATCTGTGTCCAGTTCCCTCGGGCGCTCCGTCCTTCTGCCGCCGCTGATTAATGAATCCGCAATCATCTCCGGTCATTACTCCAGCATCCCTCCGAGAAAACACCAAGAGCAAAGGACCCTGGACCTGACTGACCCGTGTCCAGCGTCTCTTCTTCTAGCGTCCCGTCAAATTCCCAGCGATTCATCCCGGGCCAAGGCCACTCCGCCTCTGTGCGCCTGCTGAGGGCCAAGCCTGGAGCCACCGGCCCCCACAGAGCAGGAGGAGAGAGATGTAGAGGGAGGAGAGTGAATGAAGCTTAAAACTCTGAAGTCTGAAAGCTTCACATCCTGAGCCAGGCCAAAAAAAACCCTGCAAAAATAATGGAAATATATATATATATCTGCAAGAGAATGCAGGGAGAATATTGAATATTCCTGAGATGTTTCTAAGTCTTAAATATTTGAGCAGTGTCTTAATGACACACAGGACGCGTGCAGGACTTGGTAAGATAGAAGTTTTCAGCAGTGAATACTCCACGTATCCAGCTGCACTAGAGAAAAAGCAAGAGCTCAGCACTTCAGCTCCTTCCTCCTGATGATTAGTCCTGATTATGTCCCTCCAGACCCTGCCCCCTTTTCCCTCAACCTCGAAAAATCACACACACTAAAAAAAAATGTCCTCTCTTCCCCTCCATGGCTGTGAAACGTCCGCCTCTGACGAAAGCCTGCATAAACATCATTTGGACTGAAGTCAAGGAGAAAGCGCTTGTCTTCTCTCGCAGCCTATAGGGCCCTTAACTGAGAGAACGTCCACTTCTGCAAGCCCAGAGAAAAACAAAACACACACACAGTGTCGCCCCTCGCCAAATAATTACAGACTTTGATTATCTCCTGTTTTGTCTGGAGAGCGCGAGGCCACTGCCAACAGGCGAGCAGACATAAAGGTTAACGCCGCTGATGCTCTGGGTTCTAGCCGTAATTGAGCCAGATGGGACCGTCCAGTGCCAGGGTTCACTCAGCTTCAGTGTTTACACAGCTCCTCGACTCGAGACGGGCTCATTAGAGCCTCCTGCCTCCCGTCCCACCGCAAACCAACTGCAGAGTGAAGCCCGCGGAGCCGCATGCCTCGGATCCAGCCAAGGGACGCCGCGTGGAGCCAGTACTCAGCGTCGGAGGCTGCGGAGGATTCTTCGCTCGTACTATATCCCAGATCTGTGGCCCTCGCTGGGCCGGTGCAGAACCCACTAAATTGGCAACGCTGAGCATCAATGGACCATCTGTAGAGAGGCATTATGTTTGAATAATGAGTGAACAACAAATGGGTACTATAAATTATTCTTTAAAAACTCTGGCTTGCTGATGGCGGCTTATCTTTGCCAAAAACTGTAGCCCTGGATGAGCCCTGGAGATTTCTGGAGTTTTACCAATTACAATTTAGAAAAGCCTGAATTAGAAGCTACAAAAGCAACAAGCTCTCCAAACATTAGCAGATACACGGCGAGGAAGAGGACCCCAGGTCTACGTTATGATTCTGTTCATGAGCTGAGAGGAGTAGGGGTTAGGGTTAGGGTCATAGACAGGTTTGGGATAAGGGTTACAGGCAATGAATGAATGAATTTTAAAAGGTATATTGAATCCATATACAGCTTACCAAGAACCCAAATTGCATTACAAAATAATACACAAACCAAAAACACAGAAGTACAGAGAAACAGCACAAATATTAGTGAGCGTTTGTAGCCAGTCTGTGAGCAGTACAAAGACAGGGTTAGAATGGGATCCAGAAATTGACAGTCATTGTAAATCTTTGCAGTTCTGGCAGGCTGGCAGCTGGAATTGACCCCCCGATCCACATCAGCAGCAGAGTCAGCAGGCCACTAGCAACAATCAGCAGCAATGAGGAAGTGAACTCCCCGGCCAACACCTGCAGCAGCCAGAGGCAACGCCAGCGGCAATGAGAACGCACTCCACCGGCCAATATCAGCAGCAACTAGCTGCAGTATTACCAAACTTTTACCCACCAAGAAACAAAAATGAAGACCCGCTCCCCCGGTCGACATCAGAAACAGGCAAGAGCAGCGGCAGCAGGACATCAGCCATCAGCGACAACAACAGCTGGAAATAGTCTCTAAGTCCAATCCATACAGGGTCTGTCCCAAAACCTAGTGAGCCGTCTACATAGAAAGTATTGTGTGCACGCTCCCGACAGTGCAAGTACTTATCCAGTTCAGCGTCAAAGTGGGTCCGTCCCATACTTGGACGGTCCTTCATAGGGTCCTTCATAGGGTGACACACACTCACACATTCACTCACACCTATGAACACATTTGAGTTGCCAATCCACCTACCAATGACTTGTTTTTTGGAGCATGGGAGGAAACCCACGCAGACACAGAGAGAACACACCACACTCCTCACAGACAGTCACCCGGAGGAAACCCACGCAGACACAGAGAGAACACACCACACTCCTCACAGACAGTCACCCGGAGGAAACCAACGCAGACACAGAGAGAACACACCACACTCCTCACAGACAGTCACCCGGAGGAAACCCACGCAGACACAGAGAGAACACACCACAGTCCTCAGACAGTCACCCGGAGGAAACCCACACAGACACAGAGAGAACACACCACACTCCTCACAGACAGTCACCCGGAGGAAACCCATGCAGACACAGGGAGAACACACCACACTCCTCACAGACAGTCACCTGGAGGAAACCCACGCAGACACAGGGAGAACACACCACACTCCTCACAGACAGTCACCCGGAGGAAACCCACGCAGACACAGAGAGAACACACCACACTCCTCACAGACAGTCACCAGGAGCGGGATTCAAACCCATAACCTCCAGGACCCTGGAGCTGTATGACAGCAAACATTGAGACCAGTCTGATAAAAATATTCTCTCACTCTACAACCAGATAATCTGGCAACACCAGCAACAGTTGCGTGTTGGTAATGACTGTTGACTGGGTGATATCGTAAAGTATAAAATGTTACCGATGATTCCTCTCTTGGCATGTTTTTGTAGAACCTCTCAATCTGGCAGCACCAAGCCTTGTGGGCTGAAGACACTTCCAAAACAATCATCTTTTGTTTTATTTGGCAACCAGGCACTAATATATGTTCTGTAGGAGTAGTGGAGTTTATGAGTAATGACTGGTCAACAAACTGATGGTGTAAAGTGCTGATAAGGTTTAAAAAACAGTGAGAATATGGCTTTAACTGTGTTGGTGCAGTAGAATCCAATTTAATTTGGCATCACGAAGCATCAATGGGCCATCTGTAGACTGGCATTGTGCTCGAGTAATGATGCTATAAATTATGATTTTAAAAACTCCAGAATGGTGCTGATGGCTGATAGGAACTCCAAATATTGGACATATGAGATGCTAATGAAGGCTTATCTTAACCAAGCTCTCTGGCTTCTTAATTTGTCCAAACCACGCATCAACATCTCTCAATAACAGTGAATCTATCATCAGCAGTTACTACTGCTACAGCACAAACACTGTCAGGAATAAAAGCCATGGTCTTCTGTCCCCTCAGAGTTACAACAGGGGTCTTAAAATTTGACTTTAACTTTTGACTGAAACCGTGTTCTTTGATTAACGTCATTTTGTTCAGCTTACATTGTCTTTAAATGTTCTTTTTTAATCACAATTTACATTGACATTTTAGGGTGTTACACGGCACATAAACTGTGTTGGATGCTGTTATTTGTTTTCTCATGCATCAGCTCTTTCTGTCCACCTCCCTCTCTCTCTACAGTTCTTTAAATCTGGGCCAGTGGCTACCTCCGGTTCTCCGTATTGACTGGTTCTAACGGTGTCTGAGCTGATCTTTAAGTTTCTCTGTGGGAGAGTAAACAGCCTCGTTTGTTTTGTCTGTGTGCTGACCAGGGTTTTACGATTTAACTCTCAGGGTTAGAGCTAAACACCTCTCAGCCGTCACACGGAAATAAATTGACTATAAAAAGCATGTATCCTTTTAAAACTTGGCCGAAAGGCTTTAATGGGCTCCAGTCAAATTACACAGTGTAGTACAGTAGAATTAACCCCGCGCATTTCTTTCTTTCATTTTACCACATCATTATATCACCTTATTCCCTTTGAGCTCACAGAGGAATAAATTAATACAGCTTTCTTTATATAAACGTCTGTTAAATTCAGCCCCGAATGATTCCAGTCGGAGCGGAGGAGTGATTAGCAAAAGCATCAGACGGAAAATGACCACAGCCAGATAAAGCCGACATAGAAAAACTGATTAAAAAGTCGATGTTATTTTTCAGGAACCTGGTCAGAATTCATAAATTCATTCATTTGCTAAAAGGCTGATTTTTTTTGCATGGATTTCTGGCAACCCATCAGGAAAATATAGCTTTAAATTTTCCCTTAAGCTTCAACCAAACCCTATTTTTAAGCTCCATAAGTTTAAAAGTTAAAAGAGTTCTCTACTTGTGTAACACAGCTGCTCACAATGAACCATACACCTGAGTATTTTGTGAAACAGCGCCACCACTGGACTGGAGTTCACTTAGTGAAGGTGAAAGTAACACACATTTTAGTGAAGGATTGTGATTGGCTGATGTTCTGTGGAAGGTGTGTTTCTGGGTTGGCTCCGGACCCTTTGTGAATCAAAAGATAAATGAATAAAAGAATCAACTAATAAATGCATTAATGTAAAAACGTTATGAATTGCTGGAGTGCTCTTTTTATCACTTCTTGTGTTTAAAGCCTTAAAAAGGACCCGACAATCCATCGTTAGTCATCTCATAAATACTGATATTGTTCTTAATGTGTTTCTGAATCTTTAGAAACCAAATGATTTTAAGATTAAGGATAATACATATGTTGATGATTATTTTCATGATATTCATTTTCGTATAAGAACGGAACTCACAGAAGCTGTTTTTAGAGACAATCTGTCAATTGAAAGTGAATGTCACTCTTTATATAACTTTGTAATTAATTCTGAGAGTGTGCGGCTGCATTCAGACGGCGTATGAGGCGGATAACGCAGGGTTGGTGAAGGTTAATTTGCTCTGCAGTGGATGGAAACAGGTACAATTATGCATTTAAAAATCTTTTCATTTTCAAGGTTTGCTGCCATACAGACTCGAGTAGAGCGCCGTGCGCTACACAACCTCGTCCACACCGGAGAGTTCCTGCGTGTGACAGATGGAGAAAGAAATCCAGAACTTTTTATAATGTTTAAATGACTTTATTCAGTGTTTGTAAGGTTTATATTGGCACCAGCTTTTGAAGGGCTTTGTCTTTTTGACATAAAACGATCAGCACGTGTGAATTGTTTCATGTTCTCACTCCATTTTAGAGTTTCTTTTCAGTGGTGACGCTACAAAAAAAGGATTTCATACATTAGATCAAACTCTGGATTGCCTAATTAAGTTCTACACTTTCCTTTTCATCCGAAAGGAAATGGACTTTGATGTTACATGGTATGTGGATAAATACAGGCATTAATTATAGAAAAAAATATATAAAAATGATTATACCTTGTTGCCAAGGAAATTGTGCTAAACATACCAGCCTAGCGTTATCACGGTCAAGGTTAAGGCCATTAACCACGTTCTGAAATCCCATTAAAAAACACGTAATAAAATAAGAACAACAATAACAGCAAGGTTATATCTTCTGCATCAGGGTAGGAGCTAGCATTAATTAGGCAAAATATAGATGACAATTCTGTAAAGTTATTAAAACATCACTAAACAACACTTTCTTACCCTATCGTTTATATTGCTTTTTACAAAAAAAAAAAACAAAACAAAACAAAAAAAAACAATGGTCTGCATATAAATTGTGGAAATAATAAAAAAAAACAAAACAAAGGAAAACTCCTCCGCTGATAATTGGAGAAGATGCTACTTCACTGTCGTTTAGCATGCTAGTCCCTCGGCGCTCAAAACAGCATCTGTGGTGGGGGAACAATAAACGCTACTCGTGTAAAGATCCAGAAACATACGTCCTGAGGGATGCCATTATTTTGAGGGCCTTTTATACAGTGTGTGAGCTGATAATATATAAACAGTCTTTTGCTGATGCCTCAAGGCTGATATAGTTAGTTTCCTGTTCATATATTAAGCTACAAAATACAGAAATGACATATTTGACTCAGACATTAAAATACAGCTGGGGATGTCTGTAATTAATTAAAATGTATATTTTATTTTAATTCTCAGTATCTGTAAAGCTGCTTTGTGACACCATCAGTTTGTAGAAGGTGCAATACAAATAAATCTGACTTGACTAATGTGTATATACTGTAGGGGTGGCACGTTAGTGTAGCGAGTAGTGTCACAGTCGCACAGCTCCAGGGTCCTGGAGGTTGTGGGTTTGAGTCCCGCTCCGGGTGACTGTCTGTGAGGAGTGTGGTGTGTTCTCTCTGTGTCTGCGTGGGTTTCCTCCGGGTGACTGTCTGTGAGGAGTGTGGTGTGTTCTCCCTGTGTCTGCGTGGGTTTCCTCCGGGTGACTGTCTGTGAGGAGTGTGGTGTGTTCTCCCTGTGTCTGCGTGGGTTTCCTCCGGGTGACTGTCTGTGAGGAGTGTGGTGTGTTCTCCCTGTGTCTGCGTGGGTTTCCTCCGGGTGACTGTCTGTGAGGAGTGTGGTGTGTTCTCCCTGTGTCTGCGTAGGTTTCCTCCGGGTGACTGTCTGTGAGGAGTGTGGTGTGTTCTCCCTGTGTCTGCGTGGGTTTCCTCCGGGTGACTGTCTGTGAGGAGTGTGGTGTGTTCTACCTGTGTCTGCGTGCATTTCCTCCGGGTGACTGTCTGTGAGGAGTGTGGTGTGTTCTACCTGTGTCTGCGTGCATTTCCTCCGGGTGACTGTCTGTGAGGAGTGTGGTGTGTTCTCTCTGTGTCTGCGTGGGTTTCCTCCGGGTGACTGTCTGTGAGGAGTGTGGTGTGTTCTACCTGTGTCTGCGTGCGTTTCCTCTGGGTGACTGTCTGTGAGGAGTGTGGTGTGTTCTACCTGTGTCTGCGTGCATTTCCTCCGGGTGACTGTCTGTGAGGAGTGTGGTGTGTTCTCTCTGTGTCTGCGTGGGTTTCCTCCGGATGACTGTCTGTGAGGAGTGTGGTGTGTTCTCCCTGTGTCTGTGTGGGTTTCCTCTGGGTGACTGTCTGTGAGGAGTGTGGTGTGTTCTCCCTGTGTCTGTGTGGGTTTCCTCCGTGTGACTGTCAGTGAGGAGTGTGGTGTGTTCTCTCTGTGTCTGTGTGGGTGTCCTCCGGGTGACTGTCTGTTCCTCCCACAGTCCAAAAACATACGTTGGTAGGTGGATTGGGGACTCAAAAGTGTCCGTTGGTGTGAGTGTGTGAGTGAATGTCTGTTGCCCTGTGAAGTTCTGGTGCCCCCTCCAGTGTGTGTTCTCGCCTTGCACCCAGTGATTCCTGGTAAGCTCGGGACCACCGCCACCCTGAACTGATAAGCGGTTACATATAATAATGTGTATATGCTGATTTTTAGCATGCCATACTGCATTATGTATAGTTTGTAGTAACTGTGTATTTACACATTAACAATGTATATAACAACAGTGCAATTAATAATAATTAAAAGTTAAATGTATATAGCAACATTCACACACGGTCACTATACAGCTCAGCAATGAGCAAAAAATGCAAACAGGGATACAGAAATACAGTGTGCAGAGAAACTCAGAGCGGTGAGAACAGGTAGCAGCCAGTGAGCAGCACCAAACTGTGAGGTTAATCAGACTCCCAAAGTTAACACAGTAATCACAGTAACAGTCACACGGTTCCTTAAGTCCGTCTTAGAACCAGCTTACAGCAGGGACAGGGAGCTGTTAAAAAACCAGGCAGTGGGGATGATAACAGGATCCCTCAGTCCACATTAGCAGCAGCTCACAGCAAGCAACTGGCCACTGGGCAGCAGCGATGACAAAAGGATTTCTCAGTACTGGGTAATAACAGTACACCAACTGACAGAAACTGGGACAACAGGCAGGGAACTGTTGAATAGTTCAGAAGAAGCAGGGCCAGCCGACATCATGTTTTTTTTTATTTATAATTAATGATAATGGGTTAAACATCAGGTAGTGTCCAGAGTCCTGGAGGTTGTGGGTTTGAGTTCTGCTTGGGTGACTGTCTGTGAGGAGTGTGGTGTGTTCTCCCTGTGTCTGTGTGGGTTTCCTCCGGGTGACTGTCTGTGAGGAGTGTGGTGTGTTCTCTCTGTGTCTGCGTGGGTTTCCTCTGGGTGACTGTCTGTGAGGAGTGTGGTGTGTTCTCCCTGTGTCTGCGTGGGTTTCCTCCGGGTGACTGTCTGTGAGGAGTGTGGTGTGTTCTCTCTGTGTCTGCGTGGGTTTCCTCCGGGTGACTGTCTGTGAGGAGTGTGGTGTGTTCTCCCTGTGTCTGTGTGGGTTTCCTCCAGGTGACTGTCAGTGAGGAGTGTGGTGTGTTCTCCCTGTGTCTGCGTGGGTTTCCTCCGGGTGACTGTCTGTGAGGAGTGTGGTGTGTTCTCTCTGTGTCTGCGTGGCTTTCCTCTGGGTGACTGTCTGTGAGGAGTGTGGTGTGTTCTCCCTGTGTCTGCGTGGGTTTTCTCCGGGTGACTGTCTGTGAGGAGTGTGGTGTGTTCTCCCTGTGTCTGTGTGGGTTTCCTCCGGGTGACTGTCTGTGAGGAGTGTGGTGTGTTCTCCCTGTGTCTGCGTGGGTTTTCTCCGGGTGACTGTCTGTGAGGAGTGTGGTGTGTTCTCTCTGTGTCTGCGTGGGTTTCCTCCGGGTGACTGTCTGTGAGGAGTGTGGTGTGTTCTCCCTGTGTCTGCATGGGTTTCCTCCGGGTGCTCCGATTTTGTCCCATGCTCCAAAAACACACGTTGGTAGGTGGATTGGCGACTCAAAAGTGTCCGTAGGTGTGTGTGTGTGAGTGAATGTGTGTGTGTGTGTCTGTGTTGCCGTGTGAAGGACTGGCGCCCCCTCCAAGGAGTATTTCCACCTTGTGCCCAGTGATTCCGGGGAGACTCCGGACCCACCGCGACCCTGAACTGGATAAGGGTTACAGACAATGAATGAATATTCACTGTAGCAGATATATTTCAGGAGTAGAGCTAATGTAAATGTGTATGACTGTATTAACACTGTAACACTGTCCACTGTACGAAGTGGAATTAAAGACAAAGACGTGTTTAAGTTACACGTTTAAGTTGCTTTTCCAGTTGTGCTCACTCTGGCTTGTCCTTATTCATGACATAGTCCACTGTTTTGGGGTTCTATCATTTTGTATGAATCCTGTGGATGGTATTTCAGTAAAAAAAATGTATGTATTCACCCTGACACCAGACTGAAAATTGTGCCTAATGAACCGAAAACTTTGTGAAAATAACACTTAGTCTACCCCTCTGATTTGAAGATATTTTGCCTTATGTTTGTTGCCCTTATTCGTCCTAAATTTCCCAGCACCCATCCTCTTTAATTTCAGAGCCGGAGAGTCACGGCCCTTATTGACTGTGTCAGCATTAAAAATTCAAATAATGCGTCCACTTAGCGGATGATTGTGGAATGAATAAGGCATGAGCTTCTGTCTGACTGAGTAATAAACAACACTGAGGCACACAACACAAAACACACACTTCACTCAGACAAGCAAATCACTTCCAGACGTTTATTCCGAGGTGAGGAGGAGATGTGTCCAGAGCCAAAGAGAACAGTAATAACATCACGTCAGGAGCCAGAATACAGAAGACACAGTGACCTCCAGAATTACAGCCGCCCTCAGAGAAGCTCTTTTGTTTATCAGCTTGCAGAAATCCATAGTAAATTAGTAACAATATATAGTCAACCTTTGAGGTCCTGTGAAGAACCACCACAGCATTTAACATTTAAAGTGGATCAGACACAGCAGTGCTGCTGGAGTTTTTAAACCCCTCAGTGTCTGGACTGAGAACAGTCCACCGACCAAAAACACCCAGCCGACAGCGTCCTGTGTCACTGATGAAGGACTAGAGGACGAGCGACACACACTGTGCAGCGACAGATGAGCTACTGTCTCTGACTCTACATCTACAAGGTGGACCAACGAGGGAGGAGTGTCTCACAGAGTGGACAGAGAGTGGACACAGGGTTTAAAAACTCCAGCAGCACTGCTGTGTCTGATCCACTCTACACCAGCACAACACACACTAACACACCACCACCACGTCAGTGTCACTGCAGCGCTGAGAATGATCCACCACCAGAAAACAGGGGGAACGGTGGTTAATAAAGTATGCAGAGCCAATTGATGGACCACTTACAGATGTAATTGTAGAACCACAACGTGCTCCTGTGTGGTCAGTGAAGCCGAGAGAATGGAAAAGGCTGCGGCTGTAATTCTGTTTAACCTTTATCCTGAGCCCTGAGATGCCGCAGTCATCCGTCACCTTTCGTCCTTCACGTGAGAAACTGGGCCCTCACGTCCACGTGTGTTTACTCACCGCCACAAACTCACACACTCCAATCCATCACAGCAGCATTTAGACATCAACAAGTGGAGGCGGCGGTCCGGCAGCGTGACATTCTCCTTAAAGGACAACGCATTCAATCATTTCATGTAAATACAAGCAGCCGCAGCTGTATTTCACCTCCACGCCGTGTGATGGATGCAGATTCTGCTTGTGTTTTATCGCCTCGCTGTAATTCGCTCCATTTTTATCCACGACCTGGATTTGACACGCACTCACAAACACTTAGAGACACACACACACACACACACACACACACTTCTGGGAAGCTCCACCCGAACCACAAATCTGTCAGCTACACCTGAACACTCCCAGACTTTCATTTAAAGGATGTTGATCAGACGTAACTTCTTAAAACTATAATGCCTGTAATGAGTAGTGTTAGTAGCTAACGAGGAACATAATTAATAACAATAACAGTAAACATGTCTGTAAACTGGGTTTGGAAATATTAGTCCATAAATAACCTCAGTAAAAGCTTGTATATGCTGCAGTTAGCAAAAGCAGCCCATAAACCATTTCACTAAAGGCTCATATCGCTTAAAATAGGAGAGATTTGTCTATAAATAATGTAAATAAATAATTCAGTACAATAGAACAGGAGATATCTGTCCATAACAACCTTGATGAATGTTCTTATGCAGCAGGAAATATTAGTCCAAAGATTTTATGACGAGATGCTACAGTAAATTAAATATAAAAGATGTTAGTCAAGTGTGAAATTTAAAAATCAGTATCATATACCAACATCTGGGTAGCACTGGGTCAGTGAGTGAAACTCTCCACAGGTGTGAGTGACTGGGTGAATGTGTGAAACTCTCCACAATTGTGAGTGAGTGAGTGACTGTGTGAATGTGTGCTTGTTTGAAACTCTCCACAGTTGTGAGTGAGTGAGTGAGTGTGTGATTGTTTGAAACTCTGCACAGTTGTGAGTGAGTGAGTGATTGTTTGAAACTCTGCACAGTTGTGAGTGAGTGTGTGATTGTTTGAATCTGTCCACAGGTGTGAGTGACTGGGTGAATGTATGAAACTCTCCACAGTTGTGAGTGAGTGAGTGAGTGGGTGAGTGAGTGTGTGTGTGATTGTTTGAAACTCTCCACAGTTGTGAGTGAGTGAGTGAGTGAATGTGTGATTGTTTGAAACTCTGCACAGTTTTGAGTGAGTGAGTGTGTGATTGTTTGAAACTCTCCACAGTTATGAGTGAGTGAGTGAGTGTGTGATTGTTTGTATCTGTCCACAGGTGAGTGACTGGGTGAATGTGTGAAACTCTCCACAGTTGTGAGTGAGTGAGTGATTGTTTGAAACTCTCCACAGTTGTTTGTGAGTGAGTGAGTGATTGTTTGAAACTCTCCACAGTTGTGAGTGAGTGAGTGTGTGATTGTTTGAAACTCTGCACAGTTGTGAGTGAGTGAGTGAGTGAGTGTGTGATTGTCTTAATCTGTCCACAGGTGTGAGTGACTGGGTGAATGTGTGAAACTCTCCACAGTTGTGAGTGAGTGATTGTTTGAAACTCTACACAGTTGTGAGTGTGTGATTATTTGAAACTGCACAGATGTGAGTGAGTGAGTGTGTGATTGTTTGAAACTCTCCACAGTTGTGAGTGAGTGAGTGTGTGATTGTTTGAATCTGTCCACAGGTGTGAGTGACTGGGTGAATGTGTGATTTTTTGAAACTCTACACAGTTGTGAGTGAGTGAGTGTGTGATTGTTTGAAACTGCACAGTTGTGAGTGAGTGAGTGTGTGATTGTTTGAAACTCTCCACAGTTGTGAGTGAGTGAGTGTGTGATTGTTTGAATCTGTCCACAGGTATGAGTGACTGGGTGAATGTGTGAAACTCCACAGGTATGAGTGTGTGAATCTGTCCACAGTTGTGAGTGAGTGTGTGACTGGGTGATTGTGTGAATCTGTCCACAGGTATGAGTGACTGGGTGAATGTGTGAAACTCCACAGGTATGAGTGTGTGAATCTGTCCACAGTTGTGAGTGAGTGTGTGACTGGGTGATTGTGTGAATCTGTCTACAGGTGTGAGTGACTGGGTGAATGTGTGAAACTCCCCACAGATGTGAGTGTGTGATTGTGTGAACTCTCCACAGTTGTGAATGTGTGAATGTAGGTGGTTTCTTTGTGTCTCGCGCCTAGTGAATCTGGGTAGGCTGATCAGGATGACATGCTCACAGAAATGAATGAATACATGGATTAACAGATGAATGTATGAATGCATTAATGCAGGAAAATATGACATTGGAAGCAAATGGATCACAAATCCAAACTCTAGCTTGTGATTTAGCTCAGCATCTTTAAAGCCATTGCTGCTAAGTCCTCTGTGAAAGGGTTAAAGGAATAAAGCAGGTTCCTGGTGCGCAGCTGATTTTCGTGGCAGCGTTCACTTAGCGTTCACTCTTTAAAAAGCTGCGCTGCGAGTTTGTTTGTGCTTTGAATGCAGAAGTGGAACTCGTTTAGGAGTTGAGTTGAGTTCACTAAACACGCAACTAATTACTCATAATTTCGTTTGCTCAGCAGCATGCAGGAGGAAAGAAAGAGAGAGGGATAGAGAGAGGGATAAAGAGAAAGAGGCATAGAGAGAGAGAGAGGCTGTGGGTTTTCTTTTGTTTGATTATTAGCTCCTGGAGGCCCCAGGGAGCTGTAGAGGCTCCAGCTCTATTAGCTCCTACAAGACTTTAACTCTTAGCGATATGAAGCTCTCGATAGAAAACAGAAGAAAACAGAGCACGCTCGGTTAGTGCTGAACTCCTCCGTCCTATTACCCTCCTCCCTCGCTCCAATATGCAGGCCCTGCTCTAAGGAGGCCCTGGTGTAACACTAAAGGAAATGATATGACATGAATCAACGCTTTACGGGTCCCTTGGACGCCTAAATCACGCCACGCTGATCAGCGTCTTTTGCATCATTACTCTCGCTCGGCGGACATCAATAACGTGGCTCTGATTGGTGAGAAATGAGCGAGTTTCAGGAAATTGACTTTGTCTCCCGGAGAGGGGCCTCCGGATTATAAAACCCGAGCTTGATGCGAAAGTAGGGGGTGGAAGAAAAGTCGCTCTGATGAGGTCCGTTCTCGCAAAACTGTTTTGTTGCCTTGGAAACCTCAAAAAAACAGCTGCACAAGTGAAGGTTTGTACTCTTCATGCTAATGAAATCATAAACGGCTTGTCCGTTCTGAGACTGAGCTGCACGACCTCAGACGCCCCGTCAAAGGTTTGTTGAGTTCACATTACAACCCTCATTAGTCAGTTCTGAGCTGCTGTGTTGACGTTTCACATTCATAAATATAATGTAAACAAATCTCAGGAGGAGAGCAAACGGCTCATAGACTGGACACAATCAGGACGAGAAGGCGAAAGAAACCAGCCGGTGTTTACCGCTGCACCGATGTCTCCCTCCACCCTCCACCCTATGTAGCGCATAGTGTGGGTCAAAAAATAAATGTATCTAAACTCATAGTGTTTTTAGAATCATATGGTTATGCAGTCTTCGTATCCAGCTCCCACATCCAGCATCCATATTCAGTCTCTTTATCCAGACTCCACGTTTACTGTCCAGATCAATGGCGGATGCTGGTCTTTCAAGGAGGGGAAACTCAATTTCGGCCTACGTCATAAAATGTGTGGGTTTATTTATACGTAAATTCTACCCTCCGTTCCTTTTTAAGAAAATGATCTGTGACCCTGTCGTACCAACAAGGCGTCTTTTCCAGGGACTTGACTAGTGTCCTCTCAATGGCCAGCAGAGCTAGGCTGCTTAAACGGCCTTGGCCCATGTGAAGTGTGTCCGCCTGTGCTCCCACGGATCGTTACACTAAAGGATCGCTGATTCGCTCATTTCGCTGTCAATCAAAAAGGGATTCGGCCTCAGACAGATCATCCAATCATCATGCAGAAGCTGAGCGTCCGGGCCAGCCGAGGCCAGCCCACTGCCCCATAGACCCCCAGAGACGCTGAGCGTCCGATGGGCGGGACAAAGCCCAGCATTTATCCAATGACTCGTCTCGTTTTGCTGCACTTCGCTGCTTCACTATTGAACTCTGTGACGCTCAGCGTCCTCACTGTTTAAAGCACTGTGAAGCTGCTGGAATGATTGAGAGGAAAGCCGCGTCTTTACCAGTGATAAGAAGCTGATTCTGAACAAAAGTTGAGCGCGTTGTAGTGCATATTTATTCAATGACGTACACACACCAGTATATATTTGATCACTTTTTTTACATTTTAGGGGAAGCTGAGCTTCACTTGCAGTCTTAGAGCAATCGCCAGTGGTCCAGATCTATCCTCCACCTTCAGACACTACATCAACAGCCTCTTCATCCAACATCCACATCCAGTTTTGTCAGATAAATTACTGAGACCCTTTGGTTAGACAGCTCTGACATCACTGCAGCCGAGGAAGTGTCCCCTTACATGTTAGTCATAATTAATCCCAGATCACTGAGGATTAAGATGATTTACTTTTCCAGAGTAGTGTGTGTTATGAAGTGAAAAGCTGTCTGTGTGGGTGAAGCACTAGGCAGCAATGCACTGAGGGTCCCCAAACTTTTGGTGGACAATATAGTGTACTCCCTCTCTCTCCAACGGGGTGTGTGTGAGAGAGAGAGAGAGAGAGAGACGTGTCTAATTGGAGCCTAGCTCCTGTGATAATGGAAAGTCACAGTGAGTGGACAGATGTCATGTGACCCCTGAGGCTGTTTGCCCAATTCTCAGAGCTCAGGTGTTAATGCGCTCTGCCTCAGCACCGTCCCCCCTGACCACACCTCACCGGGCGAGCTCAATTACTGCTGAGAATAAATTACTCTCTCTCTCTCTCTCCATTTCCCTCTCATGGTATGTCTCTTTCTCTCTCTTTTTCTCTCTCTACTGTATCTGTGCCTTTGCTCTCACTTTCTCCTTCTCTCTTTACTCTCTCTCTCTCCGTCTTTCTGTCTCAATATTTTTCACATTCATTTTTCCTACCTACCTCTCTCTCTCTCTCTCTCTCCCTCTCTCTCTCTCTCTCTCTCTCTCTCTCTCTCTCAGTTCAGTTCAGTTTAGCAGTGCTTTATTGGCATGAATGTAATACAATACACTGTTGCTAAAGCATATTACAGAAAATACATAAACATATAGATACAGATACAATTACAACAACAGGAAATGATATTTACAAGATTAATGATAATTAAATAAGAAAAGGAAAATAAGAGCATGGAGACAATATAGATGTTTAATAATCATTAATAATCAGTAATATTCAGTAATGATTAATTACACTGTTGATTGTCCACACTGGTTGTCCCTCAGGTTGTGGCAGTCTGTCACATATTTGGCTGCGTGTGTGATCAGCTCCTCCTTCTCTCCCAGTACATACTGGAGCCTCTCTGTATCAGTGAGGAGCAGGAACTCAGGACAGACTCGACTCGCTCTCTGGTAGAACCTGCTTCTGACGGACTCATACTTAGGGCATTGGGTTAGGAAGTCTTTCTCTCCCTCTCTCTCTCTTTCTCTTTCTTTCTGTCTGTCTTTCTCTCCTCCTCTCTCTTTCTCTGTCTCTCTTTCTCTCTCTTTCCGTCTCTCTCTCTTTCTCTTTTTCTGTCTGTCTCGCTCCCTCTCTCACTCTCCCTTTCTCTTTCTCTGTCTCTCTTTCTTCCTTTCTCTCTCTCTCTCTCTCTCTCTCTCTCTCTCCTCTCTCTCTCTATATATATATATATCCCTCTCTCTCTATATATATATCTCTCTCTCTCTCCCTCTCTCTCTCCTCTCTCTCTCTCTATATATATATATCTCCCTCTCTCTCTCTCTCTCTCTCTCTCTCTCTCTCTCTAACCCAGGTAAATACAGTTTGAGTTTTGTTGATAAGGGCCCTTTAAATCTCTCTTTATAAGAAATGTCTCATTTAAAGACTTTTATTTTGTTATCCTGGCCTACCTTACACTCCGAACGGACCAATAAACCTCGAGTCATCTCAGTGTTGAGCTATTAGAACTGTATCTGATGTCGGACGGACGCATTAAACGTGAATCAACAAGAGATTGTATTTAATTAAAAACAAATAAGAGGAATTCAGAATCAGCTTTTAATAACAATATTATACAGAAATGCTTATTTAAATGTAAAGCTTTACTTTTTAACATTAATAACTTAATGTAATATTCACAGATTAAGGCCACCTCCTCGTGTGTTGTTCAGTGGATAAGACACAGCAGTCCCTCTGGACTACACGCTTTCCACCAACCAAAAGTATCTGTGATGTCAGAAAATAATCCTTTTAAAGTGCAAATAACCAACCCTTTAATGTGAAGTTATAAGAGGGACTGCTGCTTTAATGTTCAAACAGTGTGAAAAACAAACAAACACACACTTAAAGCATAAACACCATGATGGGAGGTGATGATGTGACACTTGGTGTGAATCTTAGAGCAAAGTGAATGGATGCTTTCTGTGGCCACAACAACAAAGGAGAGAGGTTATGGAGACTGAATGGTCCTGAATGATCATATTTATTTGGACGGCTATTGCTGTCATACTGAAGCTGATTATGTGGCTGTGGAGGAGTGTGTGTGTGTGTGAGAGAGAGACTGGGGTCAGTGTGTGTTAACCTCAGCTGATTGGAGGTAAAGTAGCAGGTTTGTGGAGGGTTCGTTGTTGCTGTGCTTCAGTAGATGACTCTCAGTAGAAGTGTTAAGAACTGGGCGTCCTATTTATTTTTAATGGGTTGAGTGTCATTGCCATCTCTTGTATTGCCTCAGGAACGAGTGCACAACATTGCTTTAACACACACACACACACACACACACACACACACACACACACACACACACACATTTAGGTTTGTAGCTTGCACACATGTAGGTATGTGGGACATACATGTGCATGTATGTATTAATAATATATCCACATGCTAGTAACCCGTATATGTAAGAGAGTGGGTGGACAGTGAGAGTGTGGCTCCAGTACGAGTGGATCAGACACAGCAGTGCTGCTGGAGTGTTTAAACCCCTCAGTGTCTGGACTGAGAACAGTCCACCGACCGAAAACATCCAGCCGACAGCGTCCTGTGTCACTGATGAAGGACTAGAGGACGAGCGACACACACTGTGCAGCGACAGATGAGCTACTGTCTCTGACTCTACATCTACAAGGTGGACCAACGAGGGAGGAGTGTCTCACAGAGTGGACAGAGAGTGGACACAGGGTTTAAAAACTCCAGCAGCACTGCTGTGTCTGATCCACTCTACACCAGCACAACACACACTAACACACCACCACCACGTCAGTGTCACTGCAGCGCTGAGAATGATCCACCACCACATCGTACCAGGGTAATATGACTTTAACAAAGTATGCAGAGCAACAGCTACAGTCTGTAGCTGTAGAACTCCAAAGTGCTCCTGTGTGGTCAGTGGAGCTGAGAGAGCGGGCAGTTTTCCATCATGGTTTTTTTCCAGTATTGTGAGTCCGTGCCCGGTGTGTGAGTGACGTTTGAAAATGCTCGTGTGATGTTGAAGAGGCTGAGCCTCAGGTTCAAAAAGAGCTGCTTTAACCGAGGGTCCACAGAGGCCAGACCCTCCGCTTTGCTGTGAAAGACCACCCTTCTGCTGTGAGACCTGGAATAAAACATCCCCCTCCCCAAAGCAGCCAGGCCATGAAAGACAGATAAAGGCAGAGGGAAGAGAGAAGGAAAGAGCAGAGATGAGATATAGCATGACTGTTTAATTCATATCCACTGGCGAAGGAGGCAGAGGACGGATCCTTTGTTGGGGCTTTAATTATCATTCAGCCTCTCCCCTCGTCCCCTTTCATTCTCACTGGAGAGATACAGAGACCCGTGCTGTCTGTTTTCGAGTGGCTATTGTCCAGAGCAAAGTAACAATCACACAATGAGCTGCGATGGATAGATCTCACAAAAACAAATGACCCTATCAGGCCCGCGTTCCTTTCAAACAGCGGGTGTTGTGAAGTGTATTTATGAAGGAGGTGATTCACCTGCATTGATTTTGCAATGTTAGAATCCATTATAATATATTCTGATATCACTGGATAATGTGTGTCCACAGTGTTTTGGTCTTATTCCAGAGTGGACAAGGTCCTGACAAGGTTCATTCATTCTATAACTACTGCATGATCTTAATCAGGGCTGCAGTGGGTCCAGAGCCTACCCGGACTCACCCTCACACCAGTGTCATACACATACACATACAGAAACAAACACAGACAGAATTATGATATTTATGCAATGTTTCTAACACATAGGACCAGGATGAATTAAAGGGTGAATTAATGACAGGGTCAGGATTGTGGTGCGTCAGGAGCCAACCCGGAATCACTGGGTGCAAGATGGGGAGAAGACCCCAGAGCGGGCACCAGTCCTTCACAGGGCGACACACACTCACACATTCACTCACAAACTCACACATACGGACACTTCTGAGTCTCCAATACACCTACCAAAGTGTATTTTTGGAAACCCACGCAGACACAGAGAGAACACATCACACTCCTCACAGGAGTGTCACCCGGAGGAAACCCACGCAGACACAGAGAGAACACACCACACCTCACAGACAGTCACCCGGAGGAAACCCACGCAGACACAGAGAGAACACACCACACTCCTCACAGACAGTCACCCAGAGGAAACCCACGCAGACACAGAGAGAACACACCACACTCCTCACAGACAGTCACCCGGAGGAAACCCACGCAGACACAGAGAGAACACACCACACTCCTCACAGACAGTCACCCGGAGGAAACCCACGCAGACACAGGGAGAACACACCACACTCCTCACAGACAGTCACCTGGAGGAACCCCACGCAGACACAGAGAGAACACCCCACACTCCTCACAGACAGTCACCCGGAGGAAACGCACGCAGACACAGGGAGAACACACCACACTCCTCACAGACAGTCACCCAGAGGAAACACACGCAGACACGGAGAGAACACACCACACTCCTCACAGACAGTCACCCGGAGGAAACCCACGCAGACACAGGGAGAACACACCACACTCCTCACAGACAGTCACCCGAACCCACAACCTCCAGGTCCCTGGAGCTATGACAGAGACACTACCTGCAACCCCTCCGTTCCATCCCTATGTACAATTTACCATGCGTTGTGGGCCATTATAGCACACTATGTAGTGAATCTGATTCATCGCTGAGAATTTGAATACAATCACAAAACGTACACACCATACTGTGCACTGTTTCTATAACAGGGGAAGGTCCTGAACGCAGCTGCAGTGTTCTGCCTCAGAGCTGAGAAATCTGTCCTCCTGAAGCGCATGCTGCCGGTGCTCAGTCCTGGTTAGCTTAGCTTAGCGCTGAGAATGCACAACAGCAGAAAAGAGTGCATTAGTATGGAGCACCAGAGCGCCCTCCTGCCAGCCGCATCAATAACACTCTGAGGGGATCAACTCCTGAAAGTCAGGCTCTGCGACTAATAGCTGTCTACAATTATTTTTTTTTTTCATTGCAATATTTATTCGTCCAAATCCACTGTATCTGCGTGTGCCATTTAGCCGCGTAGCCAGGTGTCCGCGGCAAGAGGCGGATCGATAGAACACAATTATATCAGACGGTAAAGGGGAGGTTTGAGTTATCTCAGCGATTCAAACGTCAGGGAAATGGTCAGGAGATCAGACTAATGTCCGAAATGTGGACCGAAATGTGCCCTGACTGTCATTTACGACAAATTATTACCCGTTCTTAATCACCGCCGAACAGCCCAGCGTTAGTCCATGGCCTTTTCAGTTGTATTTATTCAGCTTCCTCCTGCTGTCGTCCGTTTGCTTTTGCCATGTTATTTATTTTTAATGCCAGGCGACGTCCTGCGGCTCTCCTGTGCAGCAGAGCCCTGCAGATCAAACACAAACGTGTTGAAAGGACACTTTCCCTGGCTCTCGCAAGACGTGAGGGGCACGCGAATGTTGGAAATTCTAATTAAAGCCGTCTGACATTTGCTCATTTGTGTGTGGAGCAGTGTTTTAATCTGTAATGCTTTTAATTACAGCTGCTTTTTTTGGACGCGTTCAACAGCTACACGTCCACACAAAGGAATTCTGTATATTTGCAAATGCGGCAGATACACACTTGTCAGTTGTCCCGAAAACACACAATGCTGCCAGGCTAAGGCCGCACCTGTGTCCTCCATGTGAAGCTCTACTCTACTAGATTTCAAGCTGCTGCTTACACAACACTAGACAGCTTACCCTTGGAGGAAAACGCTAACTGCCCAGGACCCAGTGTTTTGAAAGTACTGAAGTACTACGTTAGATCATGAAAGAACGTAGATTTTGGTCTCCCTCTAATTGTTGCAGATTGCAATTCGTATTTACAGCGCTGTCCTATAATAAAGCAGGTGGTGTGTGGTTTCCTACCCTCTTCCTACACTTACATAGTGCAGTTTCTGCAGTGCTGAGCCAGCAGTAGCAACGAAGGAGGGTCTATCCTCCCTATTACAGCTCAGTGAAGAATCACAACAATTTTGAAGCTGTAATTTTCAATCAAACTTCTACCTAAAGTTGCTTTAACACATGCATTGGGCTAATTTCTTGCTGAGTGGTGGAGGAGAGGGCTGACAACGTTGTTTATTTAGAGAGAGGTCTATTGTGCTCCTACATAAAAGTGTTTTATCGCTGTTGAGGAAAAGGAGCGACTTTTGTAAAATAATTTTAAAAAATTCAGAAATTGGAATGTTTTTACTTTACGAGTGATAATCACTAAGAGTGGTCTCCCATCCACTGGAGGCGCTGTTTCACTAAAAACACACTGACAAACATTCTGTGAACCTGAGTGAGAGATTCAGAAACAGTGCTGTAAACGGTGGGAGATAATCCAGCCGCTCCTGACCTTCTGGAGAATAGAGTTAGAGACTTCCACACATCCACAACGGTCAAACTACATTATACACACACACCAGACAAGTCCTGGGACTGCTCTTTTAACCACATATGTATGAATACGTGATGACATCAGCGAGAATATATTTTATACTACAATTATTTTTTATTTGAAATATCTTTTAATTTGAGCGAAAGTGTGATCAGATTTATGGCAGAATTAGGCTGATTTTACCTTGAGAAAATATGAAAATACATCTTCATTGTGGTATCGGTGTTCAGAGGTGTGTGTGTGTGTGAGAGAGAGAGAGAGGGAGAGAAAGAGGGAGAGAGGAGGAGAGACAAAAATATGGAGAATGGAGAGAGGAGGAGAAAACGAGAGAGAGAGAGAGGAGGAGAGAGACAGAGAGGAGGAGAGAAAGGGAGAGAGGAGGAGAGAGACAGAGAGAGGGGAGAGGAGAGAGAGGCAAAAAGATGCAGAATGGAGAGAGGAGGAGAAAATGAGAGAGAGAGGGAGAGGCAAAAAGATGGAGAATGGAGAGAATGGGAGAGAGGAGGAGAGAGAGAGAAAGAGGGAGAGGAGGAGAGAGAGGAGAGGATGGGAGAGAGGAGGAGAGAGAGAGAAAGAGGGAGAGAGGAGGAGAGAGAGAGAGAGACAGAGAGGAGAGGAGAGGAGAGAGAGAGAGAGAGAGAGAGAGAGAGAGAGGCAAAAAGATGGAGGATGGAGAGAGGAGGAGAAAACGAGAGAGAGAGAGAGAAGGAGAGAGACAGAGAGGAGGAGAGGAGGAGAGAGACAGAGAAAGGAGAGAGAGAGAGGGAGAGGCAAAAAGATGGAGAATGGAGAGAGGAGGAGATAACGGGAGAGGAGGAGAGAGAGAGAAAGAGGGAGAGAGGAGGAGAGAGACAGAGAGGGGGGAGAGGAGAGAGAGAGAGAGAGAGAGAGAGAGAGAGAGAGAGAGAGAGAGAGAGAGAGATCAGCTCAATTCTGAATAAGCATCACACTTTTAATAGGATTGAACACTGGAGAGTTGAACTGTGGCCAAAAACCAAGCGCTCTTTGAATTACGAGTGTGTGTGTGTGTGAGGGAGTGTGTGTGTGAGAGAGAGTGAGAAAGAGAGGGTGAAGTGAGGCCAGTAAAGGGTACAGTTGGTGGTCAAGGGGAGACCAAACAAAAGCCTCTTGTCAGGTAAATAAGAGCTGACGTTTATTTCTTCAGGTGACAAAACTGTGTGGCCTTCTCAGACCACAGAGCAGTAAAACGTCCTGACAGAGAGAGTCGTCGGGGTCCGGATGCGCGTGTGTGTGTGTGTGTATAAAGGTGCTCTTACTACCTCCCTAATGTCACCCTGCACTTTACAATGTGATGTGTGTGTGTGTGTTTGTACATTTTCAGGACATTTTCTGACCACAAACCAACAGGACTGACCTTTAAGGCCACTGCAGTGACTTTGATGTTGTTAAGAAAAGTCATGTGTATGTATCATCACGCTCAAAACAAAGCCTCCTCCCTCTAAGATGAGAAACACATGGAATAAAGAAATATGTAACTGACAAATAGGAAAAATAAAAACAACAGAAAACAGGCGAAATGAAGATACAAAGGGTTTGACTGTTTCTGACTTATAACAAAAGCAGCAGAAATTTACACAAAGATTTATAACTTCCTTTGACTGTTATATTTATATTTTAACAACAACAAAATATGGTTGTGGTGGACTAATTTACACTGACATGGTAGTGTGTGTGTGTGTGTGTGTGTGGTGGCGTATATCTGTTTTATTGTGGGGACCTATACCTGTTTACACACTCAAAATTCTTCCAGACATGTTCTCACTCAAATCCTGACATATTCACATTTTAATGTGGAGCCATGTTTAAGTGAAGTTAATAATAACATAATTTTGGGAGTAACACCACACCTGAACTCCTCCCCTCAGCCCTATATACACCCCGCAAACTCACTGCAAACCTGCTCCCACCTCCACCCCGTCTCCACCCTTTTCTCGTATTCATTTTTCCAATGGGGGTCTGGCTTCATACGCATCCATAAGCCGCCCTTTACTCCTCCCCAAAAACTTCCCCATTCCAGCCTTTCCGGGTGCGGTCTGTACAAGCAAAGGTCAGGTTAGAGTTAGGATTAGGGTTCAGTCACTGTAACAGTTTTGGGTTGTGATTAAGGTGAATTCTAGAGTAAGGTTTAGGGCTTATTTCAGATTAACACTAGGGTTAGGGTTAAATTAAAGTAACACTTGTCTTTGAAAATGAATGGAAGTCTATGTGATGGCCCTGATCCCAGGTAACAAACGTGGGTGTAGGGACCAAAATCTGTGTCTTGTCCCCCTGATGTAAATCGTTACGTTTTAAAGTGAAGGTTATGCTTAGGTTATGTTTAGTGTTGTAGTAATTTCCGTTAAGGTCAGGGAGGTTCTCCACGAAACAAATGGAAATCTACATAATGTCCCCTGAAAGCATAGAGACAAGACTGTGTGTGTGTGTGTGTGTGTGTGTGTCCTGCTGGTACAAGTGTTTCAGACACAGCTGTGATTTGTTGCTTGGGTTTTTACTCAAGTCAGTGTCACTGCTAGTTGAAGAGTCGCTCTGTGGTTTTAGAGGAAGCACTAGAGTACACAACGCCCAAACTACGCATCTCAAGGATGGATTTTCCAATAAATTAGCCAGAGGATTGTACTGTTGAAAACAACAAGGGCTGAAAAATGTTGGGTGTGTGTGTGAAACATGGCTGGATTATAGCTGGAAACTGGATGCCACTGGAACCCTCAGACGAGCCGAAGCTGGTAGGAATGTTGCATTTACCTCCATCACACAAACACAGATATCACACTATCCATTACACGCCCCTTCACATTAGATCTGTCCAACTACACTGAGAAGGGGAGAGGGCTGGGATTACAACTTAAAGTCTGACACAATATTTAAGGGCTGGCAAGGTGGTGCAGAGGGTAGTGTCTTTGTCACAGCTCCAGGGTTCTGGAGGATGCGGGTTCCAGTCCCGCTCCGGGTGACTGTCTGTGTGGTGTGTTCTTACTGTGTTTTTAAAGGTAAGCTTTACTATCATGTTACCATGGCAGATTACCACCAAACCCTAGACTCCTCTAACTCAGAAAGTTAAAATCTCCAACCCAGAGGAAGAGGGAGGTCTTGTCCTTAAGTGAGGGAAGTGGGAGCTATCTCTCAGTCTGCTGGTCCTATCACCTGCCAAGCAGAGGGCTTTTCGTAGGAGGCGGGAGCTGTATAAGTCCTGAAGGCAGGGGAGAGATGTTCTCACAAAGCTGGAGGGTTCTGCGGCAGGATGCTGTGCAGGCCCCGTACCATGCAGTGAAACAGCTAGTCAGGATACTCTTGATGGCCCCCTTGCAGAAGGTGATCATGATGGGGGTGGAAGCTCTTGCTCTTCTTAGCTTGCGGAGAAAGTAGAGCCGTTGGTGAGCCTTCTTGGCCAGTGATGCTGTGTTGATGGTCCAGGAGAGGTCCTCTGTGACGTGCACACCCAGGAACTTGGTGCTGCTCACCCTCTCCACAGCAGCCCCGTTGATGGATAGAGGGGCATGTTGTGTGCGAGTTCTCCTGAAGTCCACAACAATCGCCTTGGTCTTCTCAGTGTTCAGAGAGAAATTGTTGTGTTTGCACCAAGAGGCCAGCCGGCTTACCTCGCCCCTGTAGTGTGACTCATTGTTGTTGCTGATGAGGCCTACCACAGTCGTGTCATCCGCAAACTTGATGAAGAGGTTGGAGGTGTGTGATGGAGAGCAGTCGTGGGTTAGCAGAGTGAACAGGAGGGGGCTCAGCACACATCCTTGGGGGGAGACCCCGTGTTCAGAGTGATGGTGCTAGATGAGTTACTGCCAACCTGTACTGCCTGTGTCAAGTAGCCAGTTGCACAGTGATGTGTTCAGTCCCAGTCTGTCCAGTTTCTGAATGAGCTGTTGGGGGATGATTGTGTAGAATGCAGAACTGAAATCAATAAAAAGCATTCTGACATAGGTGCCTTTCTTGTCCAGATGAGTAAGGGCTGAATGGAGAGCAGTGGAGACAGCATCATGAGTTGAATGATTGGATCGATATGCAAACTGGTAGGGGTCCAAGGAGGGAGGGAGGGAAGACCCAGCTGTGCAATACCAAGAGTCAAACATCATCTGCCATTGTGGTCACTCTTTCTTGCTGATCATCCCCATTGTCGAATAAACATGCTCAGTCAATTCCTCTCATCACCTCTCTACCTTATAACTGATGCGTGGTGAGGGGACTAGGGTGGATTGGCCGTTGCATCCTTCATGGGGATGGTGTTCATTGGGTTGAGGTCACTCCCTAATGGCCCAAAGAAGGTAAAGTGCTCTTTGGGTCGGGAAAATAACACTGTATAATGGTGCTTTTCCACTTCTCACTTCTGCTTCTCCACCAGGTAAATCAGGTCCTGGTTCTGGAAGCAGGTTCTTGTTTAGTGGCTGTTCTCTTGTGGTTCAGAGCAAGCCGAGTAAGGACTAAACCGTGGCGTGTAAACCTTGCAGAGCGCTGATTGTCCAGAGAGAGTTGTCACTCTACGCCATGCAATGCAGACGACCAGCACCAACTCTCCATCTGTAAAATTACACGCCAATACACCATGAGTAAACACTGCTTAATGTTACCATCGCCGTTGTTGTGGTTTCCAAAGCCGTGATGCGGAAGAAAGCTATAAATGTAGCCATCGTCCATGACATTCAAAATTAATATAAAAAACCCCAAAAACTTACTGTTATCCTACATCCTATGCTCATCAGCCAATCAGATTCTGCGGCTAGAAGTAACTCTGTTATAAATAAGTAGACCTCACACACTGTTTATATTTGTGTGCATGTGTTTGATGTTGAAGGGAATATTCCTACGACCCCTCATTCCCACTTCTGTTGGGAAAAGCCAGAAGGCCACAGGGGTTAATTAAAATCTTAATTGCTGTTATTAAAGCCATCTTGCTCTCCTCTCTTTCCCTCCCCCTCGCAGCACTGTGCAGAGGTTCAGTCTCTGGAAAGCGCCGTCCACATTAACAGCTGCAGACTGGCTCATCCTCCAGATGTTCGCTCTGATCGTCAGGCCAAGAAAGAAGCAGAATATAATCATCCTACCCTTGTTCATGCTGTTCTCCAACCACCCTCTACCCCTCAAAAGCTTACCATCATTGTTCATGGCTTCTATTCTGGAAATCACACTTTAAATCTTCAGAACCTGTGGTGGCTGTGTCTGGAATGTGCTAATTGCTGTTTAGTGATGCCTACACATTACTGGCTTCAGATATTTTTTTTTTCCTCCCAGGGGAAGGTCATCAGGGTCTACCTTAAAAACATCATCACTGGTCTATACTGATAGAAAATGACAAAAATAAATTACTTGGAAGCACCCAGACTCCCAGAATTCTCCTGAGAATCACAAGTTCCAGACTGACAGCTCACCGTCCAATCAGTGAAGTGTTCAGAGCTCCACTTCACAAAATTACTAATATATTTCACATGTGTTTTAGCCTTTAAAAGCTGTTTGTTTTCATCTGTGTGTTGTCGTTACCTGTTCTGTTTGATTGCATGTGTATTTTCCTCACGTTTCTACCTTGGACTATTACTCATTTTACTTATTTAATTCCCTGAATATGGGCGGCACGGTGGTGCAGCAGGTAGTGTTTCAGTCACATAGCTCCAGGGACCTGGAGGTTGTGGGTTGGATTCCCTCTCAGGGTGACTGTCTGTGAGGAGTTGGTGTGTTCTCTCTGTGTCTGTGTGGGTTTCCTCCGGGTGACTGTCTGTGAGGAGTTGGTGTGTTCTCCCTGTGTCTGTGTGGGTTTCCTCCGGGTGACTGTCTGTGAGGAGTTGGTGTGTGTTCTCTGTGTCTGCGTGGGTTTCCTCCGGGTGACTGTCTGTGAGGAGTTGGTGTGTTCTCCCTGTGTCTGTGTGGGTTTCCTCCGGGTGACTGTCTGTGAGGAGTTGGTGTGTTCTCCCTCTGACTGTGTGGGTTTCCTCCGGGTGACTGTCTGTGAGGAGTTGGTGTGTGTTCTCTGTGTCTGCGTGGGTTTCCTCCGGGTGACTGTCTGTGAGGAGTTGGTGTGTTCTCCCTGTGTCTGTGTGGGTTTCCTCCGGGTGACTGTCTGTGAGGAGTGTGGTGTGTTCTCCCTGTGTCTGTGTTGGTTTCCTCCGGGTGACTGTCTGTGAGGAGTGTGGTGTGTTCTCCCTGTGTCTGCGTGGGTTTCCTCCGGGTGCTCCGGAGTCCAAAAACACACGTTGGTAGGTGGATTGGCGACTCAAAAGTGTCCGTAGGTGTGCGTGTGTGAGTGAATGTGTGTGTGTCTGTGTTGCCCTGTGAAGGACTGGCGCCCCCTCCAGGGTGTATTCCCACCTTGCACCCAGTGATTGCAGGTAGACTCTGGACCCACCGCGACCCTGAACTGGATAAGGGTTACAGATAATGAATGAATGAAAGAATTCCCTGAATATTAAAATTTATCATCTTCAGTTGTCTGGATATTTATGTTACACAGTGACAGTGGCCCCTTGTCGGTCCGTCAGTGTGAGAAAGGGATTAAACATTTCAGAGCCGGTTTAAGTGTAATTTTCTAAAAAAAAAAAAAACAAAACATAAATATTGTGATGTTATCTACCAAAGTGTACACTGTGACAGACTATAGTCAAATGCGACTGACACACAGTGCAGCTCTGGTCTAGGTCACCCCACTAAATGACGGGGTATGAGCTTCCATGACTTGTTAGCTACATTAGCATTCAGCCAAAGAAGCTCAGGAGTTCAGGAGCCAAGCGTGTGTTAGCCGATACACAATGTCTTTCCCACCTTAACCCACATGTACAATCTGTTTTAGCGAAACTCTCTTTAATCCTCGCAGGCCTAAGCTGTTGTGTTTGGAAGCGTTCAGACGTTTGCACATTGTGTTCAAGGCCGCATTAATTGCGTCCGTTCTGGGAACACCGGCTTCTTCTCCGGCACGAACGCCCGAGGAGCTTAAAGTGATATAAATGTCTTTGAGTGACGGCATAAATCTGGATGATGACAAATAGCCTCTTTTGAAGTCAATGCCGCATCAAATGGGATACAAGGTTTGGATTTTAAAAAGGCGGCGGCCACCAAAAAGCGAGGCACCGATACAATGTCAAAGTGACAATCTTAACTCGCCGGCGACGAGGCAAAAGGCTGGGCGCTTATCTGAATAAGAATGTCACGCCTGCTTAAATTTACATTCCCCCGCATGGACAAGGACGGCGGCGGGTGACGGGGGGGGTTGGTGGAGGGGGGTAGAAAAGCAAAGAAGCAAACAATAAAGTCCTGGCAAATGAATATTTTTCTTGTCCAATGTGTGGCACAATTCATCACAATTCCAGCGTCCGAGCCTGGAGTAATATATAAACTCAGTACGCTGTCTTGTTGCAAAAATGGAAATGGACTTGGAGAAATGAGCAATTTCCCCATGGAAGGATTGGAAATTTGCAGAGGCCTGACCTGTCATCAATCATGGCGCTGGACGCTGGGGGCTTTGAGAGGGTGTGTGTGTGAGAGAGAGAGAGTGAGAGAGAGAGAGAGAGAGAGAGAGAGAGAGAGAGAGAAAGAGAGAGAGAGAGACAGGTGCTTTACCACAACCTAATGGCACAAAGGAAACACAGGCGGAGAGATATAGAGCCAATAAGACTCTGTTAATTGCTCTGCTTCTGCTCTGGAATACAGAAAACACCTGGCTACAGGCTCTCTCTCTCACTTTCTCTCTATCCCTCTGCCACTCCTTTTTTTCTGTTCTGTCTCTCACTTCTTTTTCTCTCAATCTTAGACTTCCCTCTGTTATTTCTGTTGATCTCATCTTTCTCTCTCTCCTTTTCTTTTTCACTTCTTTCTCTCTCCCTGACTTTGACATTCTCTCTCTCTCTCTCTCTCTTTATGGTTCAATGCTTTCTCTCACTCCCGCCCTCCATATTGTTCCATCTCTCTATCCCCCTCTTTCTTTCATATTTCACTTCTGCTCTCCCCATTGTCTTTTCTTTTATTTCTAGATCTCTTTCCTGTAGTTCTAATACCTCTCTCTCTCTCTCTCTCTCTCTCTCTCTCTCTCTCTCTCTCTCTCTCTCGTATTCCCTAAGCGTCCGCTCCCAGATTATTCACCCAAACCAATTCCTTTCAGCCGTCCAATGGTAATTGAAGGAAGGGACTGTAACATGTGACAGTAAGAGATGCTGACTGCTAGAGAGAGAGAGCGAGAGAGAGAGACATTTGAAGGTCATTCCAGTGGAGTTTGTATTATTTTGTGGCATTGTATTTTCGTGCACGCCCAAACAAAAGCGAGCCCATTGAGTTAAATGAAAGTCTGATTGATGAAAGCAGGCAATAATTCAAACAATAAACTCAGCTTCATTCTCCGACTTAATTCCAGACGACTGCTGCTCACATTTAGTTTGATTTGTGAAGAAACAACAGCATTAACCAGCGATAACATGAGGATGTAGTGGAGGGTAAATTCACACAGATGCAGTTTACGTTCGTTATTACATCTGATCTAGCCTTTATTCCCCTCCTCACACACATCATCTGCTCATTCCATGTTCTTACTTTCACTTTTCTGACTTACTGACTTGATTTCCTGTGAGGAGTGTGGTGTGTTCTCCCTGTGTCTGTGTGGGTTTCCTCCGGATGACTGTCTGTGAGGAGTGTGGTGTGTTCTCCCTGTGTCTGCGTGGGTTTCCTCCGGGTGACTGTCTGTGAGGAGTGTGGTGTGTTCTCCCTGTGTCTGTGTGGGTTTCCTCCGGGTGACTGTCTGTGAGGAGTGTGGTGTGTTCTCTCTGTGTCTGCGTGGGTTTCCTCCGGGTGACTGTCTGTGAGGAGTGTGGTGTGTTCTCCCTGTGTCTGTGTAGGTTTCCTCTGGGTGACTGTCTGTGAGGAGTGTGGTGTGTTCTCTCTGTGTCTATGATGTATTTTCCTTTTACGGCAGCTGTGAAATTGCTCCTCGGTAAGTGATATGGTATCCCAGGTGGTTGCTAGGGTACTTCTAGGCATATACAATGTGGATGCTAGAGCTAGGAGTTGCTGTACTTCTGTCAATTTTTCACTAGATGTGTTTTCAATCCTGTGGACAACAATGGAATGATTTTTAAATACATACCTTCAAAGGAACACAAATCCAAAGCTCTTAAAGCACTTAAAGATAACTTTAGGATTAATATATGGGAAAAGTAACAGGAATGTTTCTGCTTCTAGACGTTTGGTTCTGACAGGTGTGTAACCATGGTACGTAGTGGGTTTTCTGGTGTTGAATCATTCGTCCAGATGCCCACTGCTTATAATGAGCCTGTATTATGACTCTGTGTGTGTGTGTGTGTGTGTGTGTGTGTGTGTTTTTCAGGTATTTTGTGCATGAACCTCTCCACCATCTGTAGCCTGAGTGCGATGATAAGTAGCAGATGTTCTCTCCATCAGGAGCTCCAGGGATCAAGCCGTACTCTGTCTCTGGGGTTTATGGGCTATGCAGACACTCTGTGTGTGTGTGTGTGTGTGTGTGGTATTTATAGTATGAGGAAGTGTGTGAAGATGTGGATGTCTGCAGCTGTAATGAAGGTTTTTTTTTTTAAGTAATTCACCCATCTGGTTTGTTTTTTGGGTGAACATTATAGTCACAGCAGCTCTTTGTTCTGGCTGACGCTGCAAGAAATCTGTCATGTGAAGTCATCTTCCAACACGATTTCTGCCAGTTTTCATCAGTTCTGGATATTAACTGGGGCACTATGTGACTTTTGGGGATTTGGGGACATCTCTGGTGGAAATATGTAATTACATGCATCATGGGGTAGAACATGTGGAGCTTTTCCACAGCGTGGTACCTACACTACACAGCTCTACTTGTCTCTGCTTGCTGATAGGTCCCTGGTTCCTAGTTTGTTTTCCACGACCATAGCTTCCCCAGAAATATTTCCGGTTTCTAACAGGAACAGCGGCTTTGGAAACCACAACAGCAGCAGCTGTAACGGTAAGCATTGTTTGTGTATTGGCACGTTGTTGTTGTTGTTTGGGACTGAACACAGCTCCGTCATCAGTTCAGACAGATCAGTAGAGTTTGTTCCTTCCTTGTTGCAGCAACCAGCTCTCGCTGGATTCTTTCATCGGCCACCGATCCAAGGAGCGTTTGAACCTCTTCAAAAGACCACGGCGTCATTTTACGAGCTGCCGTCGTGAGTCGGATAAAAACAAACGTGATCTCTGCTGCAGCTGGAGATTTTACAGATGGAGAGTTGGTGCTGGTCGTCTGCGTTGCGTGGCGTAGAGTGACGACTCTCTCTGGACAATCAGCGCTCTGCAAGGTTTACACGCCACGGTTTAGTCCCTACTCGACTCGCTCTGAACCACGAGAGAACAGCCACTAAACAAGAACCCGCTTCCAGAACCAGGACCAAGCAGAAGGAGAAACATAGAGTTCCATGCAGTGGACAAGCTCCAATATTGTCTTTATTTTAAAGCCCAATAAGCTTTAAGATGAAAAAATTGTGTACTTTTAATTTCAAATACTTGAGTACCAGAGTACGCCCTGTGTATAGTGTAGCTTTTAATACAGAGTAGACTTGGTCAGTATTTAAATTGCCCTTAATTTTGTTGCCCACTGTAGAAGCAGGTACAAACTGTAGACTTATTGGGGCATGTTGATTGGTTGTTACATGACACTGTCATACGCAGATTGCATGAATATATTGCCTTCTGTCATAAGCTTTTCAGAAAACTAGTGCATCATGACAATTGCATTTGATGGTGAAGTTTATAAACGTCAATATTCAAAAGAATCAGGTGAACTATAACTTAATTTCCACTCACGCCTCACAGTTCTGCAATATTAGTAGCAGAGATTAGCCACCTTAAGCCACAGCAAGGGGCAAAGATCATTTACAGTTACCAATAAACACAGGCCTCACATCAGATTAGCTCTCTGCTGGATGAGTGTGTTATACGAAGGTAGAGCCCCATGCAGAAAGAGAGTCTCATAAGTAATTAGACGACCTGCTGACAATGCATTAACGACAAACTCTTGACAGGTCAGGTGTCAATGGCCACCAATTGGGAGACAGTGCTGTGAACATTAAAACTGTCCAAAATTAACTTGTGTAGCCACCTGCAGAAATGATAGACGGCAACAAATGGTTTCCAGACAATGCAACTCCTAAATCTACACTGGACACAATACACTTTAGTAGAAAATGATTAGACGTAGTTATTAGGTTTAAGTAGATTTACATAAAGCTACAATTTGGTTATTTATCAAAGGCATGAGATACATTTTTTTCGCTAAGAAGGCACAGACCATGTTGATGTACCTTCAGAAGGAACAGCAGTGGTGTTAAAGTCCAGTTGTTCTCTAAAGGTTCAGAAGGAGAGGGATATTGATGAAATATGATGTGAAAATATCAAATGAAAGTCCTAGAGTTGAAGGTACTGATGGTGCCACAATTTCTTCAGAATCCAAGGGCAGGGATCTAGAGTAGTGCAAGAGCTGCAGTGGTACCCACCCCCTGCCCCCATGACTGTGTTTAACAAATCAAATTAACCTTTTTTAAATAAAAATAAATACATAAATAAATAAATGAAATCTAAAGTTTTACAGACTCGTGTACAGGAGTGGTGATAGTAACCAGACGTCTACAACACAAACAGCATTTTTTATTTCCTCTTCACAAACCACCAGCGAACTGCATCTGTGTAAACAGCTTTATGTGAGAATTATTGTGATGATAATAACGATGATAAATAGGTGGAGAATCTAAACAAGTGAGCTCTCCTCTGAAAATAACATGCTCAGAAACATATTGTATGTTCCTTTTCACCATGAATGCATAAAATACCTTTCTATGACGAGCTTTTAAAGAGCATTGAATTATTCAGCATTCTTCAGATGCCTTTCACTGCTGCTGTGAATATGGAAATATGAAGAAAACGCCAACAGTTATGAGTGAAAGCATCCTGGCTAAATTTTTATACTTGTGTATTTTGTGCATTAAGTAATTATGAAGATAAAGGAAGATATTTGTATAGTGAAACCCCCTGAAGATATTCCACTTTAAAGCTAATAAGAGCCTGCGTCTGTGATGCTAGCTGAGCCCCTTTGGATTTCTTATTTCATTATTAGCATCTTTTAAGTGACATATTTCTTTAAGAAAACAGACAATCCCTCTTTTTTTGCTCAGTGCCCTTTGCCCACTGTGTTCAGGTGAGTTCAGCTTCTCTAAGCAGCTCTGATAACCGTTTGATTCTCTCTGTAAAAAGCTCTTTTCTCCACAGCCCTGTGGGTCAACAGCAGCTCCAGGGTTTCTCCTTAATTACTTAAAAAAAACATGCTGTTTGAAGGGAGGAGGAAAACACCCCACGTTTCTCCTGCAGCGCGAGAAGCTGATACCCTTTTTAAAGTTAAAAGTCCTGGAAGGTGGGCTGAGTGAAGGAGGAGATGCAGATGTGATGAGAGGATAAGAGGAGGATGAAAGAGGAGAAGGAAGAATCTAATTCAGTCGTGTGCTCCCCTGTAGGGTGGGATTACCACTACACTACCGCTCCACTTTCTGAGGACGGATGTTGGACATCGGGTCAGGACTTTTTCTTTAAATGAGTGTGTCATTAAAGGAGCAATCACCCACATTCTCCAGTGATTCTCCTTTATGTTATGAACCAGAGGTTTTTACTGACAACTAGTGGCCTGGATGTGTCAGGGACTCTGTACTAAACTTATATCAAACATCATTGTCACAGAGTGGGGAACCTGGGCTGTTTCTCAGTATCAAAAACACAAAAATGGACTTGTGTTCTCTCGCCAGAGTAAGTTAGTGATGCTGCTTTGAACGGTGGGATTGTCAGGTCAAACTCGGCGAGTCATGAACCAATGCATTCTCATTATTTTCGGTGGCGTGAGAACATCTGGATCTTTTAACCATTCTTAACTTGGGCATTAGATGCCTTCAAACAAAAACACAAGAACATAAGAGCACACACGAATGCATACTGAAAAACAGTCCTGATCTATAGCGCTGTGGCCTGACCCCCTGGAGATGGGATGGTGGGGGCATGCTAAAGACTCTCTGCTGGCCATACGCCACTTGCCAGAGCTCTGACACATGTGGTAAAGGTTGGAATCCAGAAGTCTCGAGCCACTCAGACTGAGGTGGGTCTGCAGCTACATGACCCTCCTTGTTTGGTTCTGGCCAGGAGTACCTACTGTTACAAGCTCAACGAGAAACACCTGAAGGTGCGCTGATGGATATAAAGGGCTGGGGAGAGTTGAGGAGAGACTGACATTGATTTTGTGTGGTTTGCTGAGCCGAAAGGCCGTGGCGTTTAGTTTTTGATCATTGTTTGTGTAAATAAATGACACAAGGCACAATAAATCCAACTTTCCACTTCACATTCATCAGTGACCTCCTCCCATCCAAAAGCTTTATAACGGGATGATGATAATGATGGGGAATAGTGGTCAACTGGGGAAAATAAATAAAAATTTCTGTGGGAGCTAGAATTACCAGAACCTTCTCTAAACATTTGTAAAACTATTTTTTCCTGATGTCACCATATTATTAACAACAAGAACAACGGTGTGAGGAGCTTTAAAAGTCAGACATCTGGTTCCATTCACAGAGAACCACTTTAAAATAAGACTACAATTATGAATTATTAATAGGGTTAAAAACCTGTTAATTACATGGTTTTCAATCAGGCTGTGAAAAGACTTCTGTATAAAACGACACTGTTGGTGGTGTTAGATAAGTGTTAAGCTTAGTATAAGTTATGTGCTGGAGCTGACAGGGTTAATGTCGACTGATGGAGAAGACAAAATATCTGAGGCTTACTGTAGATAAATGTGGGTTCACTATTTGGCAGACATCAGCTTACTGTTGCCCTTTCTCTCTCTGTGTTAGAATGTATAATGGTAATTTGATAATGTGCAATTATTTGTCATTGTACAACGTAGGCATTTGGGGAATCAGTGCTTTGCTCAAGAACACTTCAGCTGTGGATGTTCCTGCCGGTCCTGGGGATCAATCCAGTCGGTCTCTTACCATTAGGCCAAGGCTGGCCATTTGATTATTAATGACTACTATTGTATTAACAACATTATGACTATTAAAAAATAGATTTTAAACCATTTGAGTGTAGCCTTGTAAAATGGCACAGTGTATATATTTGATTTTATCAATTTCTCTAGAACCCACACTAAACTCAATCCCCTCAATGATTTTATTCACATCAACTGTTCATTTATAAAAATTAATAAAAGGGGATCCAGCAGAAGTTAAGATTTTAGAGCAAACTCATTTTGATTGTATTTTCTGTAAATGGAGGTCAGAATAAAAACAAATTACATACAAATGATGTGGAAGATAAATTATGTATTCACACTGGACAAATACAGCTGGACACAGTGTAAAATTCGATTTAAAACTGATTTATAACAATCATGGCTTTACCGACTGGACATGGACTGGGAGCAGTTGGCGTGATTGGCTCCCTGCAGATGTGAAATGGAAAACATGTTGTTTAAATGAAATATATTTCATGAAATAACAGAATAATTTAGCAATTATTGCATACATTCTCTCTCTCTCTCTCTCTCTCTCTCTCTCTCTCTCTGTTTCTCTACGGGGAAAAAGTTGCTTGTTGATGTGTCAAAAGATTTAATGGTGTTTTTCCTAAAATTCTTTAGGAGAACCAGCCTTATACAAAAAGGAATTGTGAGATATCCATAATGCAATGCTTTTGAGCGCTGGTGAGAAATGCTGTAGCTCTGTTGGATTCCTGTAAATCTGCAGCAGAATAATGTCTCAGCACTGAGACCAGCATGAGACGCCACAGAGACCTCCACTGAAACTCAAGCAGAGACACTGGAAATTCTAGGACTATTTCGTTCTCCATCTTTCCATCTGTCTCTAATATTGACCAGGAGACACTACAGAGAAATTTAGGATACTACATATATATAAAATAGGGATACAAAGGAGTTGGGGGTATTAATGAGACAATAAAGAGATACAGGAGATGCTACAGAGACATTAAGGAGATGCTACAGAGAAGCTACGGAGCAACTAAAGTGGTGTTAATGAAAAACTACAGATATTAATCTTCTCCTTCTCATTTTCCTGTCTCTCTCTGCCCCTGATCCTCTGTTTTTTTCTCTCTGTTTCTCGTTCAGGTCTCACTGCGGGTGGTTGATGCAGCAGGAGTCAAGCCAAAGGCTGCAATTAACCTAAACTCCAGCTCTATTCTTACTTCCCCTTTGTTATGCATCACATACTTCCTCCTCATCACACTTCAATTATTTTGATGAGCTCAGACTAAACGGCAGCAGAAACATACAGTAGGAAGCAGCGTGATGCAGCTCAGAGAAAATCCTGCGTCCTGCTGACTCAATCTGAGACGAACCGTGGCCCAGAGTCTGTCTTACAGCCCAGAGTTTGATGCAATTTTCTGATGCAAATGTATTGGCCTCGTGACAAACCGCTGAAGTCGTGTTGTCTTTCAGTCGTCCTTGTCTTTAGAGGCATTTCTACAGAGTTCCAGCTTCACTCCGGACTTCTCTGACAAACATCAGCCCCTTGTTTATTAAACTGCTCCGACCATTTCTCCTGGTGCTCCGGGTTCTTCTGATGGTCCAGACACATGTTGGTAGTTGAATTGGCTGTTTGACATTTTCCACAGGTGTGACTGAGTGAATGTGTGAAACTGTCCACAGGTGTGTGTGTGTGTGTGAGAGAGAGAGTAAGTGTGTGTAAAAAAACTGTCCACAGGTGTGTATGTGTGAGTGAGTGAAACTGTCCACAGGGGTGTGTGTGTGTGTATGTGTGAGTGAGTGAAACTGTCCACAGTTGTGTGTGTGTGTGAGAGAGAGAGTGTGTGTAAAAAAAAAACTGTCCAGAGGTGTGTGTAAGTGAATGAAACTGTCCACAGGTGTGTGTGTGTGTGTGTAAGTGAGTGAGTGAGTGAGTGAGGTGAGTGTGAAGCACTGAAATGGAAGAATTAACAAAGGATTTAATTAAAAAAATTAAAGAAAGAAACACAAGTAGAATTAACAATAATTAAAAAAAAGTAACAAATTAAAGATTGTTTTTGCTGTGAATTTAATAAGAATTAACTTTAAGATGTTATTTATATTTTACCACCCTCCCACTTTAGCACAGCACCAATGTTTCAGCCGATGAACGATGTTTTGTACAGATTCACTCTTTCACCAGCCGCCTCTTTGTGAATCACTGATTGGGAAAGTATCGAGCTCCAGAGCCATAACCATCTGGACCTAAAGGACACTGATCTGGAGGGAATTGTTTGACCTCAGAGCTGCGTGTGAAAGGTCACTCCTCTGAGACTCGTCTGTTTAATACCTTGTCCTTTAGCCTGAAGCTTTTCTTCTCACATCTGTCAGAGAAAATGGACCTGAGAAGATTACCAAAGAGCCCAGAACTCTCCCTCTGCCGATCCAGTCCAGCTCCGAAAGAGCTCATCGTATAACTGATTACACACAGGAGGGACGTCTCGATTATACGCGCTTAGTAGAACATTTAATATTTATCATCACCCTGCGTCCTTCAGGAGTGTCTCTCTGAAACAACATGCAATACCTTTCAAATAAGAAAAATCACCCTCTGAACTGATGTAAATATCTTTGTAATTCGTCAGGTGTCAGGAACAAGGTAACTTTTTAAGAGGAGGAAAAATATTCTTCTATTTCATTGTTATTTAATGCAACAAATAAGTGTTTGTGAAGGAGGGGGTGTAGATGCAGTTAAAAACAAAAACCATGTAGCTCCAGTTTTCTGGATGTTTAGTTTACTACACTGGAACACAGCTGTTGTCCATCAAATTTCACGATGAATGGTCCAATAGAAATGCTCCAAAATCGCTTGAAATCAGATCTTAATATTGACAAACCATGGGGCATTGGCAGTGGTTCTAGACCATGAGTACAGCACAGACTTCACCAAGCCTGACTCAAACAGAGTACTACGTGTATGTGAATAGGGGGGAGTCAGTGAGGCCCTGAGTAGCTGCAGGTGAGAGTCATTGCTAAGGGGTAGGGCTAGAGAGGAGATGAAGCAGGAAAGGATCATACCCAGGATGAAGGGTTTGTTCCAAATAAACACTATGATAATGATTCAGGAGAGTGAGTATACGCATAGTTTCATATTGTGGTATAAATAAAATAAGCTATGTTATTATTTTGTAAAGTGTCTCAGTATGGAGGACCCCCCCCCCAAAAAAAAAAAAAAAAAAAAAAAAAAAGAGAGGCATGTAAATAAATATTTAATACATACATGCACTACTAATTATTTTAATTTATTTCAATTCTTAATATTTTTCTGCAATTCTAAATTTCAACATTGTTGTTTATACATTTCTCTATTTCTGCATCTGTATGTTGAGTGGGCGGTCCTAAACTTACTCTATGTCAAGATTGGTCAGATTGGCAAACAGCTCTGTGGCTTGTGTCTGGACAGTATTACCTACAGATTGGGGACTTCAAAACAGAGATGTACCGCATTTATTTATTAATTTATTTTTATAATTATTCATTTATGCCTTTTTAGTCCTCCGTATTGGAGATTAAGCATCATCTCTCAAGGTTTTTTCAATTTTCTGGCAACACAGTAATCAAAATGGACTCCAAAGTAATAAACACAGAAACAGCCGATTCTTAAAATGACGCATTCAAAATACAGAGTCAAAAAAATTCCAGAAATAGACTGAATAATGTTTTAACAGCGCTACGAGATCAGTGTTGTGGAAGATTACTCAGAAGAAAAAGAGGAAATTTTAATGCAGAGTTACAAGTCAGTCATGAACACGAGCAGCGTCTCCAGCACTCCGAGCTTAATCATGGCTTTATGATCACTTCTTAAATATGAATGCGCTCATTAGCAACTATTACCACTAGCACTGCACCCTGACATGTTACTGAATGAGGTGTAATTTCAGAGGTTTCGTACATTTGGGGACTTCTTATCAAGTCTGTAGATGTGTATGTGTTACAGTGAGATGAGGACAGCTGGGCAGAACATAAGATCATTTTTCCTTTTCATACATAGACATGTATCTATGGGTTTATGTTGTTTACATTCAATCTAAAAGAGAGAAAGCCATTTGACCACCTGTTTACTGTTTCTAAATGTGAGTTCCTGCTAAATGCAACTGGGGCAGCACATTGGTTGTTATTATTTCACAGTTATCCTTTACATTTATGACATTTTGACAGACGTTCTTATCCAGAGAGACTTACAAGGTTACTAAAAGGTAGGCCAACACAGTGTTAGGAGTCTTGCCTAAGGACTCTTATTGGTGAAGCATAGACTGGTGGCCCAAAGGTTCCCTTGCTGGCCAACAGCACAGAGCAGGAAGAGGAGGGTAGACAGACAACTTGTGCTTGCTTAGGACCCCCAACCTTGGATGGCATCACATTATGATGCTTTTCCTCGACGTAGTACCTACTCTACTTAGCTTTTCTAATTTTGCGTCAGGTTAATCTGGTCCTAAAACCGTGGCGTGTAAACCTTGCAGAGCACTGATTGTCCTGAGAGATTTGTCACTCTACGTCATGCATCGCAGACGACCAGCACCAACTCTCCATCTGTAAAATATCCAGCTGCAGCAGAGATCACGTTTGTTTTTATCTGACTCACGACGGCAAATTGTACCTGGTTGGTTTTCTACTAAATTTACTTTTACAAGTAGTGAGTAGATGAGAGTAGAGTAGGTACCATGCAGTGGAAAAGCACCATTAGACCGTGGAGTCACTCAAATGGACAGGTGCTAAAAGCACGTAAAACAGAAGCCTTTTGTACAAAGGATATACTCTCAAATTGAAGACGCTTCTCAATTTTCTTAGAATGCTGAACCAGTGCCAAGTAACGTGTAAGTGATCGGATGAAGAAAACAGTTGTGTTTACTACACATCATTTAACTCCCTCAAAAAGCTGGTGCTCAAATAATCATTACAGGATTCACCAGTTTGGGCCAAATCCACCAAAATAGCCGCTTTGAAATCCGATTAAATTCCCCTGCATCATGAAATATCCATCACAGGTCAGAAACTATTAACATGTTTGCTGCTGTGGCAGACTACAAAGAGCATAAGTCTCGACAGATCATCACAGCAGAGTCAAATATCATACATTCACAAATTTAAGGGCCATAATATTCCAGAGGCTCGGCCCCTGCCACTTCTCGTGTGCATATTCCAATACAAAACGTAGAGTCTGATGCAACCTGTTGCAAGGCTCCTCAAAGAGCAGGCTCCGTCTGTGTGGGAAAAAAAATGCAATTAGGGGTCCCCAGCAATTAGTGCCTAATCTTAGTAATTATCCTGATGATCATAGTTTGAAAGGGAAGCATTTGTAAAGAAAGCAGAGTTCAACATGGTGAGCATTAAGCAGATATTATGCTCCGTTTCTTATTAAAATCAAAAGGAGCAATTATGTCACATGGTGATGAATCCCTGCGTCCCCAGCTTTGAAAGCCTCCCAAACATCAAATGCAAGATTTCGCTTTTATTCACAGCCCCTCTGCTCAGAGAGTCAGTCCCACCAGGCCCCGGGAACATGCGACGGCGCTGGAGCTGGTGTCATTACACCCAAGTAAACACACTCCAAAGCCAGAAAACACCTGCTTTGCCTAAATATGAGCACATTCTTAAACCTGGAGTCGACAGCTTTATATTGCTTTGCCCTGTCCATGTGTATTTTTTTTTTTATTAGATTTGCCTTCATTCATTTTTGAAAGTGTCCTGGTGATTGAGAGATGATTAATAATAATAATAATAATAATAATAATAATAATAATAAGCCAGTCCAGCAGACTTGAGAATGAGATAAAGAGGTTTAACCCTAAATCATATTGAAGATGCTGTGGAAAGTGGTATGGTGTGACGTCAGAGTTTTAGGAAAGATCAGTTTTTTCTTTAAACACGACACCATTAAAAAATAAAAGTCTTCACCTTGGACAGAGATCTTTTGGAAACCTTTTTCATGGAGTCCAAAAATACCATTTTTTGGGGGTCAGGAGGCTGAAACAAACCTCAAGTTAAAGATCTAGACACCACTTTTGTCTCAATTCTCAAAACTTCTCACAACCTCCAGGATCTCAGCATTGAAACTTAGATGTGTACCGAAGGAGAAGAGACCACCCAGGAACCTGAGACTCCACAGCTGTGTGACAGTGACGTGATCTGCTTCACTACAACACACCGTCTTGTGGCTAACTGTGAAGTGTGTAAAAATGAGACTCCTTTCTTCAGTAATGCACTGTACTTAATGAGGAATTAAAACACTCAGGACTTACGCTCTGGTCTTAACCTGAGGCTGGACGAGGGTTTTCATTTTAACCAGACCGGGGACACACACACTCTCACACACACAAACTAATGGTTTGAAGCCTGTGACTGATTAAAAGAGTGGAAGCCATTGGTGCCTGTTTGGCCTGAATGAAACCTACAGCAACTGTTGATCCCTGATATTCACCTCCAGACGCCCCCCACCCCAAACCACCCCTGCTCTGAATCAGGGACAACACGACAAAGTCACCAAAGTTCAGTGAACCGTCAGTGACCCAATTTCATAGAAATTAATAAAATAATTCATACTGGATCACAAGTGCTGACATTATGTTTATTTTTATTTTCACTGCTTTAAACTGTTGTCCACTGACTCATCCTCTAATCTTAGAGAAAGATCCTGTTCAAACTCCAAATGTTTTCATCTGATGAGTGCCTGTATACAGTCTTCTGATTGGCTGAAATGTTTTCATTTGGCAGCCCATGGTTTATGGAATTATTTTCCCTACGAATGGATGGGGTGCAAGAGTTAGTACACTTCACATGTGATGATAGTTGCATCAGTTTCACCCAAAACACCACATCAGGTACCATGTTTACCACTTAGCGAACAGTTGGGATACACCATAGCAACAATCTAGAAACACAATAGCAACATCAGCAACCAACTGGGGCATTGTAAATCACCTGAAATAACATGTCAACTGCTCTAGAGTTCACCTGGAATATTATAGTAACCACCAAGAAATATCCTGGAAACCACTTGGCAACCATTTTAGAAACCATCTGTGATGCAGTAGGAACAACCTAAGAAGACAATAGCAACGGCTCTAATCCCCACCTGAAACACCATAGCAACCACAAAATATATAAATAAATAAATAATAAATAAATATCTTACAACCATCCACCTGAAATGACATTAGACACCTTGGCAACCACCTGAAGTGGTTTAACCACATGAAATAACTTGGCAACCATGAGTGATGCAGTAAGAAACTTCTAGAAACACCATAGCAATTGCTTTAGTCTCCACCTGGAATACTGCTGTAAGTATGAAATCTTTGGCACCTATGCGCATCTGGGATACCATAGCAACTACCAACACAACCACCTGGAATACCCTGGCAACCATCTAAGCACAGAATAATTATAGCATCACTGAGTAAAAAAATATTTAAATCTTATGTGATTTTAAAATGCTGCAAAGAAAATGATACCACAATTAGATGAGTTTAAGCATCAGCGATGTTTATTAATGTTTTAATTGTTTGCGTTAAACTGTCATTCTCATAATTAAAAGGTGTTTATAATTTTCCTTTCAATTCAAAACAGCCTTTTGAACAAAGTCTTTTTTTCTTCTTTAAATGAAATGAATAAAAATAAAAATAAGGAATGAATATTTGCATCAAAACAACATCACGTAAACAGCTCTGCATTTGTTTCTCCTCCAATCTGTCTTCCCAGATGCCTCTCTGGATGAGAATACATATTCATTTATGCGATATGTATCATATTTTCCTTTCTCTATTCATCTAAACTTCAGAGGAGTTTGGGCCGTTGTTAGCGAGAGGCATTGGCTGTGATTTGGCGGCAAAATGGAAAGGTCTGGAACAACATGTGTATGCGATATTTCAGCATGGTGCTGAATGGGAATTGATGTGATGCCACCCTGTGCAATTGAACACCAAATTCCTTCCCACATCCCACTAATTCATTTTTTTTCCTTTCTTTCCTCCTCCCTCTTTTCCTGCGTGTTTGCGAGCAGCTCCGGCTCCATGCAGAGTGAAAATCAATTTGCCGTCTCGGATTGTCATATTCCCCTCACCTTGCCTCGCGCCTGCAATTATTGTCTCCCAGCCACTTCTCGCTGAGAAAGGCTCCCCTGAGTGGCAATCCATTTTTTTTTATAAGCAGACAAACCACACACACACACACACACCAGAAGATTAGAGTCAGATCCAGGTGACCCTGCCTTATGAAAGACTTAGAAAGAAGAGAAAGAGTTGCCTGTCTTTATGAGAATGAGTGATGGATGACAGACAGAGAAGTATGAGCAGTGTTTGCTCACTCCCTGCTATTAAACCTGCACCTGTGAGTCATGGTTAAATATCTACTTATAAAGTTGCATGTATTGAAAGGGTTAAACATTTCTGCTTAATTAAATGCTCAGATAAGAATGAATGTCAGGTTTGCGTTGCTGTGAAATGCTCATTTCTAGAAAAAATCTTGCAAAAGTCATTGTTTACTATGGTAACACGAGTCGTTCTGATTCTGCTCCACTTCTAACGTCAAGTGCAGAGATTTTAGAATGGCCCCGCCCCCTCGTCTGAGTCTGTCCAATCACAGCCTTGGACCTGCGTTTATGTGAGAGCGCAAAGACAAGGTTAAATGCAACAAAAATGAACACAACGAGCGCGGAGAAATAAGAGCACTGAGTAAAAACGGAGAAGAAAGAGAACGGAGTGAAAACGGCTAAAAACCAGAGCTTCTGCTCCTCGCTCCTCACTGCTGTGCGCTCGGGGTCGGGGTGAACAGCGAGCGGCTCATTATCATTTAAAGGAACAGGTGCTGAAAGCGGGCGTTCTGAACAGGGGCTGTTTACACAGGGGGAGAACACTGCTGTGGGGCTCGTGGGGTTTGGACCAAAGCAGGTCACAGACGTTTCATTAAGAAACAGAACTATGTTCCACTGTGGAGACGAGGGCGGATGTGTCTCTTATTTGAAAATTCACCTAATTTCTGGTTGTTTTAAGTGATTATAGCCAGTGAAAATGTTTAGTTCGATATCAGTTTAAAATGTTTCAAAAGATGTTTGAAATCATTGTTTCTCTTTAGAAAATTGTATAATATTTTTGTGAAAATCTCTGAATAAAGAAGTTTAGATGAAAGATCAATTACTAGATTTAATAAAAAAAAAACATTTTAAACAAGATATAATTGTAGTCTCCAAATAAACTGAAGTTCCCTTGCAGGATGTTGTAGGATTTTACTGATGTTGATTACTGCTGGGCTTCTTTCCTTTTTCTCTTCCCATGTCATTATTCCATGGAAGTGACAGTAGATTTGAGAGCGTGGGTTTAGCGTCTGCATGTTTGGACCAGACCTGGTCTCCTCCGCCTCTGACATACATCACCGTAACGGCACGTGGTACGTTCTGACACTTTTATTAAATTATTTACAATCAAAAATAATCACAGAGGGGCCTCCTCCAGTGCCAAACAAGTAAATAAATCACAGCCTTAATCGAATTGTGGCATGCCGTACGGGAAGGGGCTTTGTTAATAGGCCAGTCACCTTAACTCTCTCACTGCTGTCATAAACCAAACACGCTTTAATTCCTCCGAGATCCGAGAGGAGAGAGAGTTTCAGACGAAGGACATATGAAGCCATGAGTGTTATTTATTTTGGTTCATTTTGTTTGGAAGTGACCTGATGCTGAAGACCCCTGGGGCTTTCCAGCACAGGCCCAAGGCAAAGAGCCACCATGCATGTCAAACAGACAGGACGCTGGCAAACATCCCATTCTCCATAATGAGAGAAATGCTGCACACAGAAAATATGGAGATTTTCATGTTTTCGCATTTCAAATTATGTTTGTGCTCACACACACACACACACACACACACATACACACAAGGTCACACTTAAGACAAGACCTCCTGAAGTAATAAATAAAAGGAGGATGTATTAAGAGTTTGATAAGATTAAGTACATATTTTACTAAGAAAAAGCTCCCCAAACATCTGGTCATTTCTACATTTTGCTGCGTCATAAATAATAGTTGGGCGGCATGGTGGTGCAGCAGGTTAGTGTCGCAGTCACACAGCTCCAGGGACCTGGAGGTTATGGGTTCGATTCCCGCTCCAGGTGACTGTCTGTGAGGAGTGTGGTGTGTTCTCCCTGTGTCTGCGTGGGTTTCCTCCGGGTGACTGTCTGTGAGGAGTGTGGTGTGTTCTCCCTGTGTCTGTGTGGGTTTCCTCCGGGTGACTGTCTGTGAGGAGTGTGGTGTGTTCTCCCTGTGTCTGCGTGGGTTTCCTCCGGGTGACTGTCTGTGAGGAGTGTGGTGTGTTCTCCCTGTGTCTGCGTGGGTTTCCTCCGGGTGACTGTCTGTGAGGAGTGTGGTGTGTTCTCCCTGTGTCTGCGTGGGTTTCCTCCGGGTGACTTCTCTGTGAGGAGTGTGGTGTGTTCTGCCTGTGTCTGTGTGGGTTTCCTCCGGGTGACTGTCTGTGAAGAGTGTGGTGTGTTCTCCCCGTGTCTGCGTGGGTTTCCTCCGGGTGCTCCGGTTTCCTCCCGCGGTCCAAAAACACACGTTGGTAGGTGGATTGGCGACTCAAAAGTGTCAGTAGGTGTGTGTGAGTGAATGTGTGAGTGTGTGTTGCCCTGTGAAGGACTGGCGCCCCCTCCAGGGTGTGTTCCTGCCTTGTGCCCAATGATTCCAGGTAGGCTCTGGACCCACCGCGACCCTGAATAGATAATGAATGAATGAATTAATCATAGTTGGTTTCGCTATTTTTAGATAAATCCAATGAAACTCTCAAACACACAAAAAAAGTGCTGTTATCCACTTGTGAAACATTGCCATTTTAATCTTCTGGAGCTTAGTGTTAATAAAAAAAGGTTAATTTTAGAGTTAGGGAAAGTGATTTCTCACGCTGTGTTACACGAAAAAAAAAGAGTCACATGAACATCAAGTGAAATAGATAGTAAAAGTTTTACAAAACGCTAATTAAATTTAGTTGAAGACAGGGAGTTGTAGTGAACTATGCACAGATTCACCTGGACACCAGGCTGTTTCCTTAGAAACATAGGTCATTCAGGTAAAAGTTTTCCCTGAGACTCTCTCCCTGCTGAAGTTGTTTGTGTGTTTGTACAAACAGAGATGCATGTTTTCGGAGATGTGATCACATCAGCTTGTTAGTTCAGAGTGACCGCCGGGACTCTCTGATGTTCAAAAGCTGCTGAGTTATTTCCCCCCGTCCGATCCATGAGCGTCTGATTCACGGATTCATCAGGATCTTTTGATCAGGATCGGTCTCCAGCAACAAAGCCAGAGAAGGGCATCACAGACGGCTAACAAACCCTCAGAAGCTCCACCTGAGGAGCTCTGCCAGCATCTGATAGAGCGCGCGTGTGTGTGTGTTTGTGTGTGTGTGTGTTTGCTTATCATTTCTCTGCACTCTCCTGTGTCAATCTCTTTAAACTCCCCGCCCCAGTCCAGGCACCATTTGGAACTCAGTAACAGGTGATTTTATGACAGTGAGGATATTAGAGGTCGTGAATTACTTCCTAATCCCTGAAGGAGTCCGTTTACACTTCAGAGAGTGCACTCCCCTCTCCATGTTAACTGTGTTTAACACCATCTATGTAGAGAATCTCACACCACCTAGCCACTATTTTCTACTATATACACACACATACACTTTACGGCTCCTTCGCTGTTCCTCCACCCACACCCTCCTTTTTCAATCAACTGGAAAAAAGCAAAGGAAAAGAAAGAATAATACTCTGTTCAACTGAATTCAGAAAGTGATTAAAAGAAAGTTGAAACTATAATTGTGCCAGTGTTCAGACTCTAGACAAATCACAATTTAGACCTGTATTCAAGTCTCTCTCTCTCTCTCTCTCTCTCTCTCTCTGTCTGTCTGTCTGTCTCTCTCCCCCTCTAATAATCCTCTTTTATGCAGAAAACCAGTTAAACCTTTCACTCTGGACTAGTTTACGTCACTGGTTCATTCCCATGGCAGTAGTAGTTGTAACAACACATGGTGATTGTGAAAACATGGCTGACACTAAACTCGGCCTGAGAGGAGACAAGTACCACGGCTGCAGAGTGTGAATGTGGCAGACTGGACTTTCTTTGTAGTTTCCCCATCTTTTTCCACAAGTTTTAATGTAGATACCAAACAGCAAACTCTAACAAAAGGATATCAGCGAAACAAAATGAGAATAAACACAGCAGCTCTTCTCTCTCTTCAGCTGATCCTTTTTTATCCCATTTCTACCTTTAGCTGACCCTTCTATTTTGTCTTTTCTCTCTTCAACTGATTCTTTTCTCTCACTGAGATACTTTTCTCATTTTCTTTTTCATGTTCTGATTTCTTTTGGTTTGGTGCCATGTTCTTTTCTTTTCTTTTCTTTTGTCTAGTCTCATACGTTTTGCCAACCACTCCTCTCCAGTGTTTAAATATCCACCTTCTCAGGTGGATGTAGTTTAGGCAATCAGCCTGAAGCATTCTGGGAATTGGAGTTTTCGGTGGAGGCTGCTGTAGATGAGAGCCCCTGCTGCTCCTCACTGGTAGCAGGTGGTGCTGAAGACATTAGAATTACTAATGATAAGGGTTTCTGAGGTTTGAATTGCCATGGAATATTGATTCCGTCGCTCTAAACTTAAATTTTGTTTTGCATTCATTACAGCAGCTACATCATGAAGCCAGCACACAGAGCCACAGTGGCTAACAGACTGGTGCAGAACTAACTACCTGTCTCTCAATTAGCCTCTTTCCACCAATCTCAATGATCAGGCCTGTGTTTGCCCTGGTTTTGATGGGAACCTTCACCAAGCTGCTGACTGTTTTAACCAGGACAGTGTTAGAGCCAGATATAAACGGATAGAGTCAGGACAGAGTTGTGTTTTATTCGCTGTTTACAGCTCAGTCAGATCTGAGTGAGATGTGGTACACAAGGAAGCTATGTTGGGTTCTGAGTCATCTTCTGAGCTTGTGAACAGTGGAGAAAAGTAGCCAACGCACATTGTGTCGTGCTGAAAACAGCCCCAGAGCATGTTCCTGTTTTTGTTTCCTTTCATTTCCCAGTTTTCTTTTTAAATCAGAAGTTGGATAACAGGTCATTTCCTGTGTTCAATTTTCCCATTTCAAAATGAAGAGGTCCACGGATCCGTCAGGTTCACTAGTATTTTACCAATAACAACACCAAAGCCAAAATAACACACTGTAAATGACTCAGATCCAGAGCCATTACATGAGGATTTATTTATTTATTTACCTTCTGGAGCTTCTTTATCTCAACATACTCAGGGTTTGTAAACAATTATTTGGTTCCAGCTGGGAGCAGATTTGTCTCGTTCGGGATGTAATTTATGTTGGTGGAATTGCACTAAATGGCTCCAAATTAGATTCCCAGCTGGTTCCATGTTGGTGGAAAAGGGCTAAAAGTGGACAAAACAAGGGAAGATTTGACATCAGGAGAGTGCAGAGTGCTCACTCTCTGCTAAACATCAACAGCCCCTCTGTGGAGATCATCATGAGCACAAAGCGCCTTGGTATTTGACTAGTGGAGAAACTCACCCAGACCTTCAACACCAGCTCTGTAGCACAGGAAGCCCACCAGCATCTCAAGTTCCACATGGAAGCTGAGAAAAGCTCATCTCCTGCCTTCCACCATCCTCACCACATTGCTTCACTGCCTGCTTTGAGAAATGGTTTGAGGCCACAGCACCATGCAGGGACCAGTGAGGACAGCTGAGAAGATCACCTGGGTCTTTCTCGTCTCTATTAGGGACACTGCATCTGCAAAGCCTCCAGCATCACACACTCTCCCCACACACACTCCTCTTTCCTGCCGTCTGGAAAAAGGTACAGTAGCATTCAGGCCTCCACGGCCAGACTGTGCAACAATTTTATTTCCCCCAGCCATTAAACTGACTGACATCCACACACACACACACACACACACACACAATCACACAAACTCCATCTCACTCCCTTGCCCTTTTACACACTTCTATTAGAGTCTGCTGTGAGAATTCTGTATTCAATAAATAGCACATCCCTTGCCGTACAGTACCTGACACTACCTGCCTGATCTGACTGGGGTTTCTATGACCAAAACCCATCAAATCCTCACAGCAAATGACTGCCACCTAACGTAAAGCCTTCCCAGAAGAGTAGAGGCTGTTACTGCAGCAGAAGAGGAACACATTACTCCCCTTCATTTTATAAGAAAATATTTGAATCATGCTGTGTCCAGGATTCCTTTAATGCACATCAGGATTTGTCAGTAGGGGGTGCCCTTCCCAGAATGGGCCCTTCTTGGAGTATCAGTAAATGAACAGTGCTCTACCATCTGAGGGGTACATCATTACTGTCTGTCTCCTGCCTTCAAACCAAGTCTTTGATAAATAATTGAGAAATAAAGCAGGGTCTCTGGTCCTACACGTCGTGCAGCTGCAGGACTAATGCTCCTGTTTGATGAACAGATTCAGATTCATGTCTTTACAACGGGAGTTAAGTTTCATTGGGAATAATCTCCTACTTCCTCTGTTCCTCCAATTCCAAAAAAAACTGCATTTCCAATTCACTTTTAGTCGTACTGCAGTCACACAACAGGCATTGTTTCAAGTTCAAACTGGTAATGTATTCATTTCCCCTCATGCAGTAAAAGTGTTCAGTCTGCTGAAGGGTGCAAAAGACACACACAGTCTTAGGGACCCCACAGTTTCTGCACATTGGACATGACCTGAATCAAGCCTATGCCTGGCAACTGCATGTTTCTGAGAAAGAGAGGCAGATTAGCTGTGTCGTCTTTGTAATTTACACATGCTTGTGCTTCATCCATGAGCTGACTCTGCCGTTTCTGTTGTGAATGAGACTAGTGTAGTGCAAGCGCAAGCAAAAACACATTACTGCACAGGATCTACAACAGATCTCCAAACATAGCCATTCCACCAAACACCAGACGTCTTATGAACATATTTGTGCTAAATCCAGTCGGTCCTTTAATTTAAACCAAATGCATCTGGTATTCTGAACTGGTGCCAGCATTAGTGGGAATACATTTTGGTTTTAAATAAAGAGAGAACTGGGGTTAGGATGCTGTGGCTGAGGGGCTTCAAGTAGGTGTCAGTAGGCCTTTTTATTTTGTGGCCAGTTGGCTACGGTTGGAAGCAGTTTGACTAATGGTTGAGGTAGATGCAGGTAGATGACTAATGGTGGCAGAGAGAAGATGGGACTTAAGCACACGTGTTTAAAGCTGTGTAAATCCGCACAGATAATGTTTGTCTACTGTAAGTGAACCCTGACCTGAAACCAGTGTTAAATATCTAACATTTTACCAGGGGGGGAACCATGCACCATGGATTAGGACAGAATTTAAAATGGTTGTATTTATGCTGCAGCAGGTAGATCCAGGGACCTGGAGGTTGTGGGTTCGAGCCCCACTCCCCGTGACTGTCTGTGAGGAGTGTGGTGTGTTCTCTCTGTGTCTGCGGGGTTTCCTCCGGATGACTGTCTGTGAGGAGTGTGGTGTGTTCTCTCTGTGTCTGCGGGGTTTCCTCCGGGTGACTGTCTGTGAGGAGTGTGGTGTGTTCTCCCTGTGTCTGTGTGGGTTTCCTCCGGGTGACTGTCTCTGAGGAGTGTGTTGTGTTCTCCGTGTCTGCGTGGGTTTTCTCTGGGTGCTCCAGTTTCCTCCCACGCTCCAAAAACACACGTTGGTAGGTGGATCGGCTATTCAAAATTGTCTGTATGTGTGAGTGTGTGAGTAAATGTGTGAGTGTGTGTCGCCCTGTGAAGGACTGGCGCCCCCTTCAGGGTGTGTTCCCTCCTTACACGCAGTGATTCTGGGTAGGCTCTGTACCTACAACAACCCTGAACTGCATAAGGGTTACAGACAATAAATGAATGAATGAATATGCTGTAGACATGATGGCCCCTGATTCATATCACCACCACAACTCTAAAGAGATCTAGGAATCAGTGAATTATTTTACACCAAACTGCTCTGAAAGACCTTGCTGTTTACTCAGTGACTACATTATGCTTCCCTTAAAATGATCTACTGTTGTAGAAGTAAACTGTCTTCTACAACAGTAAGGAATGCTCCAAGACCAGAAATTTAGTAAATATAAATCATGACCATTAGTGCTTCACACTTATATCATTTACCAGAACGGAGATTAGCGTGAGCAGCTACGTTTCTGTCAATGACTCTGCAGCTGCGCAGTTTTAGAAGTGCACATCCATTGTCTCACCCCCAAACTGAAATCAAGATTTTAATACATTGTGCTTCTGAATCAGACTCAGGTTGGTTCATGGCTAGAGGTCATTTCAGGGAGCAGCTCTGGTGTTGGGTCAAATGCATGTTTAGAAAACACAGTTTAGAAATCCCCCAAGAAACAGAGAACATGTCCAGGGCCATGAAAAAAGAGGACGTATGGTCTACCTCACTATTGTGAGCCTCATAAGTCCAGCACAGATCTAAGAAGCAAACCTCATCCACCAAATATGTCTTGACTGATGGTCTACATGTGGGTGTAAAGAGAACATCTACAATTGTGGGGAAACACAGTTCTAAGCTCCACCTTAAAAGAACATTATGTCTGAGGGAAATTAAAGACATGGTTGAAATGTAACTTGTTTTGTTCTAAGTCTAATTTGTCTGTAAGTTTTTATTCACTGTTTGAATTACCACAGAAACTCTGTGCACTATGGTTAATGCAGTTAGCCAACTCCTGAGTTTGGACATATGTCCATCTTAAGTGATCTGAAACAACAAAAATAAGTCAATAATATCCTCCTATGGAGCAGGAATAGAGCAACATCCTCATCTTGGTTCATGCTTTTCATCATTTGGAGTTCTTCTGAGAGAGAGAGAGAGAGAGATACTGTGGATAACAGAAGGCTGGGGGAGGGACACATTAGAAGTCAACACCTCGACCTCGACATTAGACCAGTTTCTATCAAATGGAAAAGTGAACTTCACATATAAGGGTCCTAACCTTCCCTCCGGTTTCCTTGCTAGCTCCACTCCTGTTGTTATTGTTGCTGTTGTTGACCTTGTTGTTGTTGTTGTTTTGGCAGGCATTATTATTCACATAGAAGGTCTTAGCTAAGCACAGGTAGTCACTGTAATAGTAACATTCACTTCACATGTCCACATCTTTAGACAACGCGTACAATGAGTCAGTTCAGCTCCTTTGATGTCCCCCATTGTGGAAACTGATGTTCAGATGAGCACACGCAGGTTGCATAACCTCAAAAGGAAAGCATGAAATGAAACGCTTTGCTCTGGAACAGATGAAGGTCGCCGTGCTCAATGCAGAGTGTGGGCTAAAGGGAGATGCATTGTGGAATTGTGTTCTTTAGAGTCCTTGGGCTCCATGTAATACCACGGAGATGAGTCTGAGTGTGATCCAGAACTGATCATCCAGCTTCACAACCTGACCTCAAAATAGTTGGTAAAGAAGAGTAGAGACAGTCACTGCAGGACAGGGAGGGAACAAACGGCTGATTAATGTCCTTCATTGAGACATTTTTTGGAACTTTAGACACATGCTATATACACTGTATCGTGATTATCTTATAGGGAGCTCTGTGATGAAGGTGGTGGTGTGATGGTGGGTGGTTTCTCATTTGGTGTGTGGGTGGCAGTGGGGGATGCTGGTCTTTCAAGGAGGGGAAGCTCAATTTTGGCCTACATCATAAAACGTGTCGGTTTATTTATACGTAAATTCTACCTTCCGTTCCTTTTTAAGAAAATGCTCTGTGACCCTGTCGTACCAACAAGGCGTCTTTTCCAGGGACTTGACTAGTGTCCTCTCAATGGCCAGCAGAGCTAGGCTGCTTAAACGGCCTTGGCCCATGTGAAGTGTGTTCGCCTGTGCTCCCACGGATCTTTACACCAAAGGATCGCTGATTCGCTCATTTCGCTGTCAATCAAAAAGGGATTCAGCCTCAGACAGATCATCCAATCATCATGCAGAAGCTGAGAGGCCGGCCGAGGCCAGCCCACTGCCCCATAGACCCCCAGAGACGCTGAGCGTCCGATGGGCGGGACAAAGTCCAGCATTTATCCAATGACTTGTCTCGTTTCGCTGCACTTCGCTGCTTCGCTATTGAACTCTGTGGACGTCAGCGTCCTCACTGTTTAAAGCACTGTGAAGCTGCGGGAATGATTGAGAGGAAAGCCGCGTCTTTACCAGTGATAAGAAGCTGACTCTGAGCAAAAGTTGAGCGCGTTGTAGTGCATATTTATTCAATGACATGTACACACAACAGTATATATTTGATCACTTATTTTTTTTTTACATTTTAGAGGAAGCTGAGCTTCACTTGCAGTCTTAGAGCAATCGCCTCTGTTGAGTTGGTCCCTGGGCACCAAGACAGAAAAAAGGGATGGGATGTTGGGTTCTGTACACTGTAATTTTTATTATTCTGTACCAGAATTACTCATAAGGCTATGCAAATATACACATATTTCCAAATAAAACCAGAATAATGCAAACATATCACTGCATTATGAGAGAATTGTGCTTTATTTGATGCATGTCGTAGAGTCTCTGCCTGTTTTAACTAATTGTTTTAATACTTTAAAGTTAAAAGTGTGCTATTTGACATCGGACTTGGGGGAGACACCTACCCCAACCCTCTCCCTGTCTCATACATTATAATATTTATAGTGTTCCTACACCACAGACTGGTGTATATGTGTCATATTCATCTACATATGTACTAATATCACTTTTCGTCCCTTGCCCATGACATTTCCTTTATATTCTAATAATTCCCTTAGTTTAGTGTTTGTGAGTGGTCTTTAAAGCCTGTCTGGGCTGTTTTGTACATAACCTGTCAGACTTGTGTGTACTAGGGTGACCAGATCTGAGATGGTGAAAAAGAGGAACGTCTCCTAGGGGGTGGACGACTACTGCACTACGTGCAGACTGACCAATTAAATGTTTACAGAGAAGGTTATCGAATGGTAGCTCTACAGTCAGACCGTCCAATCAGAAGATTTTAGGCTACTTCACCACGCCCCCTTCTCACTCACGCGAACCAATCGGAGTAGGGGAGGGCGGGACTAGTTTGTGAACGAAACTTCTCGAAGTTTTATGTAAGCTCTAGAAAAACAAAATGCCGGACGTTTGTGAAATTCCACCCGGACATTTTTTAAGTCCGGGTAAAAGAGGACGTCTGGTCATCATAGTGTGTACTCACCAAGACGAATGCCTTGTAAAGGTACTACAGAGGGTTCTTTGAGCAGTGTCACAGAAGAACCATGTTTGTTTAAGAGGGGTTCTTTACACATTTAACGTTAGTAGCAAACATGGTTCTTAAATAAAAATCATTCTTCTACATCATCGCTCAAAGAACTCTCTGTAGCACCTTTATTTATCAGACAGTATGTCCAACAATATAAAGTGGTTCTGATTCTGATTCACTGTGTGTGTGTGAAACAAAGGCCGGCTGCTTTCATAAACATATCAGCATTTTGTTACAGTAACAGTGATCAAACACTAACCTCAATGCACATTGAAATAGGAAATTCTTTCTTAAAACCAGGGGCAACACGAATCAAGGTGGAATTATGACGTAAACTGAAGCACATTGTGGAACAGACAGGAAAACAACTGAGGTATGAAGCTGAGGTTGGAGCACTGGGTAGTTGCTGTTGTTGTTGGCTTATTTCCGGAGGGTTTTTTGAGGCAGGAGGGTGGTTTGCAGTGATTTGACATCACTATCTCAGTGAGGTTCATACGCAGTTCCACAGACGGTTCAGGTTCATCTTCAGCAGGTTTCTCTGGCTCCAGCCGAAACAGACTCACCAAGGTGGAAAATGGAGGCCGAATCTGTCCCACCAACGACCAGCATCATCTACCGTCTACCACCATCTATCGTCTCTCTCTGTCTCTCTGTCTGTCTCTCTCTCTCTTTCTCTTTCTCTCTCTCTCTATCTCTCTCTATCTCTTTCTCTCTCTCTCTATCTCTATCTCTCTCTCTCTCTCTCTCTCTCTCTCTCTCTATGCTGGGCTCTGATGGATTTTTAATGGCTCTTAAGGAGACTGCATGGTTTAAAGTGGCCAATTAAACAGAGGGGTCTGACATCATACGTCTGCAATTAACGTCTGGTAACAGTGTGTGTGTGTGTGTCTCTAGCAAAGTGTGTGGGTGGGTGGGGTAGAAATGGATATATACTACAGCTGAGTAACGCCCCCTCTCTCTCTGTCCTTAACTCTCGTATTTACTTCTCTTTCCAGCCATTTCATCTCTCTTTCCCTCTCTCTCTCTCTCTCTCTCTCTCTCTCTCTCTCTCTCTCTCTCTCTCTCATCTCTCTCCTTCTCCTGCTCTCTCTCTCCTGCTTTCTGTCTCCCCTGCTCTCTCTCTCTCTCTCTCTCTCTCTCTCTCTCTCTCTCTCTTTGTGGCCTTTTCTTATTCTCTCATTTTACTTTCTACAATCACCTCTTTTTCTCACACTCTCTCCTCTCTCTGATGCTCTCTGCCTTTCTTCTCTTTCTACTCTCTGACTCTGTGTCATTCTATTAATATTTGAAAAGATTCTGATTAGATTAGAGATGTGTTTACTCTGTGTGTGTGTGTGTGTGTGTGTGTGTGTGTGGGTGTTGGTACAGTATTAGTAGAGTGCATCTACTTCTAAGTTCCTCTTCATTTTTTTTTACATATACCACATTTTATATTCTTTTCATTATTTTTGTTTTCCTCTGTCTCTCGACTGCGAGCATCAAGCCGAGACTTTAATCAAAAGGCATTTGATAAACAAGGACGACAATAACAACAAAAACAAAAGAAATACAAACCAGACTCAGGAGATACAAGGTGCTTATAGGAGAACGAACAAAAAAACCAAACAAACAAAAAGCATGCACACATTCACCCACCGTCAGATCATTTTCATATCAGAGTTCTCGTCCAACTTCCCCCAAAAACAAAGGACGGTGTGATGCGCCAACGCTGTTGTCTCAGGTTGTTGTTTTACGTGTGAGCTTGTGATAACATGAGATAAATAAGTGATACACTGTTTGCTAATTTCAGAAGCAATTATACTTCATTATTTACAAAAGCAACACACAGGGGCTTGTAGAAAAGGAGGGGGAGGTTTCACTTGTGTTGGAACTTGTGTATGAAAGAAGAAAGACGAGAAACAGAAAAGGAAGGGCTTGTCTATCAAATATAATTACGAATAATAGAGGAGAGACCTTATATAATAATGAATTCAGCTTCTTTAAACAGGACAACTATTTTAAAACAATCATGTGCTCTGTGCATGTGGAGATTAACCCACACACTGTGAAACAAGACCATCCAGTCAGTTTTCTGTGCACTGCCTATGTCAGAAAACACAGCATAAGCTTTTGACGTCAAGCGCAGAGACTTTAGAATGGCCCCGCCCCCTTGTCTGAGTCTGTCCAATCACAGCGCTGGACCCGTGTTTATGTGAGAGCGCAAAGACAAGGTTAAACTCAGCAAAACAGACACAACGAGCGCGGAGAAATAACAGCACTGAGTAAAAATAGAAAAAACAGGAACAGAAAAAGAAGACAACTGAGAGAAAATGGCTAAAAGCCACAGCTCTTCACTGCTGTGCGCTCAGGGTCGGGGTGAACAGTGAGCGGCTCATTATCATTTAAAGGAACAAGCACTGAAGGTAGGCGTTCTGAACAGGGCTGCTGGGACTGCTTGATTTGATGCTTGTGATGTTTTGAACTGATCAGACCTCTAATGTGGGGATATGTCCTCTTTATGATTGATAATTTTTTGAAAAGATCTATAATCTCCAAAAAAAAGCACTGAACTCTAGAATGTAGCAGCTGCCCATGAGCAAAACATCACAATTCTCAATGTCAGACGAAGGCTAGAGATTTTTAAAGCCCCACTGCAGTCAATCTGACTGAGCTCTATCCAGCAACTTGTGGACCTCTCTAGTATTTGGGCCTAATACCACTAAATCCTCACAGACATGTTCTAACGTCTAATGGAAAGCCTTCCCAGCCGTTTAGAGTCTGTCACTCGCAGCAAAGAGGGGACAAACTCTGGATTAATGTCTTTAATTTCATGACAAATATATATTTAATTTTACAGATAAACTAAAACTAAATTAAATATTTCCTTAATTCACTCCCTCATTCATTCATCTATTCATTCATTTACTCCCCCATTCATTATCCTTTCAGTAAGTCTGTGTTGAATTCCCAGGCCTCTGTTTTGGAGTCTGGTTCTCAGTGTGATTTTCCTTCACTTAACACTTGGTGGAGCCATTAAGTTATTGCTTCAGTGGAGGGGGAGTGTATTACTGAGGCTCATCACAGTGACAGGACCCTATTGAAGCTGCCCACTCACAGACGAGGCATCCACAGGAAAGTGTTAACCAGGATTTCAAGGTGAGTGTGTTTTATTCTGGCTGCTGGTGATGACAGTTAAAGTGCAATAATCATTGTTTCCCACCATTTTCAATCCCCCTCATCAGAGCACGGCCGCTGCCTCGGCTTGTTTGCTCTGAATCGTCCAGTGTTAAATTCTAGAGGCCTGAGGGTCCTGAAGGGTACAATCAGGGTCCTGGAAGTCACTATGAGGGCCCAGAAGGGCACAGTGAGGTACTACAGGCCCTGAAGGTCATAATGTCAGTCCTCAAGGTCACAGTTAGTCCTGAATTCACATTGAGTCTAATAAACCTCCTGAAGAACACACTGAGGTTTTAGAAGGTCACTGTGAGAGTAATAAATGTCCTGAAGGTTTCACAGAGGGTCCTGAAGGTCACTGTGAGAGTATTAAATGCCCTGAAGGTTACACTAAGGGTCCTGAAGGTCACTGTGAGAGTATTAAATGCCCTGAAGGTTACACAGAGGGTCCTGAAGTTCACTGTGAGATTATTATATGTCCTGAACGTTACACAGAGGGTCCTAAAGGTCACTGTGAGAGTATTATATGTCGTGAAGGTTACACTGAGGGTCCTGAAGGTCACTGTGAGAGTATTAAATGTCCTGAACGATACACAGAGTGTGCTGAAGGTCACTGTGAGAGTATTAAATGTCCTGAAGGTTACACTGAGGGTCCTGAATGTCACTGTGAGAGTATTAAATGTCTTGAAGGTTACACAGAGGGTGCTGAAGGTCACTGTGAGAGTATTAAATGTCTTGAAGGTTACACTGAGGGTGCTGAAGGTCACTGTGAGTGGCCTGTAGATGATGATGCTCAAAGTTTTGAAGTCTTGAAGACCACAGTTAGGGTCTTGACGGTCAAAATAAGAGTAATGACATTCAATGTCCTGAATTATACACCGAGTGCCCTAAAGGTCACTGTTAGGGTCCTGACTGCACAGTGATAGTCCTGGATGTCAGCGTCATGGTGAATATCTTGAAGCTTGTGTTGAGAGTGCTGAAGTTCAGAGGGAGTGTTCTGGAGGTCTCAGTTCGAGCACTGGGTGTCCTGAAGGTCACAACGAGGGTCCTGCAGGTCACAGTTAGGATCTAAAGGTCCTCAAGGTCACAGTGATGGTCCGGAATGTCCTGAATGTTACAGTGAGGGTCCTGAATGTCCTCAAGTTCACAGAGAGTCCTGAAGATCACATTTTAAATCTGTAAGCAGTTGATTCCTCTACCACTCTGTAGTCAAACACAGCTGAGAAGATCTAGTTCACTGCCCCTGTCCCTTACTCAAATATTATGGTGTTTACAAACAATACACCCCAGTGGATCCTAAATACCCATGATGCACTGTGCCATGTGCAGTGACTAGCATGCAAGATTGAGTAACACTAAATGAAGCTCACGGCATTACACTGACACAACCATGATATTAAAATGGCACTTTTACACAGGACTATGATCACGTTAGTGTACTGTTATCGCTTCCATAATTGTTTTGACAGATGTAATATTTCACGACGTAATGTTGAGTTTGTGACTAAATGCTTTGTGGTGTCTGTGATAAAAATGGCGTGCGATGCTTGTATAATTTATATTCATAAATCACATTACCATATCCTCATTGAAAACTCCCACAGCTGCCATGACTACACATCACATCACATGACACTGCATCATGTGCTCTAGTGATTATGAGATTATGGCACCAACAGGTAACACTATGGTTACCATTCATGCTGTATCACATATCTAGAACCTTGAGAGGGTTCTAGATTGATGTGTTTTCTCACAGGATTGGTCCCAGTGTAAATATAAATGCCCTTAGCTTGGATGCAACAGCAGGGAGGATTTTCCAGTGGACATTCAACCCCACCTCGGGTCACTGACTGTGAGGAGGGTAATGTGTTCTCCCTGTGTCTGTGTGGGTTTCCTCCCACAGTCCAAATACATGTGCTTGTAGGTGGACTGGCTATGCAACAATTGTCCACCAGTGTGAGTGAATGGGTGAGTGTGTCACACTGCCCACAGAAGATGAATGAATGAATGCATACGTGAGAGTTACATTTGTCCAAGTTTTTCAGCTCTAAACAGAGCAGCAGGTCCTAGCTGCCAGCTTCAAACAGAGACACGTGTTGCACAGGTTTAGAGAGAGCAGTAAAGAGAAGGAAGGAAAGGGAGGAAAGAGAGAGAGAGAGAAGGAGAGGGAGAGGGAGGGAGTGAGAGATGCAGAGAGGGATGGCAGACCCTTTGAGTGTTTCTGTACTCGAGAATGAAAGAGAAATAACTGTCAGTGTCGTTGTAAAGTGTGAAACGCTGGCGTTCTCCACAGCAGTGCATTGAACTCAGCCCTGATGCATGAAAGCTGTCATATCTCCACCACTCCAGCTCAGACACACACACACACACATTTCCCCCTGCTCTTCCTCTTCCTCCTCCTCCTCCTCCTCCTCCTCTCGCCTCTCTCCAGCCGACGCCAGCGTATCAAAGCCAGCTTAATGAGATCATTTGGGCGAGAATTACACAACACACTGTTTGTCAGATTAGTCTAAGATAACAAGCCATGGGTTTGCCATTAGTCAACGATAATAAAGACGAGAGGAAAAGAGAGACAGAGGAGAAAGGCCTCTCTTACCATTTGGAGGAGAAAGAGGAAGAAAGAAACAGAGAAAGGAAGAATAATAAGCGCTGAGATTGGAATATAAAACCCAGCGAGGATTAAAAGGGCTTCAGATGGCGCGGATCTGAGGCTCCGGACGTGTTCAGATAAGATATTCGAGCGAGTGAATAAAAAAAAAAATAGAAAGAGCAGAGCTCCAGAAAGCTCCCATACTGAGCAGGGTGCGTGATCCACTTCACTTCTGCAGGAAATTACAATACTTCATTACGCAGCAGGGAATTAGCACGGGGGAAAGCAGCTTTGAAATGTCTCACCTACACACAGCCGTGCTGTTCTGAGGCTCACAACAAAGGATTAAGCTCAACTTTCTGCTGCTCCAACGCCAGCGTAGTGTACATTCACATCCTCCTCCACTGCTGCCCGCCATCTGCAGCTCCCTGACGCTGGACTGCACCCAAAAACCATTTTAAAGAACCACAAAATCAAAAGCTAACAGCAAAGAACAGAAACAGAAACCAGTTCTTAGTTTGAGTCGTTTGAATAAAAAAATAATCCACCTTAAAACATCAATAGTGCAGGATTGGTACCGCCCCCAGTATCATCAGTTACATAACATTTCCACAGACAGCACAGTGGAGCTACAGGTGGTGTGTGAGTGACTGGGTGAGTGTGAGAATTTGCCTTCTGTTTTAACTGTATGACTGGGTGAGTGTGATATTTTCTGCAGGTGTGAGTATGAGTGACTGGGTGAATGTGTGAGATTGTCCACAGGTGTGTGTGTGACTGGGTGAGTGTGTAAGTGACTGGGTGATATTGTCTGCAGATGACTGGGTGAGTGTGTGATATTTTCTGCAGGTGTGAGTATGAGTGACTGGGTGAGTGTGTGAAATTGTCCACATGTGTGTGTGTGTGACTGGGTGAGTGTGTAAGTGACTGGGTGACTGTGTGATATTGTCTGCAGATGACTGGGTGAGGTGTTTAACCCTGTAATGTAATTGCACCCAGTCCAGGGTGGGATCCAATGATTTTGTGAAGGTTCTGAACCCACTGCAAACCTGAACATGATGAAATAGTTACAGATGCTGAATGAGTGAATGAATGAATTATGTGTAAATGACTTGTTTAAATTACAGGTAAAATAGCCCAAATATAATTTAGATTTACCCTTAAAGCTACAGATGGGAGCTAAACTGGGCTGGACTTCCTGGTCCTGACTGAAATAAATAACACACCACACTAAGCACCTGTGAATTTAACGTCCTGCCCAAGGTTAAAGTGTGGAAGCGTGTTTGCGTTTATCTCTGCTATTTTTACCGTGAAGGATGAAAGGCCTAATTGGGCAGTTGGCAGAATAACAGGTGTTCCTCATCGACAAATACATAATGAGCCTTAAAGAGGTCAGACACAGATTAATGATCAACATTTCAGTGTTAAACTCTGGCGCTCCCCTCTCCTTAACCCCTCCTTTACCACATTAGTTCACAGGAACTTAACTGTATTCGCAGTGAAAAAGGACACTTTGCTTTTCATGTGATAATCATCTTCTTTAAAAAGCTTTGATCTCAGAGTTACTCATCTGCTCTTTTAGCAACTTCTCCACACATCAGTGCTTACACCACCACAAGGAGCAGATATTTATAATGTTTATTAAGTAGGAATTTATGTAGCGGTAAAAGCAAAGGCAATTTTGTACGACTCCGGGTGACTGTCTGTGAGGAGTGTAGTGTGTTCTCCCTGTGTCTGCGTGGGTTTCCTCCGGGTGACTGTCTGTGAGGAGTGTGGTGTGTTCTCTCTGTGTCTGCGTGGGTTTCCTCCGGGTGACTGTCTGTGAGGAGTGTAGTGTGTTCTCCCTGTGTCTGCGTGGGTTTCCTCCGGGTGACTGTCTGTGAGGAGTGTAGTGTGTTCTCCCTGTGTCTGCGTGGGTTTCCTCCGGGTGACTGTCTGTGAGGAGTGTGGTGTGTTCTCTCTGTGTCTGCGTGGGTTTCCTCCGGGTGACTGTCTGTGAGGAGTGTAGTGTGTTCTCCCTGTGTCTGCGTGGGTTTCCTCCGGGTGACTGTCTGTGAGGAGTGTGGTGTGTTCTCTCTGTGTCTGCGTGGGTTTCCTCCGGGTGACTGTTTGTGAGGAGTGTGGTGTGTTCTCTCTGTGTCTGCGTGGGTTTCCTCCGGGTGACTGTCTGTGAGGAGTGTAGTGTGTTCTCCCTGTGTCTGCGTGGGTTTCCTCCGGGTGACTGTCTGTGAGGAGTGTAGTGTGTTCTCCCTGTGTCTGCGTGGGTTTCCTCCGGGTGACTGTCTGTGAGGAGTGTGGTGTGTCCTCCCTGTGTCTGCGTGGGTTTCCTCCGGTTGACTGTCTGTGAGGAGTGTGGTGTGTTCTCTCTGTGTCTGCGTGGGTTTCCTCCGGGTGCTGCGGTTTCCTCCCACGCTCCAAAAACACACGTTGGTAGGTGTATTGGAGACTCAAATCTGTCCGTAGGTGTAAGTGTGTGAGTGTGTTGGGGCCAGTGAAGGACTGGCCCCCCCTCCAGGGTTTGTTCATGCCTTGCGCCCAGTGATTCCGGGTAGGCTCTGGACCCACCTCCTATAAATAAATATATAGTGTAAAACTTATTTGTACACCTAATACATAAAGATTTAGAGACATTTTATATACAGTGCCTGAATACAAATTAAACGCTGCAGCATTAATATGTGATGAACTCAGCCTGAGGCAGATTAATCTGAGGATAATCCCAACATGATCCACTACAGTTACCAAAATATTAAATAATACATAGAAAATACCCCCTGAGTCTCCATTATCCACAGCACTGTAATATTTAAATGTGAATTACTTCAGGAACCCGCCTGGTTTCAAAGTGAATCCACAAATATTTTACTAAAAGACCATTCCCAGGATTTATACCTCAAACACTAAACATAACCCTAACTATCAGAATAACAGCCGTGTTAAAGGACAGAGATGTGAACTTGGGGCCTGAAAGTTGCTGGTTTGATCCCCAGGACTGACAAGAAAAAAAATGTGGAAGGAAAAGTGCCTCCTCCTCCTTAAACATCCATGGCTGAAATGCCCTTAAGCAAGATACCAACCCCCTAAATGCCCTCAGATACAGTGCCCTTGGGTATGTGTGTGCTCACTGCCCCTATTATGTGTGTGTGTGTCTATCTCTGCATGTGTTTACTACCAAAGATGGGTTAAATTAAGAGTCTCAGACTCCACAAGGGATTCCTAATATACCATCCCTCCTTCTCCTTCTTCTTCTCCTTCTTCTCCTTCTTCTTCTCTTTCTCCTTCTCCTTCTTCTTCTTCTCCTTCTTCTTCTCCTTCTCCTTCTCCTTCTTCTTCTTCTCCTTCTTCTTCGTCTTCTTCTAACCCTAATCCTAACTCTAACTCAAAGCTCCAAGAGGTGGGAAGCAACAAGATTATCTCCTGCGTAACATTCTCCTGTGTGTTTTTTCTTACATTAGAGGCAGTGTGTATGGATTTAGCAAAAGAGTGTCACCATTGGACAGGAGCCATATTCATTCATTGTCTGTAACCCTTATCCAGTTAAGTGCAGTGGTGGGTCTGGAGCCTACCCGGAATCACTGGGTGCAAGGTGGGAACACACCCTGAATGGGGGCGCCAGTCCTTCACAGGGCGACACACGTTCACACATTCACTCACACACCTACAGGCACTTTAGAGTTGCCAAATCCCACACAGACACAGGGAGAACACACTACACTCCTCACAGACAGTCACCCGGAGGAAACCCACGCAGACACAGAGAGAACACATCACACTCCTCACAGACAGTCACCCGGAGGAAACCCACGCAGACACAGGGAGAACACACCACACTCCTCACAGACAGTCACCCGGAGGAAACCCACGCAGACACAGAGAGAACACACCACACTCCTCACAGACAGTCACCCGGAGGAAACCCACGCAGACACAGGGAGAACACACTACACTCCTCACAGACAGTCACCCGGAGGAAACCCACGCAGACACAGAGAGAACACATCACACTCCTCACAGACAGTCACCCGGAGGAAACCCACGCAGACACAGAGAGAACACACCACACTCCTCACAGACAGTCACCCGGAGGAAACCCACACAGACACAGAGAGAACACACCACACTCCTCACAGACAGTCACCCGGAGGAAACCCACACAGACACAGAGAGAACACACCACACTCATCACAGACAGTCACCCGGAGGAAACCCACGCAGACACAGAGAGAACACACCACACTCCTCACAGACAGTCACCCGGAAGAAACCCACGCAGACACAGGGAGAACACACCACACTCCTCACAGACAGTCACCCGGAGGAAACCCACGCAGACACAGAGAGAACACACCACACTCCTCACAGACAGTCACCCAGAGCGGGACTCTCCAGGACCCTGGAGCTGTGTGTATTTGTACGCTTAATAACTTATTGTGAGTGTGTGTGTGTGTGCGTGTGTGTGTGTGTGCCTTAGCTCAGTGTCCAATGCCAAGTGTTGGCTGGAGGTGTATAGAGTCCTCTAGCGTTGGGCTGTACAGCAGCGGAGCAGTGGAACAGCATTCTGTGGAGAAATGGAGCATGACTGAATACCAAGCAAAGCACTGACCAATAGAAAGATAGAAGGGAACTCGCTGGAGCAGCTGCACATGAGCGTAAACTCACCAGTCTCAATGCCAAGGACTAATCATTCAACATCCGCGCCCGACCCACTCTAATGTTAATCTTCGTGTGGCTGGATGCCATCAAATCCTCACAGCCATGTTCCAACATCTGGTGTTGCTTTTCCTAGATGAGTAGAGGCTGTTACTGCAGAGAGAAATGCTATTTGTGGAGAACAGAAATCTCCTCCCGAGAGAGGGTGCATAAAAGGCTGGATTTTTCCGCTCGCTCATGCCAGAGTTCTCCTGTCCCTTTTAAGAAAGAACTGCTTGTGTAAATGATGCTGGCTTTGCTACAGTGACACACACACACACACACACACACACACACAGCAAAATGCAAAATGCTGCAGTTCCTCTGAATAGATGCAAAAAATAGACTCACAACAAAAGATGTTTTTATGTGAAATCAACACGGTTCCATTACACACTGTGATTATTTCTGCTGTGTGTATAGTACATGATTAGCCACAACATTAAAACCACTGGCAGATGACGTGAGTTTCGTTAATGATCTGAGCCACATTGTGAAGGTTGTAATGTTTTGGTCGCAGTGTCCCCGGAACTGTGGGTCTTGTGGGACGTTCCCGGTGTGCAGTGGTCAGTACAAGCTATAAATGGTCAAAAGGAAGGCGGCAGGGTCTTGGGGCCCAGGCTCACTGATGGTGGAGGGAGTGAAGGTGAGGATGTCTGATCTGATCCCACACACGAGCTACTGCAGCACATAGTGATTTTCCACAAAATGAATACTGGCTCTTGGAACCTTGGGGCTGTGGGTGCTGGCTTCCAGCGTCACTGGGTCTGAATACAGCACCAGAGCCAGAGATAAACAAATAGAGTCAGGACAGAGTCATGGTTTATTATTTGTGTACAGCGAGGTCAGATCAGAGTGAGACATGTGTTCAGAGCCGTCCTGTTGTGCTCGTGAACAGTGGAGAGCCAACGCACCTTGCGTCAAACTGATCACAACCCACACACAAACAGAGCACGTTCCTGTTTTATTTCCTAATATTTATTTATTTATATAACACTCTGTAAATGTTCCACACAGCTTCACTTCTCCATAACCCTTTATTTGAGGCTCTGACATCTTTTTAGAGCTTCTTTATCTCCACACGGCCACGGCCACATTTTAGACAGATGTGGGTTCACTATTTGGCAAACAACAGGTCACGGTTGCCTCTTCTGTCTGTGTGTTATAAATGATTATTAATGACTATTTATGCATTAATTCATTTGTTGTCTGTAAGCGTTTATCCAATTCAGGCACATCACTGGATCACTGGATGCAAGATGGGAACACACCCTGGAGGGGGCAGCAGAGGGTGACAAACACTCACACCTACCGACACATTTGAGTCTCCAATCCACCTACCAACGTATGTTTTTGGACCGTGGGAGGAAACCAGAGCACCCGGAGGAAACCCACGCAGACACAGGGAGAACACACCACACTCCTCACAGACAGTCACCCGGAGGAAACCCACGCAGACACAGGGAGAACACACCACACTCCTCACAGACAGTCACCCGGAGGAAACCCACGCAGACACAGGGAGAACACACCACACTCCTCACAGACAGTCACCCAGAGGAAACCCACGCAGACACAGAGAGAACACACCACACTCCTCACAGACAGTCACCCGGAGCAGGGCTCAAACCCACAACCTCCAGCACCCTGGAGCTGTGACAGAGACACTACCTGCTGTGCCACTTTAATAACCCCACTCATAACTATAGTCTCATTCTAAAGTGATACCCACATGTTTTCCTCCGGTTCCTCGCTGGTGGAAAAGCACTGACAGTGCTGAAAGAGTTAATGCTGCTCTGACAGAGAAGGGTCAGGACAGCGTGCCACAGCTTTCTGTGTGTGAGGGTTTGTGGCCACAGAGTGTGCCGAGTGACCGCGCTGACCCCTGTTCACTGCTGAAAACACCTACACTGGGCACATGAGCATCAGACGTGCACCATGGAGCAGTGGAAGCAGGAGCTGGTCTGAGTCACGGTCTATTGTCCAACATCATCCTCACCTCATCACTGAAGGATGGGATGGAGTTCCTTCACTCCACAGAAGTGTGTTTCACAATGATGGAGGTCTTTATACCTCTACAGTCCACACTTAGCACTGTGTATCCTGACCATAGGCCTGTGGGTCTGCCTCAGAGCGCCCTGTTCATTTACTGCTAATCTACAGAGGCAGTAGTCTATAATGACAGTCTATAATGGGTACATCTTAACGTAAAAAACAAAAATAATAGGGTGCCTATGAATATCTGAAGTGCACCTTGTGATTGTAACTGAACTGAGTACAAAACCTTTAAAGGAAATTAACCTGGGATTAAAAAGGCTCAGTAAAAGACTCAGTAGTTTTTTAAGCTGCTGCTTTTGTATTTAATTCTATCCAAGTAACAGAACGTCCAAATATATATTAAGGCTATGGAGGTAATACATCAACTGACGTATGTTCAGAGTCTATGACTGTAATGGACGTCTTTAATATTTAATACATTGCGCTGTGGTAAATCCAGTCAAAGTGTATGAATTCATTTCACCCTGAAGCTGTTCCGCTAACAGAACCTTGGCAGGAATTCTTATTGCTCTATACGTGAGTATATTAATGTATATATAGAGATGTATAAATGTATGTAGTCTGTATCTCCTCATCGTCTCAGAGGAAGCTCGTAATCCCGGAGCTGTATGAAGTGAAAGTGATGGGTAACGGTGCTAAAGTGGGTTGATTGTGAGGATGGATGAGCTGCTGGAGACTGAGAGGAACTCAGAGCTAAATGATGAGGGATGAGAGCACATGCAGAATGTAATAAAGACCGGGTTCTATCACACATACACACACACACACACACACACACACACACAGGCATTGAGAAGCAGAGAGCAGAATGGAGCAGCTGGTTAGAGAGGTTTCTGCACCACTGGGATTTTTCTTGGAGATACCTTTGCAACACACTGTATCCAAAGTGAAGGGTGTTAGCTTCTTTTTTCTGACCACATCTTCTCCACTGTGTCCCTCAGCTCTGACCATCAGTAAATTGGGTTTAGACAAAACATGGGTGGCCTATAGTAACCGACCTTGTATACAGTCAGCAGGGCTTACAGGGCCCACACAATGTTTCAGGAAGGGCTTATGTTTATATATCTTTCTTCTGAACGTCTTTAAAGCAACATTAAGTAGTGTTTTTACCTTAAAATTACACCTTAAACGTCACTGTGATGCACCACTGAGCTGACGTAGGGAGGATAGAGCCTCTGTTTATGCTACTCCAGAATCAGCACGGTGTGGGTGACCGTCTGTGAGGAGTGTGGTGTGTTCTCTCTGTGTCTGCGTGGGTTTCCTCCGGGTGACTGTCTGTGAGGAGTGTGGTGTGTTCTCTCTGTGTCTGCGTGGGTTTCCTCCGGGTGACTGTCTGTGAGGAGTGTGGGGTGTTCTCTCTGTGTCTGCGTGGGTTTCCTCCAGGTGACTGTCTGTGAGGAGTGTGGTGTGTTCTCCCTGTGTCTGCGTGGGTTTCCTCTGGGTGACTGTCTGTGAGGACTGTGGTGTGTTCTCCCTGTGTCTGCGTGGGTTTCCTCTGGGTGACTGTCTGTGAGGAGTGTGGTGTGTTCTCCCTGTGTCTGTGTGGGTTTCCTCCGGGTGACTGTCTGTGAGGAGTGTGGTGTGTTCTCTCTGTGTCTGCGTGGGTTTCCTCCGGGTGCTCCGGTTTCCTCCCACACTCCAAAAACACACGTTGGTAGGTGGATTGGAGACACAAAAGTGTCCGTAGGTGTGAGAGTGTGAGTGAATGTGGGAGTGTGTGTCACCCTGTGAAGGACTGGTGACCCCTCCAGGGTGTGTTCCCACCTTGTGCCCAGCTCCACCCTAAACTGGATAAGGATTACAGACAATGAATGAATGATTGTTAGTTGTAAACATTGTGGTTTAATACCTTTGGCATTAAAAGTCTAGTGCTGTTAGTCACTAACCTCTGAGCACACACACACACACACACACACACATAGACACACATAAGCACGCACACACACAAAGTGGATCTGTGTCACTGATGAAGGACTAGAGGACGAGCGACGCACACTGTGCAGCGACAGATGAGCTACTGTCTCTGACTCTACATCTACAAGGTGGACCAAGGAGGTTGGTTGTGGACAGAGGTGACATTGTTACATTCTATGTTTAAAACTCTGAAGACACCGGGCTGTAACCTTGGGTCCAGAGCAGTGACAGTGCAGTGTTTATAATGTTTACAGAGCAAATAATTAATGCAGCGTCTGACCTTTTAGGAAGAAATGCAGAATCCCTGTATTGTATTAAATTGATAATAACCCGAGCGCTGCTGCTGAGCGGCCAAAGGTCCAGCCCTCGCTCTGCCCTCGCAGAGACTCTCTCTGACCCACCAATGAAAGGTAAAGATTTCCTCCTCAGATTGTCCAGGAGGTTCACCTTTAGACCCTGCACTTTCTCTCTCTCTGTTTCCCTCGATCTGTCCTCTCCTTCACTCTCTATTCCTCTTTCATTTATTTCTTTGTTCCCTCTCTCACGCTCTCTCTAACATTTTCTTATTTTTCAGTTCTTTTTCATTTCTCAGTTTTTTCTGTTTCTTTTTCACCACTCCTGTTTTCCCCTTTTTCAATTCACTTTCTTTCTTTCTTTCTTACTTTCTTTCTACTGTGATTTATCCAGTCCTGTTTTTCTCTTTCTCACTCTCTGCTTCTCTTTTTATGTCTGTAATAATAGCATTTGCATCTCTCTCTCTCTCTCACTCACTTTCTCTCTCTCTCTCTCTCTCACTCACTTTCTCTCTATCTTTCGCTCTCTCATACATCTCCATTTGCCTTCTCTATATTTCTCTCCTCTCAAGCTTTCCTATTTTTCATTCCTTTATTCTTGACTTTTTCTTTTTCTCATTCCCACTCCTCCTGCTTTCCCTTCTCCTGTAATTTTCTTTCTCTCTTTCTTTCACTCTCATTTTTCTGTTTCTCTTTTATCACTGTCTGCTAATTCTTTCACTATTTTTTATTATGCACACATCAACAATGCAATAACTGTATTTGCATCTCTCTCTCTCTCTCTCTCTCTCTCTCTCTCTCTCTCTCTCTCTCTCTCTCTCTCTCTTTAAATATATTTCTAATCACCCCCTGAAGCTTCTTCGATGAAAGCAGCCTGCTCTCAGTGACCGCTCGTTATCTCCACACTGCTCCGAATCTGAGATCTCAGACACAAATCCGGTCCAGACTGGGACGGTCTGAAGTGGCCTTTCTCCAAAAGTCAGAAAGGATAAAGAGAGACCCTCATTGTGTTGAAGTTATTCGACTCCATCTCTTTTCCCAAAACCCCGGCACCATGACCACGGCGTCTAATCCCAAACTGCTCGGCTGCTCAGAGCCAGCGTGACTGTCCCTCTCCACCCTGTCACTTCTGATGGAGCTCCGGAGAAAATAAGGGGCTTAGAAACAGACCTGGACATTTGCATTGCAATTAGCATCAGCACGGTATGTGAAGCGGAGCTGACAGAATGTTTAAAGGGCCCGTAGTCACATTCCCTCCTGTATTCTTTGACCTGTTTTATTACTTTTTAACTGACTTTTACATCACCAGGCCTGGTCCTGTTCTATGTAAATGAGCTTGGTTCTGACTCACTGCCCTGTACGGACCGTCACTGATAAAGCTTATAACTTCGGTGTGAATGAGCAGAGTTGTACAGGACATGAACCGGACAAATGTAAAGAAGCAGACTTTAGAAATTGACTTCTCCACAGTGGAACACAGCTCTGTTTCTTCATGAAACGTCTGTGACCCGCTTTGGTCCAAACCCCACGAGCCCCACAGCAGTGTTCTCCCCCTGTGTAAACAGCCCCTGTTCAGAACGCCCACTTTCAGCACCTGTTCCTTTAAATGATAATGAGCCGCTCGCTGTTCACCCCGACCCCGAGCGCACAGCAGTGAGGAGCGAGGAGCAGAAGCTCTGGTTTTTATCCGTTTTCACTCTGTTCTCTTTCTTCTCCGTTTTTACTCAGTGCTCTTATTTCTCCGCGCTCGTTGTGTCTGTTTTGCTGAGTTTAACCTCGTCTTTGAGCTCTCACATGAACTCCAGTCCAGTGCTGTGATTGGACAGACTCAGATGAGGAGGCGGGGCCATTCTAAAGTTTCTTCACTTGACGTCAGAAGTGGAGCAGAACGGCTCGTTTAATTCCGTGTGTTCGGACTCAGTCTGGGTAGACTGGGTGGTCTTGTTTTACAGTGTGAGTGTTGGTGGTCTACAGATCCTTAAATTAATGTGCAAATGCACTGAACAAGTGGCCTTTTTCATAACGTGTCTCCTTTAAAGCCCAGGAATTGCAGTGACACATCCTGCTCTGGTCTGGGAGCAGTGTATAAAAGAAAATGAAATATCAAAGCAGTCAGTTCTGCACCAATGTGCAAATGAAGCTGGGTTCTTTTGTCTGAGCAATCTGGATAAGAGCTTTTCACAATTTATTGAGAGGAGCCCCCTCACCCCATGCCTCCCCCAACACAGACACACACACACACACACACGCACACACACACACACACACACACACAAACACACACACACACACATTTTTACATGCAAAACAGAAGCTAGAGTTCAATGGCTGTTCTGAAAAACACTCAAGTTTTAATGGACAGCATGAAAGAGCAAAGCGATTGGCCAGAGCCACCTGAGTAAAGCAATGCAACTCAGAAAGGAGTAAACACACACACACACACACACACACACACACACATTAATACATCTCCCATGGGCTGTTGTGTCACTGTGCTGAGGACTGGTTTGGAGGATTTGAGGGATACTCCTTCACCTGAATGAAAAACTGAAAAGTATGTTGTGTATTATTCAGGCCACAGCTCTGCACAAAGTGAGTCATGTGTGTGGGTGTGTGTGTGGGTGTGTGCACACACTCCATCTCCTATCCAACCACAACTTTCACAGTCATAAAAAGAAGAGATATTTAAAGAAAAAAAGACACATCAGGGAAAAATCTAATGAATCTACAGAGTGGGCCATTTATATGGATACACCTTAATAAAATGGGAATGGTTGGTGATATTAACTTCCTGTTTGTGGCACATTAGTTATTTTTTTTTTTGGGGGGGGGGGTACTTTTCAAGATGGGTGGTGACCATGGTGGCCATTTTGAAGGTGGCCATTTTGGATCCAACTTTTGTTTTTTCAAAGGGAAGAGGGTCATGTGACACATCAAACTTATTGGGAATTTCACAAGAAAATCAATGGTGTGCTTGGATTTAATGTAAATTTATTATTTACAAGTTTCTGACCACTTATAAAATGTGTTCAAAGTGCTGCCCATTGTGTTGGATTGTCAATGCAACCCTCTTCCCCCACTCTTCACACTCTGATAGCAACACCGCAGGGGAAATGCTAGCACAGGCTTCCAGTATCCATAGTTTCAGGTGTTCATATATACTCCCCCTCCCATATACTAATGTGCCACACACAGGAAGTTAATATCACCAAACATTCCCGTTTTATTAAGGTGTATCCATATAAATGGCCCACCCTGTACAGTGAGAAACCCCTGTCCACTTTATTGGAAACCCCTCCCTTGTTGGTGTACAGTTATGGCAGGTTTCCACAGATCAGACCAGTTTCAAATCTGTGATCATGTGTTGTGCGCGTTTCCCCCCGACTGTGCTGAGCTGGAATGTACGGGCTGAGCTAGGAGCAGTGCTGATCACTGTTAGGGTAAATGTAATCATCAAAATAGACCACCTGATTGTGTAATGATTTAGAGTCACCTCTCCCCAACGTAATCCATGTTCTTCAGACTGTGGACCAATCACAGTGGTTGCTGTCTTCTTCCTCGTGACACATAGCTTCATTCCTGGGGAGGTGCTCGTCAGTGTTCAATGCAGGGTAGTGGTCATTTCATTAATGAAAATAATGAACATTGAAATCCTTTTCCTCAAATGATTTAAACTAAACAAAAATGTGAAAGGCCAATAAATGACCGGTTTGAAAAAGAACATCATGAGGTGACATGACTAGAAAAAATTCCATCTGTTTGCTGTTGTCAGGGTGAAAGAGGAGTCGACTCCCAAATAATTGATTCTTTGAGCATCTGGGAGTTGTTCGTATTGAATTCCAATGATTCATTGAACTGAATTCACTGCAGCGCAGTTTGAACCTAAAATGGCAATGCTAAATAAATACAAATCTACGTTTGAAGAAATAGTGTCTTCATTCCTTCCATAATTTTGGATGTTAAGGTTTTTAAATGTTGTGTGACTTTTAAGCTGTTGTTTAAAAATCTTTAAAAAAAAGTTTAAAAATGACTATGAATATGTAACACTAAACTATAACTACCCACATAATGGTAATCCTTAACTTTAAACCTGACACTAATTCTAATCCTGATCCTAAAACCTATCCATAACTACAACTAGATCAGCCCTAAAGGCCAGTCAATTATCCGTGCCAAATCTAGGCCTTAAGCAATGTGTAGGTACCACAAAGCCATGTGCCCAACCAGTGTTCACTTTGGCAGCTGATTTTGACCTAGGTATAGTCTTAATCTTTAGACCACAATGTGTCCCAGTAAACAAGGAACGTCCCTGGACGTTCAAAATAGGTCTGAAAGTGGTCTGTCCGTCAAGGACATATTTTGACCGTCAATGGACGTCCAAAATCCATCTTATAAGTTAGTTAAGTGGTGACCAATCGATAACGTCAGTGGACGTCCAACATACGTCTAATAGTCGTCTTTTCAATGTCTGTGTTTGAACGTCTTTTTAAACTTTCATTTTCAACCTTAAGAGAACGTTGATTAGACGGCAGTCATTACGTTATTTCAACATTGAACCAAAGGCTAATTGTTTACTGGGGTATTAGTTTTAGTCTAATTTTTGTCATTTAAGGGAACGTTGATAGACGGCAGTCATTACGTTATTTCAACATTGAACCAAAGGCTAATTGTTTACTGGGGTATTAGTTTTAGTCTAATTTTTGTCATTTAAGGGAACGTTGATAGACGGCAGTCATTACGTTATTTCAACGTTGAACCAAAGGCTAATTGTTTACTGGGGTATTAGTTTTAGTCTAATTTTTGTCATTTAATTATTGTAAGCTGACGCTAGTCTAGATCAATGACAACTGAAAACATTTTATTTTTGTTTTGTTTGTTTAAATTAGCACATTTAAGAAAGTTATTACAAAGAACTGGATGAAGAGCCACCAAAAGTAAAACACTGGTTGGAAATAATGGAAGAGATCTATAAGATCTATAAAAAACTGACATTCCTGCTTCGGGTCAAAATTAACACAGTTGAACGTAACTGGCGGAAATGGACACTATATAACAACCCCGATGCAAGGCTTATTTATCTGAGAACTGTCACCCCAATGTTCATTTTCATGTTTTTGTGTGTTTGCTGTTTTTGACTACGTTCTACTCATGTTTCTTTTTCATTGAAAATAATGAAAAGCACTAAATAAAGAGTTAAAAAATTGCACATTTTAGTCCATTAAAACAAATGTGAAGTGATTTTCTGGGCTTTAATCAAAAAAACCTTTTACGAAATTCAGAGGCTGTTTCCTCTCCATTTGCTGCTCACAAGTCTGTTTGCACTCAAACCCGGTCTAATGTGTTTACAATGTCTCAGAATCTCGTAAGAAAAAAAAGAACAAAAACAACCAAAGGGACTCCAATATGCTAGGCTTTATCTCTCTGCTCACAGCAAAGAAAAGGCTGAGAGAGACTCTAAATGTTAAAAAGCATGAACTGAGAAGAGGATGTTGCTATATTCCTGCTCCATAGATGGGCAATATTGATTATTCTTGTTACAGTTACAAACCTAAGGTGGAAATGAGTCTGAATTCATACTAAATGTAAGAAAGTAAACACAGAGCGAAAGTGCTACAAAACAAAACATTTTTGAGTTACAAATGAGTTTCTGTAAAAAAAAAAAAAAAACACACTTCAGACACCAACAAGATACAGTCGCTTCTCACTCACACGCACCACTCCACTTTAAAAGACACGGTCGCTTCATGCTCACACCACCGCTCCACCTTAAAAGATACAGTCGTTTCTTACTCACACACACCGCTCCACCTTAAAAGATACAGTCGCTTCTTACTCACACACACCGCTCCACCTTAAAATTCAGGTCTCTGAATGTATACAAATGGGACAAAAGTAGCTCCCCAAAATCATTACTGATCTCTTTAACTCAATAAATACTTTAGTGAAGAGGAGCTGGTGCAACTAGTGGCTGCTTTGTTGAATAAAAAACTGAAGTGTTGTATGTTTTTTCCCAAAAGAAATGCCTTGGTTTCCTTCTGTTTTACGCGACTGAGGTCAAGCCGTGCAGTTTTAAGCACTTGCCCTCTGAATAAGATACAAAGAAGTTGCATCAGTCTGGCTACTCCATTTTGTGTGTGTGTGGGAGCCCAAATGAAGCCGGAATAAATAAAGAGCACTAGGGCCGTGAGCTGTAGAGTTTCCTGTTTAAAAACCCAGATTCGCTGTGAAAGGACTTCTATAAATGTGCCGTTTGCTCGCATTCAGCATTGTATTAAATAATGCTGCTGAATATTAAGCATTCGTTTGATCTTTCATTCATTAAGTTGTGTTTTATTCCCCTTGTTTTTTTCTGTATTCAGTTTTCCATGTGCTGTACACAGGAGAGACACGATGGAGGATGCACAGTGTTTATTAATTAGTGATAATGTGAAACTGTTTAAACTTTGGTCATTAGATCTCCAGAGAAAACACAACTCTGGATCAGAAACTTTATTTCATACACTTAGACTCTGTGTGTGTGTGTGTGTGTGTGTGTGTGTTTGTGTATGTGTGTGTGGTCACAAACAATCAAACATCAAAGCTTGGAGACAACATCATATCTTTAAAAAAATATATAAGGAACATTAATTCGTACATTTATTTATCTTTTATAAGCCCTTCATCACACACACACACACACACACACACACACACGCACACACACACACAAACTGTGGACAGTTTCACACACTCAGTCACTCACTCACACCTGTGGCTGATGCAATCTTTGCAAAATCGTGCAACTTGATTAATTAACCTAAAAAACCATTGCTGTAATCGAGTTGTTTCATTTGTTCTGTTTATTAGAGACACTTCATGTAACGTGGGAGATTCAACAGAAATATGGTTATCTCCAAAACACCTTACACAAGGAGTCAGCTTCAGATGCAAGAGAATAAAACAAGATTAAATCGCACGTCATTCTGGAGAGTTTTAAAATGGGTCACTTCTTCACGAGCGTAAAGAACACTAACACAGGGGAGACTCGGTTGGATTTCAGACCGCGACAGTATGCTTTATTTAAACGGTTATGCATGGTCAGGATGAACAGAAAGGTCATGGGTACATCCAACACACCACTCATGAGTCCTCCAGGTGTTTTCCACTGGCTGCGCAGGCAGAAAAATAATAAAGACAATATTTAGGTCATATCTAATTAACTTTATTCTCCTTAGTTCAGATCACGCATTAGCATACACCTTTCCTTCCTCATCAAAGGGGAGAATACCCTCACCTGTTCACGCTCATTCAGCCACCGTAACGCACATCTAATTATGTTTGCTCATTTGCGGAGTTAATTACAGAGGGCCATAATTACTGGGACTGGAGGTGTGGATCTGCGGCGATGAAGCGGGGATCGTATCATAGCGGCTCAGCATCAGAGAGACGTTCACAATGACACCGGGCAGAGAGAGAGAGAGAGAGAGATTCTGTCATCTCCATAGACAAGCACTACAGAAGTAGACACTGGAGCAGCTGTACATGAGTCTAAAACAAAGGTCATCAAATCCGCAGCTTGGATCCAGGTTCTCTGCCTGGATTTTAAAGTGACCAGTGTATGACATCGTTAGTGTGTTCCATTCTTTAGGCAGGTGCCTATGTAGGCAGCATATGCACACTCTCAACGACTGTTAGAGAGGGTAGAAGTAGGATGTCGCAGAGATCAAATGACCAACGCTCGGTGCTTCTGGAGTTCATCTCACTTTTGTACTTGTTTAATATTTTTATACATTTTAGTTTCTGTGATTGTACTCAGATACATAATACATATCTTAAGCATGTTCCAAGTCCTAATTCTCAAGTTCTTATTTTGTGTCAGCACTTGAGAAATAGTTAACAGGTGAGCCGTGAGGTGAAAAAAGTTGAGAAATCTTGAGCTTGTGCCAGAAGTAATCGTCCAACATCAGCACCCAACTTCACTGAAGTTTATGTGGCTGGATTCCATCAAATCCTCAGAGTTAATGTCCCAAAATCTTGTGCAAAGCCTCCTCAGAATATCACACACTGTCCCTTCTGCAAAAACACTCAAACGTCATTCCAGATGTTGGATAATCAAGTGCCTACAATGTTACAATAGATATAGAGTGTAAACATGTAAATATATAAACATCTGGACTTGGGTAACAAAAAAAAAAAAAAAACATCTGGAGAATGGGTAAAAAGCAACATTTGTCAGATGCTCTTCCCTCTCTTCTCTTTCTCCTCTTTCCTGTGGAAATCCCCCCACCTCTCTCCCTCTCTCTCTTTCCTCTAAGGTTTTGTGAGACAAATACATTCATTGGAGTTCTAAATGTTTTCTCTGGCACCGTCATCTCGCCACGACTCGCTGCTCATTTGAAAGCGCCATGTGTGGGGCCATTGTGGAGAATCGAGGAGCTGTGTTATTGGTTGTTGGCCGCACGAACAAAGCTCCTGCTCCACTGGGAAGCTGGAATGGATGTTCTCCAAGTTGCCATGGTGACCGGTGATGCTGTGACCGGCGACAGTGAATGCCACCAGAGCAGACTGTAATTACACAGCGAGTAAAGGCCTCAACTTTGACTTTACATAGACTTCCTTTTGTTTTGGTGAGAGGTAACTCTACTTTAACCAAAGCTAAAAGTTCCTTGAGGGTACCATCACAGTGATGCTTTATCTAACACAGACCAGGCTGCAATTAACAGCATAAATACAAACATTCTGCTAACACCCCTTTGGGACCTACAGCACTATGTTAGAGCATAAGCCATTATCTGGTTTCCAGTTACAGAATTGCTCCCACCCTTCTGCCTTCTCTTCTACGACCCTGTGCCTCTTCGGGCAAACTAAGGTCCTCAGATTGTGGTCTACTGACCATTCCTAGGATTAGGTTTCTTCAATCGGTGGCAGGTCTTTCACTGTTGCTGCCCTCATACATTGGAACTGTTCTTCTTCTATTCAATGTATCAATCAAAATGTATTTATACAGCACTTCTACAACTGATGTTGTCACAAAGCAGCTGAAGATGAAGGTGACAGTCGCAGAAACAAAGACTAACAAGGGACTGTCCTCCTCTGAACAAACTACTGATAGAAATGAACAGTATCTCCATTTTAGTCTGTGATTATGCCACAGTGTAGTTACATTAGATTAATGATAACACACTTAAAAATGATGGTTCCACAAGGGTTCTTCAGTAAAGAGAATGGTTCTGTATAGAACCCTGAACACTTGAAGAACCTTTTGCATGATTAAGGGGTTTCTTTGGAAAGTTAATGTGTTCTTAAGAACCAACAATGTTTCTTGCTTGACATTGTAACAGTAGAAGAACATATTTTAGTGCCATATCTGAAAGTATCATGGGTTTTTCACTTCAACGTATTGAATCACTCCAGAGAACACAGTTCCACTGCTCCACAAAGCCCTCTAGATGTTGCTTCACATTGAACTCGATGATCTCAGGCTGATATGAGACCAAGCCCAGCCCTCCTGGTCAGTTATTTTTTTCAGCTTCCAATAGTTGTCAATCAGAATCAAGTCATTTCAATGCATTAATTATTTTAAAAATAAATAAATAAACGACAATGTGGAAACCAGTAAGTGTGGAATTAAGTTCTATCTTCCCACACATTCAAACACAGACGTCACTTTGAAGTGTGGTGAACTCTTTGGTGAATTTACAAAGTTATCGAGCTGGTGTTGCATCATTTGTTTAAATCAGAAACAAAATAAAATAAATATCACCCACGAGTTTAACTCGCCCTGGGAACAAAAGAATCATTTCATGTGTTCCTTTAATTATTAATTTACACACACACACACACACACACACACACACACACACACACACTCCTCCGCTCTCACACACGGTCTCAAAATAAAATAAAAGTGAGCCCGAATTAAACTGTAATTAATGATCAACATTAGCAAACAACAAACACGAGCCTCTTTTTAAAAGAATTTCACCTTTGTTTCTGCTTTGATTTTCTTCATGTTTCTGGTTCATTTTTCAAACGAGAATTAATAACAATAACAACAATGTGGAAAAATAACAGTGATGAATGAACAAGAGTTTTAAAGCAGATAGAGAGAGAGAGAGAGAGAGAGAGAGAGAGAGAGAGAGAGAGAGAGAGAGAGAGAGAGATGTAAGAAAATAAATAGAGAGGGGAAAAGGAAAGAATAATGAGCGAGAAATAGAAAGAAAAGTGAAAGGATGGATTGAAATAAGAAAGGAAAGGGGGAGGGGAGGCTGGCATGTGTGTAAAATTAATAAATGTCTCTTGGGTGAGAGAGAGAGAGAGAGAGAGAGAGAGAGAGAGAGAGAGAGAATCAAGCTGTGCATACATTTCATGATGTAATAGCTTCCATATCTGGTGTTTATAAAGCTGTGGATTTGAAAGGAGAGAGAAAAGGCCTCACAGCAAAACCCTAAAAGTTTAGGGTTAGGGTTAGGGTTAGGTTTAGGTTACCAGAGGACATATTAAGGCTGATTGTTTCACGCTGGTTGCCAGAAATTCACACAAAAATCCAGAATTAGGATCACTTTATTGGGCACTGTGCGCTCACCCCACACCCAGAAGAATTTGTTCTCCACATTTAACCCAATCCGTGCAGTGAAACACACATTTACACACACACTGTGAACACTAGGGGGCTGTGGGCAGTGCCTGGAGCAGTGGGCGGAGCAGTTGGGGGTTAGGTGCCTTGCTCAAGGGCACTTCAGTCATGACCTGCCGGCTCTGGGGATTGAACGGGCAACCTTCCAGTTACACGTCCAGTTCCCTACCCACCAGGTCACAGCTGCCCCACATTTAGTACACACTGCTGCAATCCTGGGAACAATGTTTTAGTAAAATAAGTACAAATTCACACTGAGACCACCCTGGTAATGAAGATGTTTTTGTTTGAAACCTACAGGATGTAAAAACTTTCCAAATGTGCTCCGCAATTAAATAACGTCACATTAAGGTTATAATGAAACATCTCCTCCTCCAATTACAAGCACAGGTGCATTCTGGGAAAAGGTTTAGGAGAGAGAGAGAGAGAGAGAGAGAGAGAGAGAGAGAGAGAGAGAGAGAGAGAGAGAGAGAGAGAATTAAAACTGGGCCCTAATAACATCTGATTCATTCACTCGCCCCAGAGCATCACGGTCCAGCAACACTGCCCTCAGCTCTCACTGAGTGGTCACACATAAAGCATTCATAAACCCATCTCTCTCTCTCTCTCTCTCTCTCTCTCTCTCTCTCTCTCTCTCTCTCTCTCTCTCTCTCTCTCTGTGTCTCTATCACTTTTTCCACTTTCATTAATCCAGGCCCTTTTTTTTCCAAAGAATGAAATGAAATAGAGGGGGCAGAATGAACTGTCAGATGGCCGGAGTAAGATAAATATATTGACGCCTGCAGAGGTTTGGGCCACATCTGTGTGTTTTCTACACCATCCACATCCAGACCAATGAAAACCCATCCTCTTCTTCTTCTCCTTTTCTTTCTCTTGCGTTCTGGCTTTTCCAGATGACAAAATGCTGCCAGTGTCCTCCAGCAAGCAGACAGAGACATTGCAATCAGACAGCAAGACACATCATCTCTAAAGGGTTCAGGAGGTGTTAACAGTTAACATGGCCCCAAGACCTGGAATTGACTGGAATTAAAAAAAAAACAAAAAAAAAACAGCTACAACCCATAGTTTTTGATTGATAACGATTGTTAAAATTGTGCTACAACAAAAACAGATGCTTGTGAAACAGAGACACATATAGGAGGACACTGATATGGACTTTCTCATCGTGTATTCAGACAGATATGGCATTTTTCCACGGCATGGTTCCTACTTTACTCCACTCTACTTTCTGTTTGGTTTTTGCTTGGTTTTCCACTCCCATAGCTCCCACCCAAAATGTATCAGTGTCGTCTCTAACCCCGTCTCTAAGGGGAACAGTGGTCTTTGGAAACCACAACAACAGCGGCGGTAACGTTAAGCGGTGTTTACTCATGGTGTATCAGCGGGTTGTTGTTGTTTGGGACTGAACACAGCTCCGTCATCAGTTCAGACAGATCAGTAGAGTTTGTTCCTTCCTTGTTGCAGCATCCAGCTCTCGCTGGATTCTTTCGTCGGCCACCGATCCGAGGAGCGTTTGAACCTCTTCAAAAGACCACGGCATCATTTTACGAGCTGCCGTCGTTAGTCGGATAAAAACAAACGTGATCTCTGCTGTATTATTAATAGTGTTGCTGAATGTAACCAAAAACTGGACAGGAATGGACATGGTATTTGATTGGCATTCAAAACACTCAACTACAAACAGTAGTTTTTGAGGAACAATAAATGGTAAGAATGGTGCTACAACAAAAACAGAGCCGCAGGGAGAAGTGATAACAGTTAAATAATTTGGATTAATTCTGGATGATGACAAAATCAGTGGAGGTCAAGTATCCCACACTCTAAACCATATAATATAGTGTACATTAAAATGCCCAGTGACTGAAAGGAAAGTTACGACTCTACAGATGGGTCATTGATTCAGAATACAAGAAACAAGCTAAATCCGAAGAGCTGATAATGATCATGAAAGTAAACCGTGACAGGATCATTCAGTGCACCACACAGTGGACACCAAGTGGTCAAAGAAGAGCATCTAAGGCTTGGACGAGTGAATAAAAAGAGCAGCAAATTTCACACTGATCAGCATTTCCTCTGATCCTCCAGTGGAGCATCATCCTGATATTTCCAGGCAGGGGGATTACCCAGCCAGCATCCAGGGCAAACTTTAACCCCCAACACCTCTAAATAAAACATTAAACAATACCTGCTTAAAGTGGCACCCTGCCAGAGAGCCATTAAACATTGATGCTGCTCTCGGGTCACGCTGGGAAACTCAGCTAAACCGAGCCCTGACGGATCCTCCGGGCCTTAAACTCAGCTCAGGTCCAGGCGTCTGATAGAGGCAGAGCCGATGGAGAGGAGGATGAAGCAGGTAGATGTGAGTGAGTGGAGAAACACTCATTAATGTAACAGGAGTGCTGAGATACATCACACTGTCGTCTAAACCTGAAATGCACAACAATGACATTTTCAAGAGACACATCTACGTAATCTGAACTAAAGCAGTCTACTGATATAAAGCACTTTCTAATGCATAATAATAAAACATTTTCTTAGTAAAAATAGGAAATACCAGTTCATAAATAAGCTCAGTACACCACAAAGAACAGGGAAGTAATGTAGCAGCCAAAACGAGTGGAGTGAAAATTAGTTGGAACATAAGCCAAAAAAAAAAATAACAGAGTAAAGAACAGTGAAAATGAGGGGGTGTGAACAGCGAGCGGCTCATTATCGTTTAAAGGAACAGGTGCTGAAAGCGGGCGTTCTGAACAGGGGGAGAACACTGCTGTGGGGCTCGTGGGGTTTAAACAAAGCAGGTCACAGACGGTTGATTAAGAACCAGAACTGTGTTCCACTGTGGAGAAGGTGGAGGGCATATGTCTCCTTTAAGAATAAGGGATAGACCACAGCAATTAACAGTTCTATAGGAAGATCAATCAGACTACGCACAGTATTAGGGGAGAAACCATTTGCCCAGTATCTCCAGATTCACTGGAATAAACCTGCAGCTCACTCACTTGGGGCTCTGGCAAACAGCACGACTCTAAAGCAGTGGAGCTCAGCTGCAGTCCTCAGGGATTGGGTAAATATTCCCTTCTCAAGCACACGTAACCCAGCTCATGAAGAGCTTGATAATTAGCTGATGAGCTACGCAAGGGCAGGGGGTCTCCAGGACTGAAGATAGGGTCCAAGGCTCTAAGAACAGTGTGAGATTTTCACCGGTTTATTGGGTATAAGCAGGGGTCCTCATCCTTTGTCCTGAGAATAGCCCCAGCCCTGCAGACTTTCTGTACTCCCTGCTCACCTGATCCAGCTAATCAGCTTCATTAACAAGCCCTTACAGAGCTGAAGTGGTGTTTTGGATTGGGTAAAGTCTCTAAAACCTGCAGACAACAGCACTCCAGGACCTGGAGGAGTAAGAGAAGTGGACTCTGAGAAATTAGCACATGAACAATGTCAAAGAAAACACTCAGAAAAATTAGATTCTAGTTTAAACAACTTTAATAAACACAATTAGACACCAGTTCAGGAGCTGTAGTCTACACAGAAGCAACATGGCAACGTGGTGTGCTGGTGCTGCACTTTTCACACCAGATGGATAAAGTGTAAATTGTGTGTATTATACATGTGTCTAGAAGCAAGCAGACTGAACACTTCTGATTTAAAATTTAATTCTCTTTTCACAGCTGCGCTGTCGGAAAGAGAGTGTAGTTCATGCAAAACATTGAAGAGTGCTTCATGTTGCTTTGCACATGAACAGAAATAAAAGACAACTGCTAATAAATAAAGAACGATTTAAAATAAGCTGATACTGCGTAGGGGGCACAGTGGAGCAGCAGGTAGTGTCTCAGTCACACAGCTCCAGGGTCCTAGAGGTTGTGGTTTGAGTTCCGCTCCGGGTGACTGTCTGTCTATACCTATACATTATTTTTCATTTCAGCATTTTCATGTTCTTTCAGAGAGTTTGGACAAAAAAAACCCTGTCGGACTTGGTGTGAAGGTTAGACTGTGCTAAATTACTTTTTTCAGAGGGTCAGGGGCAGCAGGACTGTCTCCTGTGTAACATTCTACCAGAACAGTTTACAGCACTGTTTCTGTGAGACTTCTTCAGGTTCAGAACAGGCAGTTTGTGCAGATCCAGAGAAATGGCACCCCCAGTGGATGGGAGCTCATTTTTTGATGGTAAAATAACAATCAGAACCACACACAATGCAGAACTTTCTGGGGTGTGAATGTGTAATCTGGGGTAACAGCAGCTCTGTTGGCCACTGGTGGCACTGTTTTGCAAAATCCGCTCAACAGTAACACAGTATAGTGTAAGAATAATTACAGAAAGAGTGCTGTAAACCGTTGTAGGTTCTTTTAGCTCAGCTCTGACCATTTGGACCTTCAGCTTAAAGTGATTTTTCACGCTGGCCACCTGTCGCAAAGTAACCTGTCTACATCCACAAAGGGTGAACTATAGGTAGTACACATTGTAGGAATGCTGGGAATGGTGGTTTTGGTAAAACATATTTGAATTCCTCTTGAGACCAGACTGTTTTAAAACCCTCACTGAAGTATTACACTATATGTTACCGTCCCTCATTCTACTTCAGCATTCAGAGAAAACCTCATTATACAAACAAGAAATAAAGGCTGTTTCTGCACTTCAGCTGCACACCGTGTGTTCTCAGGGCCTTTAGGGAAGGACCAGTGGATTCTTACATGTGGATAATGTGGTCTCTAGGAAAAGGAGGTTTTTTTAGAAGTACATTTTACTCCCAGAGGAGACACTTGAGTCCTCTCTGCTCCATCTGACACTTTCTCAGCATGTAAGAAGCTCCATTTCAGACGAGTACAAAGCTCCTAAAAACCGCCTCCATGATCAGGCTGACAGCTTCCAGCCTCTCCATCTCACACCAGCCGCACCGGCATGAAAGAGAATGAGCTAATTTCACAAGGTTCACCACACTTTTCTCTTTCTCTGTCTCGTCTCGTCTCTGAGATTCTGATCTCTGGGCGTACATGTGAGCGTCTGAGGAGAAAGGCAGCGTTACGTGGAGTCACCGCTGGATCGTGTTTCCTTTCTCTGAAGCACGTTATTACAGTAAAGCATGTATGCGCAGCCTCAACGTTTTGTTCAGTTCTGCTGCATCCTCTCTCTCCACTATAGGCATCTGGAGTGGAGAACTTTCTCATACACTGCATTTCAATAGCTCTCCATCTTGGGTTTGGGTTCTGGTCCAGACGATCGTTTGGGATTTCCAAGCTGCATTTCAACAAACCTTTAGAAAGTTGTACCTAAAGACCTCATTCTGTTTGGACTTACAAAAGTACACCTGTATGATCTTACAAATAAATATTGACAACATAAAACCAGTCAGTTCCAATTCTCAACAAGATCAGAGGTATATTTATTACATCCATTTCTTCGGAATAATATATCCATCTTATGAGTTGGAAGGTCAAAGTTTCTGCCACTAAATGATTGTAAAAATGGTTGTTGTGCTTGATAGTGCCACGTTAAATGTGCAGCTACTCCATGAAACTAGTTTATAACTCATTCACATACTCGCTTTAAGAATTGCACCACCATTACTCACATACACACTTGTGTTTAGGCACTGCTCCACAGGGCCATGCGGTCTGAAAGCTAAACTCAGAGCGTGAGGCATAGATGTCGTTGCTTATTTGACTGGACAAAAGTGGGCACTGAATCAACTACAGCCAATGAGGATTGTAAAAAAGGTGCTACAACAAAAACAGAGCTGTGTGAAACAAAGGTTTGCACTGATATGGACTTTCTGAGCTAACAATACGGATATATGTTTTTAAAGGTAGCCCATGCTATAATGTGTGTAATATAAAATAGATATATCTCTAAAGATGGGTCACTGACTCACTCAAGGGTTAAAACAGATCAGATGATACCATGGCAGCTCCACAAGTAGGTGATATTAAGTGCTTCGCATCATAGAAACTTTGCGTCCAAGTTTAAAAATAGGGCTTATGGAGACATTTACAAAACAGAGAGAATCATTTCACTGTGCAGAGAACTATGTTGTGTGTTTTCAAATGGTTCAGTGAAAGCAGCAGCTTTGTCTAGAACCTGGAAGGCCTTGTTCACTGGTGTTCTCCATGATGGGGATCTGTCAAATTGGTGCTTATGACATAATAATAATGTAATAGTAGCTAATGTGGGCCTAAGGGTTATGAAAGCAATTATTGAGACTGAAAGGTTGCTAGTTTGATTACCAGAAAAAAAAAAAAAAAAGTCTCTGGGTGGGTGAAGAAACTGCAATGTCTCCTCCTTCAACATCCACAGCTGCAGTGCTCTTGAACAAGGCACCAAACCACCAACTGCTACCTGGGTGTTGAGGTGGCCAACTTGTTGGGTGCTACTCATAATCTTTAGTTTGTGTGTGTGTGTGGGTGTACCATGAATATATCACATTGTGGGGACTTGTCTTACTTGTGGGGACCACCAGCTTGTCACCACAATGTTATCATTACATTTTAAGGTGAAGACATGTTTAAGGTTGCGTTAAGGTTAGGGTTGTGTTAGGGCAGTGGTGGTAGTGCCCATTGGGTAAATTATTGGGTAAATGAGGAATCCATGATTTCTGTATTAATGTTTAATAAAAGCAATAAAAGCATGTTTCACAAAGTATTTTTCCAGAGATCATCTATGATCCCAATCTCATTCTAGGAAAGCTATTTTAAGACAGGGTTGTGTTTTAATGGCTGAGCTGCCGAGTTTCGAATAGAAGTGATGGGGTTTGTGGTCTATAGAATATTCTTACTTTTGCTAAGAGTGTATATTTCAAGCGAGTACTGCTGCGGAACCACAGATGGGGCCCTTGTAACTTTATTTAGTTAGTATTTTACCAACCTACTTTTAAGTCTGTATTTACTCAAGCACATTAATATTGTCCTTTGTCTAGCCCTTGTTCTAGGAAAGCTAATTTGGGATGGTCTTTGTGTAGTGGTGGCCGAGGAGCCGAGGTGAAAGCAGAAGTGAATGGGTTTCCGGTGCATAATGTCTCCCTGGCTGGGGAGAAAACACTATTCCTCTGCTGTAATGACTCTGGGAGACCCAGGTGCTCTTTGTGGGCTTGAATTTGCTTCTCCGCAGGATCGGCTCAATACCGTGCCCTGGTTCTCCGAGCCCTGGCTGGTGTTAGCTGACATTTTCAGCTGTCCGCAGGTTTCTGAGTCCTGCCTGCTGGACCTCGGACTGTAAACAGGGTCAAACAATTCTGCGGGGGATCGATAGCACTGAGAGGGGTCCGGCCGTGGTCAGAGAGAGCCAAACACAAACAGCCTGTAAACAGTAGCCGCTGGGTTTCATGGACTTACTTCTCATTCTCACTCTGATAGGCTTCGAACCGTTGTCTTTGGCCGTCGGGGAACGTCTCCTAATTCTCCACAGAGTTTCTAACAGCTGTCTTTGGTGCTCATTGATTACTCTCGACACTGTCGTCCAATCACTGACTCTCTCTGCTCTTGTTTGGTTTATTATCTCAGGTTCATATTTTTTAATTTATGCTGCACTTAAAGTTTTATTGTTTTACTCCCTTTTTGAACAGTAGGGTATGGGTTCACCTTTTGAGTTTTGCTTCTTCTCAAGGTTTCTGAGGGAGTTTCTGAGTCTTGGTAACTCCCTGCAGTTCTTCCTCCTGCAGTTCCTTTCTGAGGGAGGTACCCCTTTTGAGTCTCAATTTCTCTTAGTGGTTGTTTTCTCAGGTTCTCTTGTGGAGTATCAGTCACTCTCAGTCATTCTTCATCTTGCTCTGAAGGACGTTCTTCTTTTGAGTCATTGTTCCTTGTAGTGGTTCTTTCTGATGGAGGTTCGCCTTTATATTCTTGGTTCTTCTCTAGGCTTCTTCCTCTGTCTCAGCTTTTGATTACTTTGGTTCCTTTTAATATTTTTTTCTCTTGCTCTGAGGGATGCTCTCCTTTTGTATTTTGATTCTTCTTAGTGGTTCTTCCTCTGGGTTTGAGATAGTTTCAGTGTCTAATTTCCTTTCAGGAGTTCTTCCTTTTGCTCCAATGAATATTTAGAGTTTCTTTCCTCTCAGGGGGCTTCGGGAGGGTTCTTGCTCACTTGGGACTAGGACCCAGAGAGGACGATGCCAGCTGTAAAATAAAGTAAATAAAACTGAACTGAGTTGACAGGAGCCTGCCGTTCAGAGCTGCTTCCTCAGAGTGATGGGGAGCGGGTAAATAAGCCTCGGCAGGAAACCCGTGGCACTGGACGAACATCATGAGGCTGCCTGTTTGTTTTAGATGCTCGTGCTTAAGCACGCGTCAGCGTTGATTGGGATTCACGCGCTGCTCGGTGTCTCATGCAGTGGCAGATGTTGCAGCAGAGAGACGATTAAACACATCAACATCTCCATGAAATGTGGATGAGATGGTGTCAACATTCTGTTCTGCCCTGTCACTACACCGGCTCCAAACTGAAAGTGTCTCCAAAGTGGCTGAAATTTAGATTGAAGAACAGGAGGAAAAGTACATTGAGCTATGATTAATGGTCCGTAGTTTGGGGATTAGGTCTGGGGCCAACCGTGAGGGTTCTGGGTTAACTGGGTAAAGATGTATTAGGACTTTTGTAAACAAATCTACGACTTCATTCAAAGTAATATAAAAATACCTCTAAAAATGAGTGTTAATTTGTCTTTCGTTCTATAAAGAGCCCATCGGATATATTCTAAAATTACCTTAGGGTTAGCACTAAACCCTGTTGTTTCTAACCTTTGGAGTTAGGTTTAAGCTTAAATACAAGGTTAAATGAAGTTTTAAGGCTGGCCAACTGAACATATACTGTATATTTAGATATATTTAGTACACACTGTATGAATCGACACAATGGCTTTTTAGTCAAATGGACTATGGAGACTGAGCTGCTAAAACACAACTTCCTGAACCCTTGCATCTGTTACTGCACTCCTCTCAGCTTCTTGACACTTAAGCGATATTCATTACGGGCGTTTTTGATATGCTGAAGTCTTCTGCAGATCTTGAGCGTGGTGGATGCAAAAGGAGAAGCTTGTGTGTTGAAGCAGCAGAATATAAATGCTCTGGCCCTGAGCCACCGGAGAGCACGGCGAGATTACTATGAGGCCATTAGCCCGACTATGACGATCCTGTGCCAATTCTGTCACCCAAAATTAGAGGGGAGCCAGTAACTTTCCCACATTTTTGTCAGGCTTGTTTGGAGAGGGATCGGCCTGTCAATAAGTGCACCATAATAGTGTGGAAGTACTGCCAGTTCCAATAAAGCAACAGAGAGATCAACAGAATGAAAGGTGACCTTGGCGTAATTGAGATTCATCACAGGCAAGGCAAGGCAGGCGGCAGAGGGGGAGAAACAAGCAGATGAGAAAGAGAAGGAGGGGTGGGGGCGGGGGGCAATAAAAAATAGACAAAATAACACAGTACAAATATGCATTCCCAATTTTATGGGAGAACGGCCAACTGTTGTTCAATGGTGGGCTCTGAATGTCAATTCTGGGTTTAAAGCCAGAGATTTCTTTTTTTTTTTTTTTTTAGCTCCATCTGTCATCTTCCCTTTCCCCCTCTTATTGCACAGGGCAGCATGTTCAGAGAGACAAATTATGCCCCCCCCACACCACCACCACATGCTATAAAGGAGCCACGGCTGGAGCGGCTCTTCCTCTTTGAGAGATAACGGAGCCGTGTTCCAGTCAGACGCAAGATTTCACTCTAAACACAAAGCAGGTTCCCACCCTGCAGGGGAATTAAATTCACACCGAAATGTCACCAAAAAATAATGTGGACTAGACGATATGTCCATCAGCCCTTTACAAGGGGACACATCTCTCTCTCCCGCTCACAAAATCACTTCTGAGAAATATGGAAAGGGTCTTCAGAGAAATCTTTAATAAAGAATATGATGGAAATGTTTTTGGTGTGAAACGCACACGCCACTAAAATCATTCCAGAATATCATTCCTAACTCTAACACTGGGCATCATCCGACAACAAGATCTCCAAAAATTAATACCTACTTTAGTAAATATGAACATACTAAACACAATTATACATTTTACTTCATCATTCAAAATTCCCTGAGCTCCCATCCACAGGTGGCGCTGTTTCACTAAACACCTACTGTCTGTAATGTACCCGAAGAAGGATCATAGAAACAGTGCTGAATCTGTTAGCGATAGTGTTACACAAACACAAAACACTGTCGTTTCTAATCTTTTGGAGGTCCCAGTTGTTTACTGTTAAGTTTAATAGTTAAGAGTTAGGGTCAGGCTGAACTTTTAGGGTTAGGGGAACCCTTAATAGAACACTAGGTAAGATTGGATATTTTTCCTCCTGGGCTCCTCCTAAAGTTGCAGATTGTAATTCACTTTTACAGCACTCTTCTGAAATCAATAAGGAGAGTATTGAGCCTGGAGTAACAATGTCAGACTGTATATAGTACACATATTATGAATGACAGTTATAATAAATACACATTGTTAATTCCAGGAATGGTCTTTTAATCATTTTAACCAGACCCTAACAAAGACTCTCCCTCTTTTTACTGGACATGTCCTTTACAACTTGAATCCGATTACAAGTGGAGTACAGTTGGATGATTCCATTCAAAATCTATCCTTTCCAACCTCGTGTCCAAAATGACTCCTTATTCACAGTTTCCAGACTTACGCACTACACAGTGCACTGTTACAGGGAGCTGAATCCCGGAGGGGAGTGAAGGATTTTGAACACTAACTCATGTGGGTTTTTACCAAACAGAACCATGTATTTTGGGTGTCTGATATCTAAGAATGTCAGTTAGTGTGCATGGGTTTTACACTACCTTTGACTGTTTATATATGGAACATTGTTCACAGTTGGACAGTACAATAAAGCAATAAAATACACAAAACTGTGCAGTGTAAATTGAATAGGGCATAGTTTCAGACACAGTGCAAGTGTCTTTTATTTAAAGTGGAGACTTTCCACATCAACAATTCAAAACACCACTAGTAACACATTGCTGGAATCACTGCTGATTGACAACAAGCACATCTCTGGCTCATATTTAAGATTCTGGATCCAGCGCTGAGCCGAGGAGGCACCGGTAGATTGGCGCTGAGGAGATGTCGAGGCATGAATGGTGCTCAGTGGGGTTTGGCACATAGAGCTGGATTATATTCACTGCAGCACAATGGGTAGGTTTGGGTTTCAGCTATAGCCCAGAGGACAGGCCAAATGAAGTCTAACTCACCAGGCCCCCGGATGAAAACGTGTGCCACCTCACACAATAACCCCCACCAGAGGTTTCTGTGAAAGAGACCAAGGCCCACCTGGATACGCTCAGATAAATGAGTGAAATGAGCTGACGGTCACATTCAAAGCTTCTCGCATACACAGACGAACATATACACTGCTATTCAGAGGCTTGGAACCAGTACCACACCAGTCTGGAAGCAACTGCAGTCGTCTAAACTGGAGTGTTGCACTTGATTGACACAAAGGTATCACACATAGAAGTGGCACTCTGTGAGACACTCCTCCCTCGTTGGTCCACCTTGTAGATGTAAATCAGAGACAGTAGCTCATCTGTCGCTGAACAGTGTGTGTCGGCCATCCTCTAGTCCTTCATCAGTGACACAGGACGCTACAAAAATCTCAAGTAATCACTACTGTGTCGCATCCACTCACTGAGAACGATTCACCACCCAAATCATACCTGCTCTGTGGGGTCAGGTTCAGATTCTGCTCCGCTTCTGACATCAAGTGCAGAGACTTTAGAATGGTCCCGCCCCCTCGTCTGAGTCTGTCCAATCACAGCGCTAGACCTGTGTTTATGTGAGAGCGCAAAGATGAGGTTAAACTCAACAAAACAGACACAACGAGCGCGGAGAAATAAGAGCACTGAGTAAAAACGGAGAAGAAAGAGAACAGAGTGAAAACGGCTAAAAACCAGAGCTTCTGCTCCTCGCTCCTCACTGCTGTGCGCTCGGGGTCGGGGTGAACAGCGAGCGGCTCATTATCATTTAAAGGAACAGGTGCTGAAAGCGGGCGTTCTGAACAGGGGCTGTTTACACAGGGGGAGAACACTGCTGTGGGGCTCGTGGGGTTTGGACCAAAGCGGGTCACAGACGTTTCTTTAAGAAACAGACTTGTGTTTAACTGTGGAGACGAGGGCGGATGTGACAATACTCTTCTGCTGACAAATTTTAAGGGGTGCTGTTTTTTTGTGTACAGTAGAAATTCATGATTTTATTCTCCTAAATTGACAAAAGCTTCTACCTTGTGTCCTGTCCTTAATAATAAAATGTCCTGTTTTTCAGTGACCTTCACAGTCATGAAAATAATACACCAGCGTGAACAAAAAAGCATTTTCTTTCCAAATTAAAAGTCATTCAGCATATTTATTTTTCTCACGCTGGCATAATTGCCTGTCTTTAAAATCAATTAAGTATTATTACGGCAGTTAATGACCAAAAAAGAAAAGGAATTTGGTAAAACCAAAAAGGGGTAATTATTTTTACACGCATCTCAAGGTGACAGTAATTGCTTCGATCAAATGGAACAAGAGAAAGAGAAAGAAGAACTAGAAGTGTAATTGGCCAGCACTTCATTAGAGATTACTGCGTGGACATAATTGTAAAAGACAAGACAATTAAAAGCTCTATTATTCAATCAAGATTCTGCTGCAGTAGCCGCTGTGGAGTCTTCTTGGTGGGATTGTAAATGAGGGGGGGGCTTGGGGGCTTTTGCTGTTTATCTGCAGTAAACACAGAAAAGAGGCTCCACACATACCAGCTTAGTCTGTAATAAGGTTATTAAAGCTTGTACCATTACTTTAGGGCAGTGCTCCCCCTTTGGAAAGGCATTTAGCTTCATTAAAAACCCTCAGTATACGCTGGATCCATGGCAATTGTGGAGACCCCTTTAAATGAGTGAGTACCACTTTTATAAGCTGCAGTCATTACACGTTTGTATAATCTGCACAAAAACGTATTGACCAGTAGAATAGTTCACTATGGAGCAGACGCACACTCCCCGGGCGGCGGGGTGGTTGGCAGACCCTTGCTCCTGTTGTGTGTGTGTGTGTGTGTGTGTTCACTACATCTTCATAACCTTCTTCATAAGAGTGAAATCACAACGCCCAATGCAATGTCCTTTTTGTTCTTGTGAAGATGTGGATATTAACCTCAAGGTTGCATTGTTACTGACATAATTTTATAATGATTTTAACCTCACTGATTATATGTCTGATTTTAAAGTGTACTCTTAGTGGGTTCTGCTGGGATGTTTTTACACCCTTAAGCCCTATAAGTATTTATTACTGGAGTACTGGAATACTGGAGAGGTTTTAATCCCGCCGGAACAGACTGTTTCCGTCATTTTCCTGAAGTGCACGCTCCCGTTTCAGGAAAGATTCCTATACCTTTTACCTACTGCAAAATGAGCAGTAACAATAACCCAATGATATTAATCCTATCAGAATTGACAGATGGAGGAATACTACGTCATATCCCGGGGGAAAAGGAAATGTTTGTGGGTTTCTGAAGAGTGGAGGAGCTGGAGGGGGAGTTTAGTGAAATATTTGTAAAATATAAGTAAAATCTCATGTTTCTGGTGGATGTAGGTAGGTTGTGTGCACAATAGTACCCTTCATGTGTATTATTATGAACGTGTTCTACGCTTTAAGTTATGATTACACTGTTTATAACATTTCTAATAACTGTGTGAAGGATTAGTGAAGGTCTTCTTGCTCATTATCTGTTGCAAAGGACTAAGATAAGGTCAAGGGCTGGATATTTTTAGACTGTTCTGAGAAAACTTGTGACAGTCTAAAAACTCCAGTAGCTCTGATGTGTCTGATACACACTGTTATTTTTACAGAGATGTTTATCCAGTGCAAATCCACTGTAAACATCAATATTACTGACGTCTTGTTAAAAAATTACATTACCCCAGCTCCCCACGTAAAACTAATCCAGACCAAAAAAAATGGACAGACACAGGGAGAACACACCACACTCCTCACAGACAGTCACCCGGAGGAATCCCACGCAGACACAGGGAGAACACACCACACTCCTCACAGACAGTCACCCGGAGGAAACCCACGCAGACACAGGGAGAACACACCACACTCCTCACAGACAGTCACCCGGAGGAAACCCACGCAGACACAGGGAGAACACACCACACTCCTCACAGACAGTCACCTGGAGGAAACCCACGCAGACACAGGGAGAACACACCACACTCCTCACAGACAGTCACCCGGAGGAAACCCACGCAGACACAGGGAGAACACACCACACTCCTCACAGACAGTCACCCGGAGGAAACCCACGCAGACACAGGGAGAACACACCACACTCCTCACAGACAGTCACCCGGAGGAAACCCACGCAGACACAGGGAGAACACACCACACTCCTCACAGACAGTCACCCGGAGGAAACCCACGCAGACACAGGGAGAACACACCACACTCCTCACAGACAGTCACCTGGAGGAAACCCACGCAGACACAGGGAGAACACACCACACTCCTCACAGACAGTCACCCGGAGTGGGGCTCAAACCCACAATCTCCAGGACCCTGGAGCTGTGACAGAGACACTACCTGCTGCATCACCGTGCCACCTCATTATTATTGTTGTTATTATTGTTATTTATTATTATTATTAACAATACTGTAAGGGTTGAATGACCTGAAAGTGGATGTGAACACAGTACACACTAAAAAACACATTAGATTCCTCCAAGATCCTAAAAGCATCAGAACAAGGTCAAAACGTCCCACTATGTCACCACACTCCTCTCTCTCTCTCTCTCTCTCTCTCTCTAATGGCTGAACGGTCGAGGCGGAGTGTTCCCCAGGTGTGCCGATGAGGGGTAATCTTCTTCAGGTGTCTCTAATTACCCATCATTTAGTATTTATGTCCGCAGGTATTCATCACTCCCCACTCTGCGAGACAGAGTCGGATTATGTTCCTCTGAAGAGAAAGAAGCTGTGGAGATACGGGAGGAAGCTTTTTGGAGCTGACTCTGTGGTTCTGATGCGGAAAGAAAACCCGGCGAGAGATTACACCACACTTTACACTTCACACTCAACACCCCTCGCTGGCAGACAATCCTCCAGAGGATGAGCCCTCAGGGCTGGATTAGTTCTGACCAGGAGGCTCCAAAAGTCTTCATCAGTGGCAAAGTCATTGACTGACAGCCAAAAAAAAAACTCTTTGAACACTTGCAGAATCAGGACCAACACCTTTCAGCCAATCACAGTCATCGGCTCCTCAGGACATCAGCGAGAACTCTGATTTGATTCTTCATGCTGATGATCAGTAGACACTGCTTTACTGCCATCAGAATAGGGTTGTACTGTGGGTGTAATACAAATGTTTACCAGCGTGGACCAGCACAGTGCTGTAACACAGCTGACTAAACCTCTGACCTCTGGGTTTTTAGAGTTAGTCTAAGAGTCAGGGTTAGAATAAGTTTACAACGTTACAGTTAACTTAGGGGTGGAGTTAATGTGTTGTTCGCAATTTTAAACCAATAAATATTTTATAAAATTTAGAGAATGTTTCTTCACCACTTGCTGCTCTCCACTCCGTCTGCACACTGCAAAAATGCTCCTATATCTGTAAGCAGTCCTGGCTCAGTAAAGAGGAAACATTCTGAATTGGCTCAAATGTTCCCTCAGGAGGTATTTAGGTGGTAGGTGGTGGGCGGGAGGCACTCCAAACATTGAAAAGCATTAAATGAGATTATGATGATACTTTATTCCTGCTCTAAATGTGGGCAGGGCGGCATGGTGGCACAGCAGGTAGTGTCACAGTCACACAGCTCCAGGGACCTGGAGGTTGTGGGTTCGATTCCCGCTCCGGGTGACTGTCTGTGAGGAGTGTGGTGTGTTCTCTCTGTGTCTGTGTGGGTTTCCTCCGGGTGACTGTCTGTGAGGAGTGTGGTGTGTTCTCTCTGTGTCTGCGTGGGTTTCCTCCGGGTGACTGTCTGTGAGGAGTGTGGTGTGTTCTCCCTGTGTCTGTGTGGGTTTCCTCCGGGTGACTGTCTGTGAGGAGTGTGGTGTGTTCTCCCTGTGTCTGCGTGGGTTTCCTCCGGGTGACTGTCTATGAAGAGTGTGGTGTGTTCTCCCTGTGTCCGCGTGGGTTTCCTCCGGGTGCTCCGGTTTCCTCCCACAGTCCAAAAACACACGTTGGTAGGTGGATTGGTGACTCAAAAGTGTCCGTAGGTGTGAGTGTGTGAATGTGTGTGTGTTGCCCTGTGAAGGACTGGCTCCCCCTCCAGGGTGTATTCCCGCCTTGCGTCCAATGATTCCAGGTAGGCTCTGGACCCCCAGCGACCCTGAACTGGATAAGGGTTACATATAATGAATGAATGAATGAATAAATGTGGGTAACATTGACTTATTCATTTAAATCTTGTTTTAATTCTTGATTTACGTAAATCTACTTGGTGTCTGGTTGTAAAGTGCTATGCAAATAAATCTGACTTATGTTTGTAGTTAAAGCTACATTAGTTTAAGGAGGAGCCGGCGAAAGTAAACACTGAGTGAATGTGCTACAACTAAACATTTCAAGTTACAAATGGGTTTCTGTGGGAATTCAAAGAGTGAATGTAAACTTCAGCCACTTCAGCCACCAACAAGACAGTAATTCCTTGTTAACAATACTGTTTTAATTATGCTACATTCACATCTGCTTAGATTCATTATTTCTAGTGTCACATAAAGATATTAGATCTGGGCTACTCCTTTTCACACTATACGTGCTAATATTCGGAGATCCTCTTTTCCTGGGAATGGTCTTTTGGTCAAATGAGTTCACTGAGCCCAGGCTGAGTGTAAAAGGCTCAAACAGTAAAGACCTGAAATCACTGCTGGTTTAATATGATTTCAGCAAAACCATAAGTGTTAAAGACCCATTTCTCTGAGCTACATCTCCACAATATTACGGCAGTTTCACATTCCCATCGTCCCCAGACACTTCATGATACATTAGGTCCCATTAATTCCTGTGAGGTACCTGGGAATTCGTCGTAAAAGAAAAAAAAAAATAAATAAACAGATGGATGAAAACAGTCTTTTTCTGAAGGAAAGCTGCAGAGGAACATAAGCTTCTCGGCTTAACGTGAGACAGCTCCCATGTTCCAGGTGGATTTGTTTAATAAGAATCTGTTCAGCCATTTACTTTGCTTCTAAATCTCAGCGGGAACCTGAGCAGCTTTGACACAAAGTCTGTGGAAGACAGTGTCAGTGTATACATAAATATAAACATGTATTTTTATGTGTGTGCCAAACAGGATCGTGGAAATCTAGCACACGTTCAACACGTAGGAGCAGCGCATATACGATTAACACTTTTCTGACAAGAAACTTTAGGATTTGTTACAGTTTGTTGGTATTCATTCATTGTCTGTAACCTTTATTCAGTTCAGGCTCGTGGCGGATCTAGAGCCGACCCAGAGTCACTGGGAGCAAGGCAGGAACACACCCTGGAGGGGGCGCCAGTCCTTTGCAGGGCTGTAGGTATTTAATGATTACTAAATGAGTGCCCATCCACTGGTGGCGCTGTTTCACTAAATCCACACAAACACTTTGTTATGAACCTGAAGAAATAGCACAGAAACTGATCAGCAAACCGCTGTGGGAGAAGTCTGTTGGAGGTCGGCTGGGGAAAGAATACCCTGACACTCCTGACCTTTAGGTAGGTGTCAGAAAAGTGTCAGAAAAGTACATCCACTAAGGGTGAACTATTTTTAGTACACATTGTATGTATCATGTGGTGCAGCAGGTAGGTGTCGCAGTCACACAGCTGCAGGGACCTGGAGGTTGTGGGTTCAAGTCCCACTCCGTGTGTGACTGTCTGTGAGGAGTGTGTTGTGTTCTCCCTGTGTCTGCGTGGGTTTCCTCCGGGTGACTGTCTGTGAGGAGTGTGATGTGTTCTCTCTGTGTCTGCGTGGGTTTCCTCCGGGTGACTGTCTGTGAGGAGTGTGGTGCGTTCTCCCTGTGTCTGTGTGGGTTTCCTCCGGGTGACTGTCTGTGAGGAGTGTGATGTGTTCTCCCTGTGTCTGTGTGGGTTTCCTCCGGGTGACTGTCTGTGAGGAGTGTGGTGTGTTCTCTCTGTGTCTGCGTGGGTTTCCTCCGGGTGACTGTCTGTGAGGAGTGTGATGTGTTCTCTCTGTGTCTGCGTGGGTTTCCTCCGGGTGACTGTCTGTGAGGAGTGTGGTGTGTTCTCCCTGTGTCTGTGTGGGTTTCCTCCGGGTGCTTCCTCCCAAAGTCCAAAACACATGTTGGTAGGTGGATTGGAGACTCAAAAGTGTCCGTAGGTGTGAGTGTGTGAGTGAATGTGTCCTTTGAAGGACTGGTGCCCCATCCAGGGCGTGTTCCTGCCTTGTGCCCAATGATTCTGGGTAGGCTCCGGATCCACCTCGACCCTGAACTGTATAAAGGTTACAGAAAATAAATGAATGAATGATTGTATGTATCATGGGAAAGGCCTTTTTCAAATATGAACAAATTCACTTTGAGATGAGAGTATCCTGCTGGTGAGTTCTGTACAAAACATTATTCAGTACTGTGAAAAAGTTCCAAGCTAATAATAATCGAAAATAATATTTAGGATTCCCACACACCAAACAACAAGGTAGACATATGCACATGCAGCGCTCGTCCGTCTAAAAGGTGTGTACACGGCTGGAGCAGGGGTGGAGTTTGTAGATTGAAATCCAGCAGGAAATGAAACATTTTACAATCGGAAGGAAATATGGGCTGTCAGGAACCAGACAAAAACCAGACAAACCATAACACACACAGACACACTGTGGCGGGCTGCTGCACAATGAAGTGAACAATTATATTCTGTCAATCTGCCAATTCAGAACTGCACTCCTCCATTTAGACTTTCCTTCATTTTGGATTTTCATCCATCGTCAGTCGGTGCCCATCCTCATTTCTATTGTGTCTTCACGTGTTGTTCACGTGTGTGTGTGTGTGTGTGTTAACTTAACCCTTTCCACGTCTCTCCTGGTGACAGTGTAGTGTTATTTGAAGTTATTGCCCAGTCCCAAGTGTTAGAGGTTAATAAATAGTTCACTGTGTTAAATCAAGTGTGTCATAGATTTAACACATTCATACGATCAGAAGAACATCTGGAAACACACTCTGTTCTTCACTCGCTCACAACAAAGCTATTTCTTTGTAGAAAATAAATGTAAAAATACTCTATTTATTTATTTATATAGTGCACTATATGTTTCCTGTGGGTGACTGTCTGTGAGGAGTTGGTGTGTTCTCCCTGTGTCTGCGTGGGTTTCCTCCGGGTGACTGTCTGTGAGGAGTTGGTGTGTTCTCCCTGTGTCTGCGTGGGTTTCCTCCGGGTGACTGTCAGTGAGGAGTTGGTGTGTTCTCCCTGTGTCTGCGTGGGTTTCCTCCGGGTGCTCCGGTTTCCTCCCACAGTCCAAAAACACATGTTACAGGTGGATTGGCGACTCAAACGTGTCCGTAGGTGTGAATGTGTGTGTGTGTCTGTGTTGCCCTGTGTAGGACTGGCGCCCGCTCCAGGGTGTATTCCCACCCTGTGCCCAATGATTCCAAGTAGACTCTGGACCCCCCGCGACCCTGAATTGGATAAGCGGTTACAGTGAATGAATGAATGAATGAATGAATAATTTTGAAAAATAAAGATGCCCTTCCTACTGAAGAAATGTGATGGTCAAAGACCTAAAAATAAATGAATAAAGAGGAAGAAGAAGAAGAAGAAGAAGAAGATTGTAACCTTTGCAATGAAAATCTCTAAAAGGCAAAGCCAGCAGTGCTGCTAGTCACTTAGCCGCATTCATTCCTATTATTTTATACAGTGTTTCATGTAATTTGTCTTTTCTTATCCCAGGTATTCCATCCTGACAACTGTGGCATCTGTGTTTTGCCTTTACTCTGTCCACCCTTTGTCTATATCACAGCTTCCGTTCCTTTACAGGAGACTCACTTTGAGTTTATTAAAGAAGTCCACAGCCACGTCTCCAAAGTTCAGTCTCAGAAGTTGGTTGAAGTTTCTGCTTCTCCTAATTCAGGTTCATTCCAAGTAAATGAGGTCTGGGCTGTGGGGTTCTGTGGCTGTGGGCCCAGGCCATTGTTACTTGCTACATTTCTTGTTATGGGTCCTCAGATCTCTTTATTGTTTTCAGTGTAGGCTTCTTGACAGCTCCAGAGCTCTTCTCACAGTAAAGGATGGACACTGGATGTGTTGAGACCCGAAGCGAGAGTGCAGTGGAAGTTGTATGTATCTAGTTTCTGGTTCCTCTAGCTCTTGTTTAATGTCTCTATTTTCCTTTATCATTCCTCTCCTTTATATAGGGGTATTTGTCATGTTTACACTCCTCAGAAATGACTCCTGGACAAGAACAACATGTAGTTAATGTCTGTGTAGAGCAAGAATTAAAAGGAATAAAGGGCAGTCTCATAATTTTCATGGCATACCATTATTATTTAAGGCATTATAAAGACCTTATATTAATTTAATGAGTGTGTGTGTGTGTGTGTGTGAGAGAGAGAGAGAGAGAGAGAGAGAGAGAGAGAGAGAGAGAGAGAGAGAGAGAGAGATGAACACATCTCCAGATGTCTGCCTTTTAACTCCAAGGCCCTTCTTCTTCAGAAAGTAATTAGGTTTGGAAAATAAGAGCCATAAGAAAGGGGTCTAAATGAAGCAGCTCATTAGTTGCGTTCTTTGGGGGCACCAGCTGTGATGCACTTGTTCTTTCCTTCAAGGCAAAGTACAGTTAGAGATAAAAACCCACTGCTTATCGTTCTTGGAAGCAGTTGGAACACAGTTCTGCTCGTGTTAAACCATGTCTGACCTTAAGTGCCACTCACTCTGGTGTGAGAGTGAATACACCTCAGTTCTAAAAACCCTTCGCCGTTTCTGGAAGCGCCTCATCAGCTTGTTATTGAAAAGCTAAAGTCAGCAGGCCCTGGCCGTACACTGGCTCCAAACGGCGGACGGCGGTGAGAGATGAATCAATTAAAGGAGCTGGGTAACAGCGAGCGAAATTGAAATGAGTGACTGAATTAACATGAATTTAAAGGTACTTTAATCTATTATGGAAAAGTTCGTTCCTTGTGCAGTGCAGTTTCGACCTGAGTCCATTTGGCAAATTAAAATGGCTGTTTGCTGCTATTAATAAATGATCTAGTCATAATTGAAGCTGGAATGTAGGACAGCGTTGTCCAACAGCAAAAGCCCGGTCCCAGAGCTTTGCTTAGATGATGCACATCAAAGATGATGATGGACAAAAGCAGAAATTTGCTCTTTCTATTTCTTTTTCTGATGATGTTTTGTTTCAAATTTGGTAAGTCACACGGGTAACTTTCTTTCTCTTACCATGGTTCACTTACTTTGGCCAGGGTTTGTCTCATGTGGGTGTGCTCAATGTGTGTGTGGGCGTGTACAAGGACCAGCTTTTGAAAAGAAAATATAAAAGCCAAGACACATACTGTGTATGAATCATTACTTTCTTCAAAGTTTCATTGTTAATCACAGCGACAGGTTGTTTATTTCCAGAGGAAACGACTGATCACATTTTGTAGTATCAGCTTCTAGTGTGAACACATGGTTACTTCTCAGTAAAATGATTATTTTAGTCACCACTAGGGGGCGATCTTTCGTTTTTTGTAAGCAATAAATCCTCATCAGTGTCACAGTGGGTCAAGAGCTAATCTAAACCTAAACCTCACCCTAGGTCAGGGGCTGCAGGGCTGTCTCTTGTGTAATCTCCTCCCACAGCAGTTTACAGCACTGTTCCTGTTATTCTTCTTCAGGTTCAGAACAGAGTGTCTGTGTGGATGTAGTGAAACAGCGCCACCAGTGGATGGGAGCTCAGTGATTGTGAAACAATAATTTTGAAAAATAAAGATGCCCTTTCTTTATTAGAGAAGTTGATGTAAGTTCAAAATTATCACTCCACGTACATCTCTTTAAACGTGTTGAGGTCACTGCAGGTGGAGAGGAAATAAAATGCAGTGTTTGTGTTGCAGACTTGGAGACGCCCGGGTCCATTCACCACCACTGGAGGGTCACAGCGCTCTGAACGACTTTCTTTGCTCAAATTCAAAGTGAGCTACTGAAGAAATGTGATGATAAAAGACCTAAAAATAAACGAATAAAGAGGAAGAAGAAGAAGACTGTAACCTTTGCGATGAAAATCTATAAAAGACAAAGCCAGCAGTGCTGCTAGTCACTTAGCCGCATTCATTCCTATTATTTTATACAGTGTTTTATGTATTTTTTTTTTTTAGCCCTGGTCATCCTGACACTGTGGCATCTGCGTTTTGATTACGGTGCAGTGCACAGTCGTCCAATTAAAGAGAAACAAGGCTCGGAGTTGTATCATTAGGGCGACCCAGCGGCCTCGGAAGCGAGGTAATAATTGCATTAAAATCATAGTAAAAAGGTCAGCTCTGAAACCGCAGAACACTGAGTTCTGGGCATTTAACGACTCAGAGACTCGAGCACAACCCACAGCTCTGTCCACGTCACACATCCCTCACACGAACAGAAAATGACCCCTGGCTTTGATAGATTGAAAGATTTCAATTCTAACGACAGGTTAAAGGCAGAACAGATCCGAGGAGCAGAAGCTCTGTTTTTAGCCGTTTTCACTCTGTTCTCTTTCTTCTCTCTTCTTGTTTTATCCGATTTTACTCAGTGCTCTTATTTCTCCGCGCTCGTTGTGTCTGTCCAGCGGGTCCAGCGTTGTGATTGGACAGACTCAGACGAGGGGGCGGGGCCATTCTGAAGTCTCTGCACTTGACTTCAGAAGCGGAGTAGAATAAGAATTATTTGTTTTGTCCTGTGTTTTTTGACTTTCAGCAAACAGGGTACTGACTGGGTGGTCTTGTTTCACAGTGTGTGGGCTTCAGATCCCCACATTAATTATTACATACACTAACAATTGGTTCGTTTTAAACTCATGGTATCATCATTGGAGCCTGTGAAACACTTAAAATGATTCATCCAGTTAATCGTACTGTGATTACTTTAAATCAGATGTGTTTTTGGAGGAAGATTTCTCACACTCACTTTAAAAAGCAGTGACTGTTGTCCTAATTGTCTCATACCGTGTATCTTTACCAAACAACTTCAACACAACATATTCACCACTGTTAATATTTATAAACATAATTTATTTTCTGTAAATCTGAGTGAAAGTGGATGAAAGATAGCAGTGATGTCCAGTTAGAGTCACGTTTCCACCAGTGTTTAAACCTGCTGTAACAGAATCACTGCTGTCTGAATGATGAAGGCATATTGAGCAGGTTTCATTGTGCTGTATTGTTATGTTGCTCAGCTTTGGGCAGAAACAGTGACCATCTGCTCATCCAGAAAAACCTTGTATCTGGCTCCGTGTGGAAATGAAGGAGGCTTCTTGGAGCTGGAGGAGGGGAAGCAGGTGGCAATAACACACCAACAGATCAACACTGGGCTGCGCTGGGGAGGATGGAGGAGGAATCTATTCAGGGAATATTCTGCTTCTGTTTTTCAACCATTGATCAATACTCTGACCCTCAGACAACATCACACTATAGGACATGCCCACACCAGCCCTACGGAGATTATTATTATGATGGTGATGATGATGATGATGGTGATGATGATGATTATTATTATTAATAATATGGTAGGGTCACACTCACACAGCTCCAGGGACCTGTAGGTTTTGGGTTCCATTGCTGCTCTGGATGACTGTCTGTGAAGACTGTGGTGTGTTCTCCCTGTGGCTGTGTGGGTTTCCTCCAGGTGACAGTCTGTGAGGAGTGTGGTGTGTTCTCTCTGTGTCTGTGTGGGTTTCCTCCGGGTGACAGTCTGTGAGGAGTGTGGTGTGTTCTCCATGTGTCTGTGTGGGTTTCCTCTGGGTGACTGTCGGTGAGGAGTGTGGTGTGTTCTCCCTGTGTCTGTGTGGGTTTCCTCCGGGTGACTGTCTGTGAGGAGTGTGGTGTGTTCTCCCTGTGTCTGTGTGGGTTTCCTCCAGGTGACTGTCTGTGAGGAGTGTGGTGTGTTCTCCATGTGTCTGTGTGGGTTTCCTCTGGGTGACTGTCTGTGAGGAGTGTGGTGTGTTCTCTCTGTGTCTGTATGGGTTTCCTCCGGGTGACTGTCTGTGAGGAGTGTGGTGTGTTCTCTCTGTGTCTGTGTGGGTTTCCTCCGGGTGACAGTCTGTGAGGAGTGTGGTGTGTTCTCTCTGTGTCTGTGTGGGTTTCCTCCAGGTGACAGTCTGTGAGGAGTGTGGTGTGTTCTCCATGTGTCTGTGTGGGTTTCCTCCGGGTGACTGTCTGTGAGGAGTGTGGTGTGTTCTCTCTGTGTCTGTGTGGGTTTCCTCCAGGTGACAGTCTGTGAGGAATGTGGTGTGTTCTCCCTGTATCTGCGTCGGTTTCCTCCGGGTGCTCCGGTTTCCTCCCACACTCCAAAAACAGTAGGCTGTTCGGGTAGGCTCTGGACCCACCGCGACCCTGAACTGGATAAGCAGTTACAGATAATGAATGAATGAATGAAAATTATTATTATTTTCAAGATATTGCACATTATGCATCATCATACTATCCATCCATCAACCTATGACATGTTGACCTCAGAGAGTACAGGAGGGTTAAAGAATGTATTTGTTAGCATTGAATGCTTTGGTCACTTACAAATCACCATTTGCTTCTATCCTTAGCTTGTAGCATCCTACAGAAAATGGAAACCGATGCGTCCGCTGTCTCTAAGGCCAGCGCTCAGTGTTTGAACGTCTGAGCTTAGAGGTCTATTCCCATTCACCCTCCTCTTTTCCCTGAGCTCTTGTACAGTGAGGATCACGTGGATTTCTCAGCGGTAGTTACACATTAGACGACGCTTGCTCATTCACACATGTCCGAGTCAGACGCAGGTTATAGGCTTCAGGGAGATCAAAAAGTTGTGTGATACGGACGCTCTGTCGTATAGAGCCGAGGTGATAAGGCAAAGCTGGTTATCTGCCGCTCTCAGTGGCCGGGATTTGTCATGTTTCTGACGGCAAAAAGGAAAAAAAGGAATTATTGTGGGCAGGAGAGAGGGGAAAGTTGAGGAACGTCGGTGTTTTGAGTCTCAGAAAGGGCTTGGAGAAAGCTCTGCGGATTTCTCCTGTGATCTCACCTCCTGGAAAGAATGTAATTAAACAAATCTTGGTAAAAACAGACACAAATACAGGAGGGAGATCTGCACAGATTCTCTCCACGATTCTCCAGTCCCTCCACATGTTCCCCAAGCAACAAACATTAAGCTTGAGACATTACGCCCTGCATGTGCTCTCCTTTTGTCTCTGTATGGACCTTAAAGCGGCTCAGAGCCTCATTCATCTCTCTGTCCGTCTGGGGTTTATCAGTGTTGAAGAGTCGCCAACCAATGGGGGCTGAAAACGTCGGTGGATTTCAGCACCAACACCCCAGCGGACGACAAACTGACCACAGCCAGGAGTCTATCCCTTGGTTTGTGCGAGTTTTTGGCTCCTTCTGTTTTCCCCCCAGGCCATAATCCTCTTAAACAAGGCCCTGGTGGCATCTATGTTATCTGTGTCTCCTTTAACGGGGACCAGGAATAACCAAAGCATACTGTCTCTTTTCACTTTGAATTCCAAGCTTGTTGCAAAAGCTTCAGAAACAGTGTAGCAAGTGCAGGTCCTAAATTCCCATGTGTGGAGTAGCTGCACATGTCCCTAAGGTCAAATAACCAATGCCAAATGTCAGCAAGACGGGTGCAAACTCTCTGTAGCTTTGTGGAACATCCTGCTCTGGAATAATGGAGCCCAATCCAATTCTTTGGGATGCGTTTAAGTGGTGATTAGGATCCAGAACTAATCATTTAACATCAGGATCGAATCTCACTATTATGTACATGGCTGAATGCAATCAAATCCTCACAGAAATGTTCCAGAATCTAAACTAAAAACTTCCCAGAGGATGGCATGCTTTCACTGTAGGATAGAAGAAAAAGCTCCTGATGAATCCTTTTCATTTCAGGACAAAGTTTGGATGAGATTTCCGGTTCCGTAGATGAGCCTGGTGTTACCTGTTGAAGCTTATTGTAATGTATTAATAATGTAACTACTATGTAATTACATTGAGTAAGGTCATTATGACTGAAATAATGATACTTTTGAGGGGTACGATCAGCGGCGATTGCTCTAAGACTGCAAGTGAAGCTCAGCTTCCCCTAAAATGTAAAAAAATAAGTGATCAAATATATACTGTTGTGTGTACATATCATTGAATAAATATGCACTACAACGCGCTCAACTTTTGTTCAGAATCAGCTTCTTATCACTGGTAAAGACGAGGCTTTCCTCTCAATCATTCCCGCAGCTTCACAGTGCTTTAAACAGTGAGGACGCTGAGTGTCCACAGAGTTCAATAGCGAAGCAGCGAAGTGCAGCGAACCGAGACGAGTCATTGGATAAATGCTGGGCTTTGTCCCGCCCATCGGACGCTCAGCGTCTCTGGGGGTCTATGGGGCAGTGGGCAGGCCTCGGCTGGCCCGGACGCTCAGCTTCTGCATGATGATTGGATGATCTGTCTGAGGCCGAATCCCTTTTTGATTGACAGCGAAATGAGCGAATCAGCGATCCTTTGGTGTAAAGATCCGTGGGAGCACAGACGGACACACTTCACATGGGCCAAGGCCGTTTAAGCAGCCTAGCTCTGCTGGCCATTGAGAGGACACTAGTCAAGTCCCTGGAAAAGACGCCTTGTTGGTACGACAGGGTCTCAGATCATTTTCTTAAAAAGGAACGGAGGGTAGAATTTACGTATAAATAAACCGACACATTTTATGACGTAGGCCGAAATTGAGCTTCCCCTCCTTGAAAGACCAGCATCCGCCACTGAGTACGATGCTGTTTTTCACAAGAAAACAGTAGATCCACCTGTATAACTGCATATATAGAATATTTAAATAGTGAATTTATTGTTCTAATTTCCACATGCACTTTGTAGATTCATACTGCGTATTATCCCTTACATTTTATTACACACTAATTTATTCCAACCCCAGGGTCATGGTACTCCCTCTACATATTGTACCCCGCAAATAAAACTGAGTCTTACTCTGATTCTGATTCTTTTCGCACAAACACATTAACACAGAGTCTGCAGACTGGAAATATTAAGTTAATTATGTAGTTCACTTGTTGACACGAGACTTCGGAGCTGCATGTCTGCTAAAGCATGTAATTGCAGCTTTGGATGAAGTGCTGTTCTTTTCTTGCCTGCACTGCTCAGTTGACACAATGCGTTTGGAAATGACTTTGTCGCTTTTGGTGCAGACTCATGTCTCTGGGTTGAGAAATTACAGACTGGGAAATCATAGTGCTTACGCTATAAATATATTCCACTGTTTTAAAGCTGGGTTTCCTTTTAGAAATTCTACACAATCAAATAAACTCTAAGCGTTTGATGCAGTGAAACTTTTGTGCCAGCTTGAACACATTCTGCCAAACAGCATCGCCCCAAATTAGTACATACACAACAAACAGGAACAGCCCAGACACTCAGAGCAGTCGTACATCATGATTGCTTCTGATTGGTAGTTATCAGTAAATCCACACAAACTCTCTGTTATGAACCTGAAGGGGATGTGAGGCTTCTAATCTTTTGTGTCGTGGGATGAGGGATAAAGATGACTTTTTCATGCTGTGTGTTTGTCAGAAAATAACATACTCATCCAGGAAGGGCCAGCTATATTTTGAATATTTTAAAAAAGTCCTGAGAATTGTCTTTTTTAATCAAAAATATTAAACCAGTCTCAGAGTAAAGTGAATGATACACTCTCAGAAAAAAGGTACATTAGAGGTACATTACTGTCACAAAAGCTACAAACAGTGTAGTGTATCCTTAAAGGCACAGCAGTGGTGTTCCCTAAAGGTTCATTCATGTAACCCATGGCCTGGTGGGTAGGGAACTGGGCGTGTAACTGGAAGGTTGACGGTTCGATCCCAGAGCCGGCAGGTCATGACTGAAGTGCCCTTGAGCAAGGCACCTAACCCCCAACTGCTCACTCCAGGCACTGCTCACTGCCCCCTAGTGTTCACTAGTGTGTGTGTGTAAATGTCTTTTTCACTGCACGGATTGGGTTAAATACGGAGAACATATTCCTCTTTGTGCAGAATACAGTAATTCTAATTCTAAAATAAAAGACTATAATATAATCCTGGAGATGAAACATGGCGTATGAAATTAAAACATCTAAATCTACAATTATATCAGAGTAAAGTCCAGTTACATTCCCCAATTCCCTACAGAACATGTTTCTTGAGGGTTCCACCAGAGCGAGAGTTTTTCTGACAGTGTCCCCACATCAGTGCACCACTCTGATCTCCTTAAGACCAGGCTGAACACATTTTAATTGATGTAACTTTTCATTTATTTATGTAATTTTTTTGTTTTTTGTTTGTTTTTGTTTTTGTTTGTGTTTTTGTTACCTATTCAACTGTCATCATCTCTTTACGGTGTGTGAGGATTTAAGGGTGAAGACCATAAATCAACGCCACGGGATTTTTTCTGTTTGTTTCTCTTGTATTTCCACCTTTAAACTCCATATTTTAACATTTTTCTTTTTTTTTTTACTGTTGTTACAGATCTTTTTTTCAGCTTTTTAAAGTTCTTCACTCTTAAAAACAAAGGTGGGTTTTCTAAACCTTAAAGAACTATATTTCTTAAGTGTGTTCTTCATTCATTCATTCATTCATTATCTGTAAGCGCTTATCCAGTTCAGGGTTGCGGTGGCTCCAGAGCCTACCTGGAATCATTGGGTGCGGGAATACACCCTGGAGGGGGCACCAGTCCTTCACAGGGCGACACACACACACCCACACACTCACACCTACGAACACATTTGAGTCGCCAATCCACCTACCAACGTGTGTTTTTGGACTGTGCGAGCACCCGGAGGAAACCCACGCAGACACAGGGAGAACACATCACACTCCTCACAGACAGTCACCCAGAGGAAACCCACGCAGACACAGAGAGAACACACCACACTCCTCACAGACAGTCACCCAGAGGAAACCCACGCAGACTCAGGGAGAACACACCACACTCCTCACAGACAGTCACATGGAGGAAACCCACGCAGACACAGGGAGAACACACCGCACTCCTCACAGACAGTCACCCGGAGAAAACCCACGCAGACACAGAGAGAACACACCACACTCCTCACAGACAGTCACCCGGAGGAAACCCACGCAGACACAGGGAGAACACACCACACTCCTCACAGACAGTCACCCGGAGAAAACCCACGCAGACACAGAGAGAACACACCACACTCCTCACAGACAGTCACCCGGAGGAAACCCACGCAGACAAAGGGAGAACACACCACACTCCTCACAGACAGTCACCCAGAGGAAACCCACGCAGACACAGGGAGAACACACCACACTCCTCACAGACAGTCACCCGGAGGAAACCCACGCAGACACAGAGAGAACACACCACACTCCTCACAGACAGTCACATGGAGGAAACCCACGCAGACTCAGGGAGAACACACCACACTCCTCACAGACAGTCACATGGAGGAAACCCACGCAGACACAGGGAGAACACACCGCACTCCTCACAGACAGTCACCCGAAGAAAACCCACGCAGACACAGAGAGAACACACCACACTCCTCACAGACAGTCACCCGGAGGAAACCCACGCAGACACAGGGAGAACACACCACACTCCTCACAGACAGTCACCCGGAGAAAACCCACGCAGACACAGAGAGAACACACCACACTCCTCACAGACAGTCACCCAGAGGAAACCCACGCAGACACAGGGAGAACACACCACACTCCTCACAGACAGTCACCCGGAGGAAACCCACGTAGAAACAGAGAGAACACACCACACTCCTCACAGACAGTCACCCGGAGGAAACCCACACAGGCACAGAGAGAACACACCACACTCCTCACAGACAGTCACCCGGAGGAAACCCACGTAGAAACAGAGAGAACACACCACACTCCTCACAGACAGTCACCCGGAGTGGGTGACTGTCACCCTCCAGGTCCCTGGAGATGTGTGACTGCGACACTACCTGCTGCGCCACCTAGTGTGTTTTTACCAAATTAAAATTCATTACCAAAAATGGTTCTCCATGGAAACCACGAGTGGTTCTTCTACTACATCACTCAAAAAAAAAAACAAAACAAAAAAAAACACTTGGTAGCACCTTTATTTTTAAGAGTGTTGTCCAGAGCTTCTGTTGTAATTATATTAATATAACCCCCTTCATCCAGGATGGAGTTTCCACTGACCCAGAGTTCCAGAGTTCCTGTTGTTCCGGGGGCTGGGTTTGAGCTGCAGCAAACAGAGTGGTTCCCGTGTGACTCTTTCATTACAAGAAAAGATACCATTTTTGAGAAACAAGGCCTCATTCAGCAGCTGTTACAGAGCAGGAGCAGGACAGGTGAGTTAATTTAGAAATGATTATCTCCAGGTCACTGTGGGAGGTTTTAAATGGTCTGATCGTGATAAAACATTGGCACGGTGTAAAGGGCTGGTATTTTCAAACGACACCCAAAGAAAAAGTGGAGAAGCAAGGTTTTGTTCCAACATGTAAATTACTATGGAAGGCCATCACTGTCAGATCTGAGCTCATTCGTTGTGAGATAAAGTTTACGTTGAGGCCTGATGCTTGAGCTGATTACATATTTAGTAAATATTTTTTTCCAGGTGTGTGTCATGGTTCTTTACACTCTGTGTGATGCAGAGCCAGGGCTGAAAGGTTAGCTGTCCATATCCTTTCTGACCAGTCCAGACAGAGACAGGAGGAGGAGGAGTTTCTGAAGAGGACTGGACTAAAACTGTGTCATCAAAAGCTCAACAGAGGAAAAAAAAAAAACTATTAAAAGTGAACACAGAGTGAGTTCAGACTTAAAAAATAAATAATTAAATACATAAAAACTTTTTTTTAACTGAATAAAGAATTCCTGCTGCTTTTTTTAAGTCTCAACTCACTCTAAGACCTTTCTCTGCAGTTTATTTCTTCTAACTTATGTTTCTACAGCACTTTTCATAACTCTTGAAGTGTTTTAAATTATTTGGGATGTGCACACACACACACACACACCTTTGGACAGTTTCACACACTCACCCAGTCATTCACACACTCATTTACTGCACACAGAGGACGAACTCATTGCCAAAGCCCAAACAGATGAAGTCTGAAGCCCTGTTTAACAGCGTCATTTTCCCCTCGTACTTTATTCAGCTGCCACTTTATAACTTTCTTAATGTCAAATAATATCCAGGTTATTATTCAGACTGCAGGGCTTTCACTGAGCGGGAGCAGCAGGAGGACTCTGGTTTAACGTGATGCTGAGGTGAAATATAAAGGGGAACAGAGTTGATTCAGGTTCTTTATTGGGGGAAATCCTGTTTGCTTTTGCAATAAAGATGTAGGATTATAGGCAGGGTCTTGGCATGCCTGGTGTGTGTGTGTGTGTGTGTGTGTGTTATCTCCAGATTTGGACTCTCTCTCTCTCTCTCTCCCTCTCTCTCTCTCTCTCTCTCTCTCTCTCCCTCTCTCTCTCTCTCTCTCCCTCTCCCTCTCTCTCTCTCTCTCTCTCTCTCTCTCTCTCTCTCTCTCTCTCTCTCTCTCTTCCTCTCTCTCTCTTTCTCCCTCTCCCTCTCTCTCTCTCTCTCTCTCTCTCTCTTTCTCTCTCTCTCTCTCTCTCTCTCTCTCTCTCTCTCTCTCCGTGTTGGAACAGTGGTGATTGCAAATTTGAGCCAAGTCACAGTAAACACTTAAAGCCCAGTCTAATACCCACATCAACTGGACACCATACGGAAACACTGGAGTCCAACAGAACCTGGCTCTGAAGAGTCTGTGGTGGCATTAGGATTGATGTCTGTATCAGTCTGAGCTGTTCTCGGTTCTGTGGAAGTCTAGACGAATGGTAACAGACGTTTTGTAGCGTTTCTATTAGATGATTCGTTATGACATTTACACAGAGTGTGAAGGACAGCTGCTGTGTTCAAATGATGTAGTAAACTACACATCCACAAACATGGAGATACATGTTTTTACTTGGGCTACATTGGTTTATTCAATAAATTATGGTCATTATCATGAACATGGAAATTGTGCTTTGTGCTTTGTGCACCTTGTAGAGTGGATCAGACAGTTTTTAAACCCTGTGTCCACTCTCTGTCCACTCTGTGAGACACTCCTCCCTCGTTGGTCCACCTTGTAGATGTAGAGTCAGAGACAGTAGCTCATCTGTCGCTGCACAGTGTGTGTCGCTCGTCCTCTAGTCCTTCATCAGTGACACAGGACGCTGTCGGCTGGATGTATTTGGTCGGTGGACTGTTCTCAGTGCAGACACTGAGGGGTTTAAAAACTCCAGCAGCACTGCTGTGTCTGATCCACTCTACACCAGCACAACACACACTAACACACCACCACCACGTCAGTGTCACTGCAGCGCTGAGAATGATCCACCACCACATCACACCTGCTCTGTGGGGGTCCTGAGCGCTGGAGAACAGGGGGGAAGGGGGTTAACAACAGATGGACTACAGTCTGTAAGTGTAGAACTACACAGTGCTCCAGTGTGTTCAGTGGAGCTGAGAGAATGGAGGGTGAGTGTATTTTTAATGTTGTGGCTGATTGAGTGTAGTCTTCACTCTGTAAATCAGTAAAGGTTTTTTTTGACCAAGGTTTTCAAACTTCATCAGTTTCCTTGTGTCCAAAATAGCCAGCAATCCTCGGGGAAAAAAAGAGCTGTTGAAAAAATGATGACAAACATGAGCGGTGATTATTTTTGGTACATAAACTCATCATAAGCCAAGCTCAAAGGAAAATGAATACAAGAGAAGTGTCAGATGTGGTCCCTTTAAAACGAGCGGAAGAAGTGGCAGTGACATAAAGCGTCTTAAACAAATTAGATTAAAGGAAGCAGCGGAGAAAAAAAAGTCCCGTGTTTTGAATAATGACTTCCAAAAAAGGGAGAAAAGCCAGAGTTTGACTGACGGCTTCTTAAAATTCAAAAGGACTGGGTTTGGAAACTCAAATCTCCTCGAGCTGAACTCTGCCCTAATTAGCTCACACCAGAAGAAGCACAGTGCCACAGAAGCATGGATCAGTCAATAAGCCTGTAGCTGTTATATCTGTGGACACACAGGTCACATACGAGTCTCTCGAACACGATAAAGTGGAGATATTAAACCCTCTTTAATCACACACCGCATCAACTCAATCATCGCTTTTCAGAGGTGTAAACCCCTCCCTGTGACTCAGGATCAAACCCAAAACCCAAAAGAGGCCAAAGCTGAAAACCAGTGCTGAGAGCTCAATAGCTGCTGTTTTAATCTTCTGGAGCGTAGATATAGATTTATGATAAGGTTTAGGGTTAGGTGCAGGGTTAGGTGCTAGTCGTAGCGTTTAAAAACAAACACAAAATTCTGCTGTGTATAACTTTTTGGAGCTAAAGTAATGTTTATGGTAAAGATCTGTGTGAGAATCTATACACAGGTGTGTCTGTGTGTGTGTGTGTGTGGGGGGGTGTGTCTGTGTGTGTGTGTGTGTGTGTGTGTGTGTGTGTGTGTGTGTATGTGTGTGTATGTGTGTGTGGGTGTGTGTGTGTGAGAGTGACTGAGTGTGTGTGTAATCATCCACAGGTGTGAGTGTGTGACTGAGTGAGTGTGTGAGTGACTGGTTGAGTGTGGGAGTGATTGAGTGATTGTGTGTAATAATCCACAGGTGTGAGAGTGGGAGTGACTAAGGGAGTGTGGGAGTGACTGGGTGAGTGTGTGTAATTATCCACAGGTGTGAATGTGGGAGTGACTGAGTGAGTGTGTGAGACGCTCCACAGGTGTTATTGTGTGAGTGACTGGGTGAGTGTGTGAAACTGTCTACGTGTGTGTGTGTGTTTGTGTGTGAATGACTGGGTAAGTGTGTGATGCTCCATCCTGATTGGCTCTGGACCAAACGTGACCCTGATCAGGATGAAGTTGTTACATAAAATTAATGAAGGGGTGAATGTCAAGTCTTTGTATGGAGTGTATTCAGTTAGCTCTGGAATGAGTTAGAGTTGTGAGTGATCCAAAAATATCATCCATCTCCTGTATCTGACCTCACTAATTCTCACATGCCTGCCATCAGATCTTCACAGAAATGTTCCAGCATGTTTTAAAGACTTTTCAGAAGCTGTAAATGCAGGACAGGGGGATCAAAAGAAAGATCAATCCCCTCCTTCCCTGACAGCTTCTCGTGAGAATATCATCTCCACTGTCAAAGCTCCAGCCAATCAGCCTTCATCTTCAGAAGCCTAAAGCCCGCCCACTTGGTGATGTTGAGGTATAAAACTCTGGCAGCTTCATGTTCTTTGTCTAATCTCCAGCTGTCGAGTAGAAATGACCCGACTCGACTCGTGAGTCCAATCTCAGACACGTTTCAAAGGCGTCCGTCCTGTTTCTTACTTCAGCCAATTTGTCTTCCAGCAGAAATGTGGATAAAACAACTCGCTGCCTTTGATCATCAATCGCAACTCAGCAGCATGTCTAATACCAGCCCAGCCCCTCCCCCAGCTCCGCCCCCTGCACTGCAGTCACTCAGGGTTTGATACTTACTGTAAGAACATTTTACACAATGGTATTTTATGATGACCAGCACCACATCATTCATTCATTCATTTATTTACGTTTACAGTGACTCCAGACCATACACGGAATTAACAGATGCAAGCCAGAAACACACCACCTTCACAAGGCATCACATACTCACCCTATCACTCACACACACCTGTGTATAGTTTCACACACTCACCCAGTCACTCACACACTCACATCTGTGGATAATTTCACAGTCACTCCATATACACTGTCAGAGGAAATCCACGCAGACACAGGGAGAACACACCACACTCCTCACAGACAGTCACCCGGAGGAAACCCAAGCAGACACAGAGAGAACACACCACACTCCTCACAGACAGTCACCCGGAGGAAACCCAAGCAGACACAGAGAGAACACACCACACTCCTCACAGACAGTCACCCGGAGGAAACCCACGCAGACACAGGGAGAACACACCACACTCCTCACAGACAGTCTCCTGGAGGAAACCCACGCAGACACAGAGAGAACACACCACACTCCTCACAGACAGTCACCCGGAGGAAACCCACGCAGACACAGGGAGAACACACCACACTCCTCACAGACAGTCACCCGGAGGAAACACACGCAGACACAGGGAGAACACACCACACTCCTCACATACAATCACCTGGAGGAAACCCACGTAGACACAGAGAGAACACACCACACTCCTCACAGACAGTCACCCGGAGGAAACCCAAGCAGACACAGAGAGAACACACCACACTCCTCACAGACAGTCACCCAGAGGAAACCCACGCAGACACAGAGAGAACACACCACACTCCTCACAGACAGTCACCCGGAGGAAACCCAAGCAGACACAGAGAGAACACACCACACTCCTCACATACAGTCACCCAGAGGAAACCCAAGCAGACACAGAGAGAACACACCACACTCCTCACAGACAGTCACCCGGAGGAAACCCACGCAGACACAGAGAGAACACACCACACTCCTCACAGACAGTGACCCGAGGTGAGGCTCCCACCCAGGACCCCGCGACCCCGCAGCTGTGGCAGTGACACTAATTACACCCCATTGTGCTGCACTAAGAGTGGATCTCAGTGTATGTTTCTGAACTGTGCTGTTCAGCTGAACGCCTTGGATCTGAAAGACCTTTGATACGTTAATGAGACGCCTCCACACACTCCGCTCTGTCACGGCTGGTGCCATCACTGTTAAAGACAGGGTTAAAAGGTGCAGTCGTGGTGAGTCAGATTTAAGCAGATAAAGATAAAATAATCCTCTCTGTTCGACTGAACTGGTCCGTGTTGTAGAGATAGATGAGCTGTGTTTCAGTTCTAACTGTGCTTAATGGCCTTCTTAATCGCCTCCTTCACAAGCCACCACCGGAGAACAGGGAGCTGAAAAAGAAAGTTTCATCTGGATCTTGAAATAAAGCCACATCATTTATAAATGAAAAGCCGAGTCAGTGCCAGTTCCTCAGGGATGGTTTAAATATGATCAACTTTAAAAGAGTCAATCCACAAAAACCAATCAAGAGTAGGTTTTACTGTAGATAAAAACATGCTGAAATTACACATGAATTATTTCTGACTTAAAATGAATGGAGGAATTGTTGAAGTAGTGAAAAAAGTGCAGACTCTACACCATTTATTTTCTGATTTGATTTCCCCTTTTCAAGAAACTGTGTGAGTGACTGGGTGAATGTGTAAAACTGTCCACCTGTGTGTGAGTGACTGGGTGAATGTGTAAAACTGTCCACCTGTGTGTGAGTGACTGGGTGAATGTGTAAAAATGTCCAACTGTGTGTGAGTGACTGTGTGAATGTGTAAAACTCTCCAACTGTGTGTGAGTGACTGGGTGAAGGTGTAAAACTGTCCACCAGTGTGTGAGTGACTGGGTGAATGTGTAAAACTGTCCACCTGTGTGTGAGTGACTGGGTGAATGTGTAAAACTGTCCACATGTGTGTGAGTGACTGTGTGAATGTGTAAAACTGTCCACCTGTGTGTGAGTGACTGGGTGAATGTGTAAAACTGTCCAACTGTGTGTGAGTGACTGGGTGAATGTGTAAAACTGTCCACCTGTGTGTGAGTGACTGGGTGAATGTGTAAAACTGTCCACCAGTGTGTAAGTGACTGGGTGAATGTGTAAAACTGTCCACCTGTGTGTTAGTGACTGGGTGAATGTGTAAAATTGTCCACAGGTGTGTGGGTGACTGGGTGAATGTGTAAAACTGTCCACAGGTGTGTGAGTGACTATGTGAATGTGTAAAACTCTCCACCTGTGTGTGAGTGTCTGGGTGAAGGTGTAAAACTGTCCACCTGTGTGTGAGTGACTGGGTGAAGGTGTAAAACTGTCCACCAGTGTGTGAGTGACTGGGTGAATGTGTAAAACTGTCCACCTGTGTGTGAGTGACTGGGTGAATGTGTAAAACTGTCCAACTGTGTGTGGGTGACTGGGTGAATGTGTAAAACTGTCCACCTGTGTGTGAGTGACTGGGTGAATGTGTAAAACTGTCCACCTGTGTGTGAGTGACTAGGTGAATGTTTGAAATTGTCCAGAGGTCTGTGAGTGACTGGGTGAATGTTTGAAATTGTCCACAGGTGTGTTGTGCCCTACCATCCTCATTAGTATCAAGTGTTTAAAGAAGAGGAATGAATAAATGAACAGAAAGGGCTGCGGTTTCTTGCTGTCTGTACGTATATTTTCTCAGGTCTATTAATGTAACCCTGCAGCTGTAGTTTACCATGTATAAAGGTATTGTGTTTGATAGACTGATAATAAGGCTTCCAAAACGATTGGGTATAAATCTCTGTACACCAGCGTACAGTGGATGTTAATAACACATTTGCCCTCCTTCTGAAAAGCTATTGTTTCTGAGATACCTGAATTGTTTGAACAGAGATGATTTGCATTTACGGGAAAAAAAATATCAACCTATGAACCTTATTTGATGTGATGGAGAAATCAGGCCCCTCGGGGCCACCACATCGTTATTGACTCAACACCATCTTCGTCAGTGATTTATAAACGCTGAGTTCACTCTCAGTCCTTCAGGCTCATGTTCTGCAGTGGAAAGGGTTTTATTTCCTTTTTTATTGGAAAATAAAGGAAGCTGAAGCACCAGCAGTGTTTACTTTGACAAATGATCACATGGTATTTTACTAAATATTACATTATGGCTGTTCCGTAAATGTAAATGTATATTTTCTTGATTTTCTCAGTGATTTTGGACATTTAAAGGCACAGTTACTGTTTTAATGTCTTAGGAAAAATAACAGATATAAACTGTTTTGTGAAAAGGTTACAGCACATTTTTATATTTCAAGTTTAATTGATGTAAATGTGTAGTTAAAGTGTAACATTATGCAGGACAGGAGTAGGAAGACAATAAATAGCATTCATTCATTCATTCATTCATTATCTGTAACCTTTATCTAATTCAGGGTCGCGGTGGGTCCAGAGCCTACCTGGAATCATTGGGCGCAAGGCAGGAATACACCCTGGAGGGGGCGCCAGACCTTCACAGGGCAATACAGACACACACACACACACACATTTACCTTTGGGAATGATTGATGTGTCTCATATTTGATGACATGTATGTGGATATATGTTTTTGAATGTATGCTGATTGTTAAAGGTTACCAGCTCAATTCAGAGTGTATATATTTAAACACATGACAGCCCTGAAGGACAAACACACATTAAAATAGTTGAGATACGCACAAAAAAAAATAAAATTACGACGGAGTTTTAGGGCCACAGCGTTGAAAATAAAAAACAAGATTCTGAGATTAAAGTCAGAATTCCGAGAAAAAAACTATAATTCTGAGAAAAAAAAACTCTGAATAATTCTGAGAAAAACTCTCGGAACAATTCTGTCAGGATCACGGGGCGGACTGACGGAGGCGGACGCACTTGCTAAAACACGGAGAGTTTTAATTCAACAAAAGATATAACAAAACACAGACAAGCTATAAAGGAAACAACAAGACAAGGATTTTAAACTACTAGAGACAGGAAATACACTAAACGACAAAACTAGGGAACAAACATGACCTGACTAGAAACGGGAGACAAACATCACAACATGACTTGAGACAAAACAAAGGTGAAAGGAGAAATGTTCGACAAACAGGAGAGACACAAGGGAACTTAAATACAAGACACAAACGAGACACACCTGGACGGATAACGAGGGGGCAGGTTAACAAATGAAAGACGAGGAGGCGGAACAAAGGCGGAGACTAGAACATAAACAAACATAGCCATGTGCTAAAAGAACACATGGCCGGAAAAAAAAAACAGACTCTTAGTGCTAGCTGCGTCCTTATGTGGGTCGAACATTCTGTCGGGTCAGAACAGAGAGCTGACAATTGCGGAACAGAGTAAACAGTATTTTAATGACGTTATCCAAAAGAGTAATCACAAAGCAAGCAAGGTTCAAAACAGGGAGCAAACAGTACCTCAGAGGATAAGCGAAAACCGTAGTCGAAAATCAGGCAGAGTTCAAAAACCGAAGAATACAGACAGTACCAAAAGGGACAAGGCAGGAGACGTAAACCGGGAAAACAGGCAGGAAGTAGGCAACAAGAAATTGTCAGACTGATAACAAGAGAATGCGTTGTAAGCTGGGATAAACCACTGCAATACTTGGCAGAGAACAGTTCAGTGATAGGAGTATAAATAGGGAAACAAACAGGTGTGTGTAATTAGAATTCAGGCGAGGGAGACCGGTGGGTAGTCATGTGACTGACGGGTGCATTCTGGGAATTGGAGTCCTGGGATGTAGGCGTGACAAATTCTGAGAAAAACTCTTGGAATAGAGATATTTCTCAGAATTATTCAGAGTTTTTTTTTTTTTTTTCGGAATTCTGACTCTGAATCTCTGAATCTTTTTTTTTTTTTTTTTTTTTTTCAACGCTGTGGCCCTAAAACTCCCTCGTAAAAAAATAGAGATGCACACAACTGAATTTTCAAATGAGTGTAAAGTTATATTTAAATCAGTATAGCAAATACACTTCTAAATTAAATATGACGGACTCCTAAGTGATGCATTTCTCTAAACATTGTTCATCAGCTGGTTCCAGCCACCCCCGCTCATGGTGCAAGCCGTCTGGGTGTCTTTCGGCTGATGTGACAGATCTGAGCAGTTTGCGTTTTCCTTATAGTGAGCTCATTATTTTTGTAGGGAGCATGTGCTCACACCCACTCTCTCGGGGGAGTAGGAGAGAATTGTGGAGAAGATTCTGCGAATATTAAAAATAAATTAATGAAAGTAATAGTACAACGAGATAAATAAGAGTGTGACTTCTGTCCTCCTGCTGTTTTCCCATAATCCCTTTGTCACCCAGCATTCCTCAGCTTCGGCTCCACTTTCTAATTCAATATTCCACAGAAAGCTTTTGATTGACTGAAGTTCTCATTTCGACTGATCAATGCACCTGAGCAGATTGATCCTAATGAGAATCGAAAGGAAGACTTTTACCTGGAGCTCCATCAAAGCGAGGGTCCGTCTCGGAGGCAGCTCCGGCGGCTAATCTCTGCAGATTGATCTAAAACCAATCTCTGTGCGTTATGTGAAAACATATCAATAATCGCCGCAGAAATATCATTCATCATTTATACTCGGGCTTCGAGCGGGAGAGAACGCAGGCTTATGCCTGAGCCCAGGGAGAGAGGAGAAAGTTTACGGTGGAACTTTATTTATTTATTTATTTATTTATTTTTTGTCTCATCCAAGTCCCAGAAGGTTCTGGCAAAGTTTGAGTTAAATCTGGAAATGAGACTTTGAGATAATCGGTTGTAAACAGGCAATAAATCAGTGCTTTATTTTGATGCCTACATGTGACTGAGACTACATTTCCCAGCAGCCCACAGCTCAACCCGTGTCAGTGCATTGGTTATTAGGTAAAATCCTGTGTTTGTTTTTCATCTAACCACTTTTCTCTTCATTTTAATAATTCCCTTTTACAGCCACTGGGTGACTTCTCCAGTCTTCCACACTGGTCCAGGGGGTACTTTATTATAAAGAATGTCTACATGAACATGTAGTGTCCTCCACGGCTGAACACCCCTCAAACTCAGCTCATTGTGTGGATACAGACGATGGCATGAGGTACAGTGGGAATCTAGGAACTCTGGAGCTTTTGTGTAGACTTTCCTTTGATATTTCACCCTGGAGTCACACCTAAAGCTTGTAAAACACACATTTCCAACTCAGACCAATGTGTCAGTGTCTGGATTGTGTCCCAGTAAAGTGTGACACAGGACGTAGAGTTTGAAGGTCAAAGTTGAGGTTAGGGTTGCATTTAGAATTAAACACTGGGTAAGATGTGGTATTTATGTAATGGGCTCTGCCTACAGTCACAGGGTGTTATTCACTTTTACAACACTGTCCTGAAAACCTGCCCACTTCCAGAAGTTACATAGTGCAGTGTCTGCAGTGCTGAGCTCAGAGTAGCAACAACAGAGGCTTTATTATCCCTGTTCCAGCTCAGTGGAACATCACAATGATTTTGAATCTGTTATTTTAAAGTAAAATTACTACCTTTAACTAAACACCACATTCATTCATTTTCTGTAACCATTATCCAGTTCAGGGTTGCGGTGAGTCCAGAGTCTACCTGGAATCATTGGGTGCAAGGCGGGAACACACCCTGGAGGAGGCGCCAGTCCTTCACAGGGCAACACACACACACACACACACACACACATTCACTCACACAACAACTACGAACACTTTTTGAGTCACCAATCCACCTACCAACATGTGTTTTTGGACTGTGGGAGGAAACTGGAGCACCTGGAGGAAACCAATGCAGACACAGAGAGAACACACCACACTCCTCACAGACTTATTTACAGCATTAGTATAATAGTATTTATAGCATTTAAATACCCACAGTTTAACCCTATAAAATCTCAAACTTATATCGTCATAAAGCAAAGCATATCACTTAGTGACTACGTTAAACTGAGCATTTGTTTGATTCATGAAATGAATTTATTTAATGATTTAAAAATACACAACACTGGACAGCAGTCGTAATACACTTTGAATCATCAAGTCACCTTTGCCTTGTTTTCCTGCTCTGTCTGTGTCTGAGTTCCCTCAGCAACACATGGCTCTGTTTATTTATTTGTATTTTTATTTGTATTTATTTATTTTTGTTTGTTTGTTTGTTTCCAGTCTCCTCCCTTGTCTCTGCCTTAGCCCCGCCTTGTGATTAGTGTGTTCCCACCTGTGCCTCTTTTCTGATCCTGCCCCCTCCTTCTCCTTAGGTGTTCCTTGTCTGTGGTCCTGTGTGTGTGTGTGTGTGTGTGTGTGTGTGTGTGTGTATGCCCTTGTGTTCAGTGCTCCTCTGTCTGGTCTTGTGTGTAAATGTGTGTTTCCGTCTCTGAGTGTTTTACCTGTGTCTGCAGGTTCACAGCTGTTTTCTGTTTGTTCCCGTCCTAGTCTTGTTCAGTTTTGTTTTAGTTTGTTTCTGTGCCCTGCCCATGTTTAGTTACAGATTGTGCTTTGTTTTGTTTTGTTTTTGATGTTTGTCTTATTACAGTCCTCCCTGCAGTCACCCTGGTGCAGCCATGACACCAGAATTAAAACACAATAAAGCCCAAAGGCGTATGTCCATTGTGGTCTTCTTTACAAAAACAAACAAACAAATAAACAAAACTTAAATCTGATTAAACGCTGATGAGCTAAATTTAATGTACATAGAAAGCCAATTCTTATTTTTATTTGTTTTAATATTACTATATTTACTATATGTATTTACACTATGTTCCATAAAATCAACTCAAGAACTGGTAAAACGCTGCAACTTTTGTTTGAAAATTGGCCCAATTTCCTCAAAAATGCTGGGAACAAACATTCGTATGGCCTCTGAAAGGCAGTCTGAAAATGAAACATAAAATAAATAAATAACTAAAGCAAATACATCAACAACACTGATGTCTGGGGGTCAGAAGGTTAAATATGTACTTTCAAAAAAGTTGGTTTATTGCCTTGGACCGCGTGAATTCACAGGAGGTCCGATAAATCTGACGTGTCGACGGGTTTGTACATCTTTAGAAGTCAAAGACGGTGAGTTTCTGCTGGTGTTCCACGTGTATTGTGTGAATTTGTCAGAAAGGGGCCACCGAGCACAGCCCTGGGAGTCTGTATTGTCCTGTTCTGTAAATGGCAGACGGCGGAAAGGCTGTGAAAAGGTGGAGGAGTGAAGTGTAATTCAGCCTTCAGTGCTGTAATGGGCTTTTCATTTTTTCCATTAACTTCAAATGGGACCAAGACGGAGTCAACTCTTCATCATCAGACGGCGCCGCTGACCAACACAGCTTTTATTGGAGCTCTAACGGAAATAACAAAGCCACTTCAGACTCTGTTAGGTCTATTGTCTTCACCTGCTGGAGCAAACAAAAGCTCTCAGCAACCTCCCACACACACACACACACACACACACACACATACGCGTTTTTGTGTAATTTCAGGACACCAGACAAACTACCTACAAATGGGGACATCCCTTTCTGGAGGTTCCAGAAACAAATGAAACCTATTTTTGTGTTTCATATAATTCCCATATGATGTTTATCTGTTGATTTTTTCTGTATGTTCTTTTTTAAAAAAGTTCCTATTTTTCTGGTTTATGTGAAATTATGGGACACTTTCGGGTTTATGTGAACTTCCAGGACATACAATACACACACTTTCAAGTCTGCTACTACCAACATAATGGGGACATGTTAAAAGTTGGGACTTATTTTACACATGGACTACTGCAAATCAAGGACACGACAATTATAGGGTGTATCATAGCTTTTAAGGTGATGTATGGGCATGTTCTTAATTTTTTTTTTATCATAGTAGTTCAATATTCTAAAATATTGAAATGATTTATTCTAACTGTACATGTAGTGTACAGTTAAACTAATCAGACATATTATAAAAAAACATTTATTTGAATTTCCAACACACGGTATAAATCAAAGTGCCACAGTTTTACAGCAGATTCTATAGATCACATGCATCTACATTTTGGTGGATGTTTAGTTTTTTACATCTGGAAGCTGTCCTTCACACTAAAATTTCCTGATGAATGAACAAATAAAAATAAAATATTTTACATGGACTTCCAAAGAAGGATTTTATCCATCTCTTCTAAAGTGAATATGCATGGGGTTTTTTTTTGGACAAGGACAATGTATTCACTTGGAACTTTGCATTGTGTTATTACAATAATGTTATCACTATAAATCATATTAATAATAATAAAGCATCAATTTTCCATTTACTTTTATATTATCCTTCAGCCAATAATAAAAAAAATTAATACATGGCTCAATCCACTGCAAATTTTCTCTCTCAAACAATTAAAATAAAAATAGCATACTGGTGAATGGTGAACAGTGTAAGTATTCAATGACGGTTATATATTAACCAAAGAAGGTTTAAGAATATTGCTGGCTGAACTGTACCAACTTCAAAAAACTGCATAGAACACATCTGATATGTCAGAATAAAAAAAAAATGAAATGACAACATCTCCTTCGTTACATTCATACGTGTCAGCTTACAAAGTCAGTATTTTACCCACACAGTTTTCTTTTGAGTGCCACTATTCTGTTCTTCACATAGTACTTGATGGCAACCCAGTCACGGTTTCTGAGAGCATCAGGTTCAGACAGCAAGCATGAGAGACAGTCTTTCTTACCAGGGACTCGGCCACTCTTTATACAATGCATTAGGTGTTTCTCAACAGCATGTACCTCATCATCTGACCACTTTTTCCTGCTTTGTGGAATGTCTGTTGACAGAAATATGAAATGAGATCTGAGTTTAGAGTCACAAAACACAAAATGTACATAAAAACAAATTAATATTAGAGGGGCATGGAGTCAATCAGTATGTGGCACTGCTCAGGTGTTATATGAGAGCCCAGGCTGCTCTGATAGTGGTCTTCAGCTCTTCTGCATTGTTGGGTCTGGGGTACTGCATCTTCCTCTTCACAATACCCCATAGATTTTCTATGGGGTTAAGGTCAGGTGAGTTTTCTGGTCAATTAAGAACAGGGAGACCATGGTCCTTAAACCAGGTACTGGTAGCTTTGGCCCTGTGTGCAGGTGCCAAGTCCTTTCAGAAAATGAAAATTGCATCTCCATAAAGTTGGTCAGCAGCAGGAAGCATGAAGTGCTCTAAAACTCCCTGGCAGACGGCTGCATTGACCTTGGACCTCAGAAAACACAGTGGACCAACACGGCGCTCCAAACCATCACTGACTGTGGAAACTTTACACTGGACCTCAAGCAATGTGGATTCTGTGCCTCTCCTCTCTTCCTCCAGACCTTGATATCCAAAGAAAATGCAAAATTTACTTTCATCAGAGAACATTACTGTGGACCACTCAGCAGCAGTCCAGTCCTTTGTGTCTTTAGCCCAGGGGCGAGACACTTCTGACACTGTCTTGTTCAAGAGTGGCTTCACACAAGGAATGCGACAGCTGAAACTCATGTCTTGCATACGTCTGTGTGGTGGTTCTTGAAGCACTGACTCCAACTGCAGTCCAGTCTTTGTGAAACACCCTTTCAAAAATGTGGGGGAGAGTCACAATCCTCTCCAGGGTGCTGTTATCGCTTGTACACTTTTTCTACCACATCTTTTCCTTCCCTTCACCTCTCTATTAATGAGCTTGGACACAGCTCTGTGAACAGCCAGCCTCTTTAGCAATGACCTTTTGTGTCTTCCTCTGTTTGTGTAAGGTGTCAGTGGTCGTCTTTTGGACTACTGTCAAGTCAGCAGTCTTCACCATGAGTGTGTAGCCTACAGATCTAGACTGAGAGACCATTTAAAGGCCTTTGCATGTGTTTTGAGTTAATTCACTGATTAGAGTATGGCAGCAGGTGTCTTCAATATTGAACCTTTTCACAATAATCTAATTTTCTGAGAAACTGAATTTGAGGTTTTCATTAGTTATCAGTTATAATCATCATATTAAAAGAAATAAACACTTGAAATATCAGTCTGTGTGTAATGATGAATATAATAGGAAATGTTTTCCGGTTTGCAAGAGCACTGTTCGTTGCCTGACGTGGTTTTCCTCACACAAAGATATTTTCTCTGCTCGCAATTTTATTGGCTCCACTGGCATAGATTAGGCTGCTTCTCTTAAATAAAAATTCCCCAAGGATGGAATTTTCTCACCTGGGTATGCTCCGGACCCACCGCGTCCCTGAACTGGATACGAGGTTAAAGTTCTGAGTACGCAAAACTACTGGAAAGCAGCAAATGATGAGGAAACATCCTCAGAATTGTATATAAATAAAGGTGTGTTTTGATTAAAACCGTGAACGTCCCCTTTAACTACACCAAGATATTTTACCCCAAAACAGTCCTGGAATTTTGGTGTCAGGACAATCGTTGGGTAAGGGAAGCAGTGATGTAGTAGCCCTTAATGGAAAGAAATACTGAAATGCCTAGCTTACTATTATATGAAAATAGGTTCATTTTTTTACCTGTGCAGCAGTAGCCTCCACTGTTGGTTCCTCGGTGGCCAAAGAAGTTTCTGGTTCAGCACCGTACTTGGCAAGCTTTGCGCTCCGTATGATTCTGCTGTCAGTCTAAATGAATATAGGCATAGTAATATTAAAATAATAACAGAAAATGACCACAAAACTGACTATTAAAATCTAAAACAAGGATCAACAATAATTTATTCAAAGTGATTTACGCCAAGGTGTAAAATTAGGACACAACACACACCCCGTTTCTGGTACAGTCCAATGTCAGGACATTTGAGGCTTCCCTCAGGTCAAAACATTTTACCCCAGAAAAGTCTTGGAGCATCATTATTAGGACAGTTATTTAATATTATTATTAAACTTAGTTTATAAACAGCTGTCCAAATAGAGTGTTTGGATAATCCATTTCTACCTGTGCTGCCATGATTTCTGCTCTCCGCTCATGAGAAATCAGCGAAAGATCCGGACCTTCAGGTGATTTGTTAATGTTTTTGTCCTGCAAGGTGTGAGACAGACCAGTCAACAGACATTTCATGCTGCTTACTTTCATTGCTCATGGGAAAAAAACAAATGACAACAATAAGGACTAAATAGAAGCAACGGCTTTGATTTTGGCAATATCGTGCACGTCATGATGCAAAATTAGGACCCGACACACACCCTTTGTCTGGTACGATGCAAATTCAGGACATTTTAGATATTAAAAGGGGGCGTCTACGATTGTGGGGAAATGCTGTTCTCTCTGGTTTGTTTACACTCAGAAGCTGTGCGTCTTTTAAGGTGGAAAAGTGTGTTTGGGGGAAAAATAACTGATAGTACGCAGCTGAAGTTTAACTTGTCTGTAAGCTTGCTTTCACTATTTGAATTACCACAGAAACCCATTTGTAACTCGAGCTGTAGAGTTTGTTATAATGTCGGTATGTGTTTTATTTCATGCAGTTTGCCATCTTCTGAATTTGGACAGTCCACCTTAAGAAATCCAAAACAGTAAAAATAAGTCCGTTACCCACCTATGGAACAGACATAGAGCAACATCCTCATCTCGAATTGTACTTTTCATAGAGATTGTATAGAGATTTCTCTTGTGTAAAATAACTCTAGATGCCGTTTCTCTGCTGCGAGCAGAGAGAGAGAAAGCCTAAGTGGCCAGAGACATTTTTCTTTTTTCTTTTTTTAAAAACAGGCTTCGGAAATGCATTAGATCAGTTCTGAGCACGCAAAACTACTGGAAAGCTGCAAATGATGAGGAAACATCCTCAGAGTAGTATATAAATAAAGGTGTGTTTTGATTAAAACCGTGAACGTCCCCTTTAACTACACCAAGATATTTTATCCCAAAACAGTCCTGGAATTTTGGTGTCAGGACAATCGTTGGGTAAGGGCAGCACTGATGTAGTAGCCCTTAATGGAAAGAAATACTGAAATGCCTAGCTTACTATTATATGAAAATAGGTTCATTTTTTTACCTGTGCAGCAGTAGCCTCCACTGTTGGTTCCTAGGTGGCCAAAGAAGTTTCTGGTTCAGCACCGTACTTGGCAAGCTTTGCGCTCCGTATGATTCTGCTGTCAGTCTAAATGAATATAGGCATAGTAATATTAAAATAATAACAGAAAATGACCACAAAACTGACTATTAAAATCTAAAACAAGGATCAACAATAATTTATTCAAAGTGATTTACGCCAAGGTGTAAAATTAGGACACAACACACACCCCGTTTCTGGTACAGTCCAATGTCAGGACATTTGAGGCTTCCCTCAGGTCAAAACATTTTACCCCAGAAAAGTCTTGGAGCATCATTATTAGGACAGTTATTTAATATTATTATTAAACTTAGTTTATAAACAGCTGTCCAAATAGAGTGTTTGGATAATCCATTTCTACCTGTGCTGCCATGATTTCTGCTCTCCACTCATGAGAAATCAGCGAAAGATCCGGACCTTCAGGTGATTTGTTAATGTTTTTGTCCTGCAAGGTGTGAGACAGACCAGTCAACAGACATTTCATGCTGCTTACTTTCATTGCTCATGGGAAAAAAACAAATGACAACAATAAGGACTAAATAGAAGCAACGGCTTTGATTTTGGCAATATCGTGCACGTCATGATGCAAAATTAGGACCCGACACACACCCTTTGTCTGGTACGATGCAAATTCAGGACATTTTAGATATTAAAAGGGGGCGTCTACGATTGTGGGGAAATGCTGTTCTCTCTGGTTTGTTTACACTCAGAAGCTGTGCGTCTTTTAAGGTGGAAAAGTGTGTTTGGGAGAAAAATAACTGATAGTACGCAGCTGAAGTTTAACTTGTCTGTAAGCTTGCTTTCACTATTTGAATTACCACAGAAACCCATTTGTAACTCGAGCTGTAGAGTTTGTTATAATGTCGGTATGTGTTTTATTTCATGCAGTTTGCCATCTCCTGAATTTGGACAGTCCACCTTAAGAAATCCAAAACAGTAAAAATAAGTCCGTTACCCACCTATGGAACAGACATAGAGCAACATCCTCATCTCGAATTGTACTTTTCATAGAGATTGTATAGAGATTTCTCTTGTGTAAAATAACTCTAGATGCCGTTTCTCTGCTGCGAGCAGAGAGAGAGAAAGCCTAAGTGGCCAGAGACATTTTTCTTTTTTTAAAAACAGGCTTCGGAAATGCATTAGATCAGTTCTGAGCACGCAAAACTACTGGAAAGCAGCAAATGATGAGGAAACATCCTCAGAGTTGTATATAAATAAAGGTGTGTTTTGATTAAAACCGTGAACGTCCCCTTTAACTACACCAAGATATTTTACCCCAAAACAGTCCTGGAATTTTGGTGTCAGGACAATCGTTGGGTAAGGGCAGCACTGATGTAGTAGCCCTTAATGGAAAGAAATACTGAAATGCCTAGCTTACTATTATATGAAAATAGGTTCATTTTTTTACCTGTGCAGCAGTAGCCTCCACTGTTGGTTCCTCGGTGGCCAAAGAAGTTTCTGGTTCAGCACCGTACTTGGCAAGCTTTGCGCTCCGTATGATTCTGCTGTCAGTCTAAATGAATATAGGCATAGTAATATTAAAATAATAACAGAAAATGACCACAAAACTGACTATTAAAATCTAAAACAAGGATCAACAATAATTTATTCAAAGTGATTTACGCCAAGGTGTAAAATTAGGACACAACACACACCCCGTTTCTGGTACAGTCCAATGTCAGGACATTTGAGGCTTCCCTCAGGTCAAAACATTTTACCCCAGAAAAGTCTTGGAGCATCATTATTAGGACAGTTATTTAATATTATTATTAAACTTAGTTTATAAATAGCTGTCCAAATAGAGTGTTTGGATAATCAATTTCAACCTGTGCTGCCATGATTTCTGCTCTCCGCTCATGAGAAATCAGCGAAAGATCCGGACCTTCAGGTGATTTGTTAATGTTTTTGTCCTGCAAGGTGTGAGACAGACCAGTCAACAGACATTTCATGCTGCTTACTTTCATTGCTCATGGGAAAAAAACAAATGACAACAATAAGGACTAAATAGAAGCAACGGCTTTGATTTTGGCAATATCGTGCACGTCATGATGCAAAATTAGGACCCGACACACACCCTTTGTCTGGTACGATGCAAATTCAGGACATTTTAGATATTAAAAGGGGGCGTCTACGATTGTGGGGAAATGCTGTTCTCTCTGGTTTGTTTACACTCAGAAGCTGTGCGTCTTTTAAGGTGGAAAAGTGTGTTTGGGAGAAAAATAACTGATAGTACGCAGCTGAAGTTTAACTTGTCTGTAAGCTTGCTTTCACTATTTGAATTACCACAGAAACCCATTTGTAACTCGAGCTGTAGAGTTTGTTATAATGTCGGTATGTGTTTTATTTCATGCAGTTTGCCATCTCCTGAATTTGGACAGTCCACCTTAAGAAATCCAAAACAGTAAAAATAAGTCCGTTACCCACCTATGGAACAGACATAGAGCAACATCCTCATCTCGAATTGTACTTTTCATAGAGATTGTATAGAGATTTCTCTTGTGTAAAATAACTCTAGATGCCGTTTCTCTGCTGCGAGCAGAGAGAGAGAAAGCCTAAGTGGCCAGAGACATTTTTCTTTTTTTCTTTTTTTAAAAACAGGCTTCGGAAATGCATTAGATCAGTTCTGAGCACGCAAAACTACTGGAAAGCTGCAAATGATGAGGAAACATCCTCAGAGTAGTATATAAATAAAGGTGTGTTTTGATTAAAACCGTGAACGTCCCCTTTAACTACACCAAGATATTTTATCCCAAAACAGTCCTGGAATTTTGGTGTCAGGACAATCGTTGGGTAAGGGCAGCACTGATGTAGTAGCCCTTAATGGAAAGAAATACTGAAATGCCTAGCTTACTATTATATGAAAATAGGTTCATTTTTTTACCTGTGCAGCAGTAGCCTCCACTGTTGGTTCCTCGGTGGCCAAAGAAGTTTCTGGTTCAGCACCGTACTTGGCAAGCTTTGCGCTCCGTATGATTCTGCTGTCAGTCTAAATGAATATAGGCATAGTAATATTAAAATAATAACAGAAAATGACCACAAAACTGACTATTAAAATCTAAAACAAGGATCAACAATAATTTATTCAAAGTGATTTACGCCAAGGTGTAAAATTAGGACACAACACACACCCCGTTTCTGGTACAGTCCAATGTCAGGACATTTGAGGCTTCCCTCAGGTCAAAACATTTTACCCCAGAAAAGTCTTGGAGCATCATTATTAGGACAGTTATTTAATATTATTATTAAACTTAGTTTATAAACAGCTGTCCAAATAGAGTGTTTGGATAATCCATTTCTACCTGTGCTGCCATGATTTCTGCTCTCCACTCATGAGAAATCAGCGAAAGATCCGGACCTTCAGGTGATTTGTTAATGTTTTTGTCCTGCAAGGTGTGAGACAAAGACCAGTCAACAGACATTTCATGCTGCTTACTTTCATTGCTCATGGGAAAAAAACAAATGACAACAATAAGGACTAAATAGAAGCAACATGAACATCGCTTACACCCAAATATAAAATAAGGACTGGACATACGGATATTGCTTAATATATAACACATGAATTCCAAACTTGGTAATATTTTATCAAAACTAATTTTTTGCTTCGTGTCAATATGCTTCAACATGCTTAACTGTGCCCCAGTGGTGAGTATTTTATGCTCATCAGGTCATGAAGGGTTTTGGTAATCTTTAAAATTGACAATGTAAACACGACAGACATGCAAGAGAACACAGACATTGTCTTAATCAGTGTTCAAGTGTTAAAGTCTAGAATGTTTAAGTCTGCCTGAAGATGTGTTTATAATTACTTAAATATAAAAAAAAAAAATTAGAATTGGCTGCTTTCAAGACAGGCGCAGAGACAAAATTTTAAAGGGACAATATGTATAGACACTCGAGATATATTTTAATCTTAAAGCATTTCATAACAAGCAGGTGAGCTGGTAACAAGAGTAGATCTATATTGGGTAAAAAGCTTCCACTGTTTTTAAGCAAAGATAGGTTGGTTCTCACCACTTTGTATTTTGAATTATTGTAAAAATATAGTGTTCTACGCAGTACATTTCAAAATATACTGTACCTAATATAAAATCCAAATAAATCATGTTTTCTGTGCCACTGAAACAATGGACCATCCAAATTTTATCAGTGACAGGGGCAAAACCCTACACCTCTCCTAGGGCATCAGTGACCACTACATGGACGGCTTGCATATGTGAGTAGCTTCTATTGATGTGGATGTGAACATTACTATTTTTAGAGAAAAATGATGATGTCTTTCCCCAGGAAATCTATGGTTATTTCAGCAGGATGATGCCATGCCTCATTTGGTGTGTGCTACAACAGCATGAGCTTAACCTGCCTGTGTTCTAGATCTGTCTCCTATGATAATCACGACGGTAAACTTGGTTCTGTCCCCTGTGTTGCAGACATCAAATTTTCATTTCCAATTTTTTTATATTTAACAAATAGTTTAGTTGAAATAATACTACATAAAGTAAACACAAATATTTAATGAATATCTTTTCCCTGTTCTTTAAATCTAATTAACAAGTTACAGATTTTGTTTTGTTGCATTTTTATAAAGTATTCCATATTTTCATATAAAATATCATATAAACTCACCAGTGACAGTGAAATATGTACTGGAGAAAATAGTCACATGTGTATTATTATAATTTGAAGTCACAGAGAAAATCTCCTCAGGAGTTGCAAACCTGTAGAATTTTTCCTCTCCCACAAATACAATCACAAACTCTTAATTGCAGGTGCACAAATCCAATTCTACATACAATTCTACTAAGACAGAGCCAATTACTGCATGTGAAATTTAACCTTTAAACTTTTTTTCTTGTAACAGTAACACAATTTTAGAACCAAAACATTTTAAAGCTACACGAAATGTCCTTCCCCCACCTCACACACGTGCCCCTGAGGTTTAATATTTATAACTGTAATTATTGTAAATGTAGTATGGAATGTAAATATTCAGGCATACCTTTACATGAGTTGATAAATCTTTCTTCAAACCAAGGCTTGTCCTTGCAGGAAAGAATATGTTCTGTAGCATCTGACACCGGACTTCACCTTGTTCTTCTACTTAACATTTTCCTTGATACTGTTTTTAAATCATAAAATGTATGAACTGAAAAAGAGTAAATATGAATTTGAATACTAAACATTTTAAGGCAACAACATGCCTTTATTTCAGTTTTCTAACTAAGTCTGGAATTATTTGTAAATTCCCACATAAAAAAAATAACCACAGCAAGGGTCTGACACCTATAATTGTACTGTACACTCAGTGTGCTCACTGTAACTTTACACAAACTGTACACTGCGTACTTAATACATACAATAAACACATAGTTTGTATAATAAACTAAAAATGCTGCAGAGCTGGGGTTAAGAAACAGGGAAAACATGGCTGTAAATGGCTAAATATATTAAAGACTAGACTAGATGTAGATGTAGATGTGAAATTTGACCAAAAGCGGTTGTCCTGTTCACCATTTATTAATAACTCTGTGGCCGAGCCCTGCCCCCCTCACCCAACTCTCCCTGTAACTGTGATTAAACTTTTCCACTCTGCTGTACGCGCCCATCCCCCACTCTGTCCGTGCTGCACGCGCCCCAACTCTGCTCTCGCAGCTGCACGCGCCCCAACTCTGCTCTCGCAGCTGCACGCGCCCATCCCCCACTCTGCAGTCCACGGCGTCTCTCTCCTAAATAAACTTTCTCTCGGAGCTGCACCTTTCCTTCACGCGTTACACGTCGACTTAACAAACTTCTACTCCCCAAGCGTAAAACCTGTGCACTCTAAAGCACTCTAAATGTCTAGGTGTGTGCCTGGTTAAACAAACAAGTCCAACAAACGTGTATATTAATTAAATAAATAAATAAATAGTTTAACCACAGAACCACTTCAAATGCATAAAATTAATCAGAAAAAAACTACATTTTAAATTGTAAATTTATTATACACAACTTTAAAATGATGCAATAAAGATGCATTAACTTACCATTTAAAAGCTTGTCTCGTGTCCACCGCTCAGTTTCCCGGGAAAAATGGGCCCTGTTTTTTTGCCGCGAAGCTCTCGAACCAATAAGTGCGATTCCACTAACCAATCAGAGAGCCAATTAAGCTCTGATTTTCAACTCATATCCCCAGGCACCATGAGTTTAAGATGACTGGAAGCCATTTTATGCTGACGTCACTTCCAAAGAGTGCGTGGCTTTTGCTGCAGTTCCTCAAGTGGCCACTGCGAGCGCGCACCCTTTTGAGCCAAATCTAGACACCCTTACCTCACTTTGACCCTCATGAGAGTTAAAAATTAGGACTTTCCTGAAATTCACAGCACATGTCTTTTAGAGCATTCTGAACATGGTGGCAGGGTCAGAAAAGTTAGGACATGGGTTTTGGTCCTGACAATACCATGTGTCCTGACAACGTTGGTGTGTATTCTGACAAGTGTACTGACAATACACAAAAACAAACACACACACACACACACACACACACACACACACATTTTGTCCGGAGACTAATCCCCAATTCATGAGATTAAAAGAAGTTCAGGATATAATCCAGCAAGACGTCCCCTTTCTATTCTATTTCTCCGCCCCTCCGTGTTCGAGGATATGCAGATGAAACCTCATTTGCATAATCTTTCCAGAAAATGAAAAACAGATAATCAAATACCATCACATCCCATTTATATTCAATTAGCCATTATTTATGCAAAGTCATGCCGTCGCAGGGATGCGTAATTGCGCGCGGATAACGAGCGAGAGCTTTTTGGAAGCGAGGGATCAGGAAGGTGGCTCATATCCTCCACAGCTGTCACACACACACTCACTCACCCACACACACACAAACACACGGAACCATTTGAAAGATGAGCCGTGTTTTTTCTGTCTTTTTAATCTTTCATTATCCCAGATTGATTGTTTTGTTTGAGTGCAGAGCTGAGCAGTGCCATCACCAGAGGAGGAACCCTTTCTTTTAAAGCTACACAGCAACAGGGCTTTCATCTTCAGGCCACGGGACACGGCATCAATCACCTTCTGCACAGAGTCCTTCAGGTTTGAGGGTTGATGGCTCATTTTTAGAAGCTGGATAATTACGCAGCCGTGGTCTAAAGGTTAGAGAAGTGGACGTGAGACCGGGAGGTTGCTGTTTCTATCCTCTGAACCAGAGAGAAAAATGATAAGTTGGGAGTAAAGGAACGGTGCTTTCTCCTCCTACAACATCCACAGCTGAAGTGGCTTGTGAGAAAGGCACCAAACCCCTACTGTACCCAGGTGCTAAGGATGGCTGCCCACCAGTCCAGGTGTGTGTGTGTGTGTGTGTTTTTCAATTCCACAGATGGGTTTAATGCCAGAATAAATTTAAAGTGATCTTAAAGTGATCAATTAATTAGCACTAATTTTCTTTCTTCACTCTTAAAAACAGAGCATTCTTCAAGGGTTCTTTAGTAAGGGTGTGGTTCTAGATGGTACTATGTGTAAACTGAAATGGTTCTGGAAAGTGATAACATTGTTCTATGAAGCAAGGGTTTCTTGAAAGTAGTTTTGTATTGCACCAAAAAACAAGTTCTCCAATCGTTACAAAGTCTGGCTTGTTACCACCGAAGAACACTTTTAATGCTACACAGAACCACAGGCAACAAATGAGTCTGAAGAACTTTTTCTCCACACAGTAAACATTTCACCAACTTCAACTCAAAAACGTAACAACCTTCTCCTACAACACTATAATACAATAACCTTCTCGCACAACAGTTTACAGCTCTGTTTCTGTGATTCTTCTTCAGGTAAACGATAAAAGAGAGTTTGTGTGGGTTTAGCTCAACAGCACCACCGGTGGAAGGGAGCTCACTTAGTGACTGGAATAACTTCATAAACGGTCTGTGTAAAGGTTTTTGCAATATCTCTGCTGTTTCTTATTGTCGTATATGAATAGAAATGTCGGTAAAAATGAATCAAACACCATGCTACAGATATATGAAGAAAAAATTGGAATACGATATTGTGAATTGTATTAATCTGAATTAAAGAAATTCACTGATATTTTCCCCGATGTTGAAAGGCCTCTGGGGACACTGTCTGGTTCCAATGCATCGGCAGTTAAACAGTTAAACTGGGGACTGCAGCGAGGTTAATAAATAATAAATAAATATCAGGATCTTAAAGTTTAAAAATGTTTACAAAGTGCTGATTGTTTTAAAAAAGCTCTAAATATCCTTTACGTGTTGTTTTTATTTATTAATTTAAAGTTTACAGCTTGGTCTGGACTTTGTATATCGGTAATTGATGTGGTCTTCATTCCCCCCCGAGAGCCGCACGTCCACCAGACGGTGGTCTCGAGGGTCCGAGAGGAAACCGAAGACAATGAGATGGATCCCATTTGAATACGCTGTCCTCAGCTCGGCGTGGTGCGACCCCTGACCTCTGTGGGCTGTTGTTGTCAGTGTGCTCTTGACGGTTTCTCGTAATGAGCTCGGGTTCAGGCCGCGGTGACCCGGTCCAGATGTGGCTCTGAGTCCAGACTCAGCTGCACCTGCTCAGTTCTGAATCCCTCGGGACACTTTGGATTCTTCTGTGAATCTCAACCACCCTTCTTCACTTTTACGGAAAATAAGGAAAGTCATGTAGCGATGGCCCTGAAGAACCTCTTCTGATTCCTGTTAGAGCATCGGCAGCAGACGTGTGCTAATGTTTAAACACCCTGCTTAGCGTCCATGCTCCGGTTTATTTCTATAAGTAATTGTACATGATTACATCCTCTACAGAGAACACAGTACACACCATAAAGTATAAGAGTATATACTTGTCTATTTCAGAAATATAACATGTACTGCACACTTATTCATCACATAGTATTATTTAAATGAATCCAACTGTTTAAATTCAACAAATAAATAGCATAATTTGCTAAATATGTATTTAATATTGAGAAGCTTGATTTGATTTCAAATAGCACTTTATAGATTAGTAATAAATATGCAATAACATGGTAATATGATGGTAAAACATACATCAAAATCTACCTACTTGTTGTTAGTACATAGTAATTCTGTAACTGCAAATGACTCGTCCTGTCTGTAAATGATCAGCCACAGTGTTATGGACAGTTATAATAACGGACTGAAGCTACAGGGAAACTACATTGTGTTAAAGACGTGAAACACACTCCTGGTGTGTAGGAGTTTGCTTATTCATTCATTCATTCATTCATTCATTCATTCATTCTCTGTAACCCTTATCCAGTTCAGGGTCGCGGTGGGTCCAGAGCCTACCTGGAATCATTGAGCGCAAGGTGGGAATACACCCTGGAGGGGGCGCCCGTCCTTCACAGGGCAAAGTTTGCTTATTGACTGTAAAATAATTACCAATAACAACTGAGAAGTGCTAGGAATATTGGGACAGTTCATTATTCATTGTGTGTGTGCTAATGGAGATGTGATGGAGGTGTAGTGGGTTGTGGGGTTTAGTGTTACATTTAGGGTTAAATTTAGGGTCATTTTTGTAGACATACATGAATATTACCACTTTCCAAATAAAAAAAAAAAAAAACATATATCCATGTGCATTTTTAGTTTACTACATAATGTGAACACCGCAGATGTCCTTCACACTGTGTGAACATTTAATGATGAATGGACCAATAGAAATTATTCAAAATTACTCTGAATTAAATCTTGTTACTATTTTGTTACATGTTTTTCTTTGGACAGCAACAATATATTTAGTACACAGTTTCTGAATCAGAGGAATGGACTTTGTAAACTATGTATTTCTTCAGTTTGAGACCCAGCTGTCGACCAAACCTCTGGCAAAAAAAGAGCATTCAAAAAACCAAACCCACATTGTCTTTATATTATAAATGCGGTCTTATTCAGCCGCACATTGACGATGGGTGACTGACGTTGCTTTCCTTGATAATACTCAGGAGCTCATTTCTAAACCGTGACTGGTTTTATCACCTGAGGTGAAACCGAACTCTTCCTCGCTGCTGGTTGAAGCTGTATCTGGGTTAATGAGGGTTTTGAAGTTGACTCCAAACCGCTGACGTCTTGTGAATACATCATGAGACCTTCCAGGCCCAAACCTGCCGTAGCTCTGGGAGACCCTCCACTAAACTGTGGGAAGTTATTTTATCCCTCTTTTTCTCTTTCTCTCTTTTCCATTGTCTTTCCAGCAATGGAATCAGCTCCTATTCCTCGCTGTGTCCTTTGTGAAATCTTCTTAAGAGAGTTTTCTCCAAAATAACATCATCTTCAAACAAACATTTCAGTTTTAATCACTGTGTTTTTTTTTTGTTTTTTTTTTTTACTTTCCTCCTCATTCTCCTGCATTGTGGGCCCTGTTTGAAGCTGTACTCCTCCTACTTTTTTTTTCTCTGAGGGTCTGTAGGGAATGGATCCCAAGCGGCCTGAGCTTACACTAAAGCTGCTCCTCAAACCCAGCTTTGAGTTCGAGAAGAAAAAAAGATTCCTCTCAAAGGAGAACTGCAGGAGTGAATGCTCACTTTCACTCACACACACACACACACACACCTGACCAGCATGTGGATTTACACCAGTGTGTAAGGTTTTTTTTTTCTTCAGTTCAATTCACTTCAATCCTATAAGACTGTATAAGAAGATTCTATAAGAAGAAATACACCGACCAATGATGGACATAGACAAAGGGACAGGATCAAAAGAAATGTAAGACATTTCTAGATATCTATTTCTATATCTACTGTAGAATAATATAGACATCTATTTCTAGACATTGCTGTGACTAATAAGTACATAGTGCATAACTTAAAAAAAATATCTAGTATTTCTTATTATTTGGAGTCAGTAGAAAAAAAGTAGTAGTAAAATGAAAGAGGGCTGACTACAGATCCATGGGGCACACCACAGAGAATTTCATTCTAATAAACATTTGCAATAATATCTATCAGTGAAAACATATAACTATCATTTATTTGCAGAAACCCAACCAAATATAAGAAATCTAGCTTCAAACTGATTTGAAAGGGTTTTGTATTTTTTGCAAATGTTCTGTAAATAAAAATAATAATAATAATTCTAATCGAATCAAAGAAATCAAAGAAAAACATCTAAAAAAAAAAACAATGAGTTAATGTACATGTTTCAAGGAGCAGTGATTATTTTACCTTTACACTGAGCTCCCGTCCACTGGTGGTGCTGTTTCATTGAATCCACACAGACTTTCTGTTCTGAACCTGAAGAAGGAAAACAGAAACAATGCTGTAAACTGTTGCGGGAGAATGTTACACAGGAGTCCCGCAGCCCCTGACTTTATGGAGATTAGATTTAGGGAAAGGGCCGAGGCTGATTTTTCTCTGTGGCATTGTGTAACGTGTGCATTCAAAACTAACAAACTACAATTAGTACACATTGTACATATATATTTAAAATGTAATTTGTAGGAAATCATCTTGAGACTGAGCCGCTCAGCGAAGCCTAGACGTGAATGGCTCACACTGGGGAGGAAAACGGGCAGAAATTCCCCCAAAAAACGTATTGTTTTAAACGTAATTGTAATGTACACTGATTTTAAACACATTAAACATTGACTGGGTCTGGTTTGGAAACTTTACCGTCCTTCCTCTAATAATACAATTGTCTTTTTTATATTATATATTTATGTTTTCATCACTAATGGAACAATGAAGTCTGCAAGGGCTGAGGATAATAACGAGGATGTAATCATGCAAATGAGAGGTATAGGGATTATGCAAATGACAGAAAGGCATTCTTTTTGCTTTCACACAGGGTCTTTTTCCGGATCTGGATATTCAATTAAGAATGGAAATGTTCTGGGGGCTGAGGGAGAGCGAGGGAGGGGAGGAGGAAAGTGAAAAGACTGAGAGAAAAAGAGAAAGGTATTACCTCCAGCAAGAGCGGATAAGCTTTTAACCTCAGAGACAGTTTAAGTGGTGACCTAACACGGAGTTTGAAGTTATGATTTATGGATTGGGAGATATTATTCTTTGTTCCACTCTCCGCAGCGGGGGCTGATAAGGGAGGAGTACAATAGCGAGATTAGCCTCGCGATTGGAGCCATTCGGAAGACGCCACACTTGTGAAATCTCCCTTTTCTTTATGTGTGTGTGTGTGTGTGTGTGTGTGTGTGTGATGCACCTCTCTGCGCTGTAACAACAGGGCATTGATAATGCTATTGCTCATGGTTCATGACCAGAAGAAGATAAGAGAAATGAGTTTCTGTAAGCCTGGCACAAGCTTAACCTCTGACTCTCTTGTTGAATATTGGGCTTTAGAAAGCACTCCCCCTGCAGGAAATATAAATAAAAAAGGAAAAAAAAAAACAAAACAAAACACTTGACTGCAGGTCTTTAAGTCATTTACCACTTCCACAGGAGACTTGGCTTTGTGCCACACAACTTTGTATCATTTACTATGAGACGTACATGTGTATCTCAAGGTCCCAAAAGCCCATTCCCTGGATTCATACAATGTGTACTAACCAGTGGCGGATGCTGGTCTTTCAAGGAGGGGAAGCTCAATTTCGGCCTACATCATAAAATGTGTGGGTTTATTTATACGTAAATTCTACCCTCCGTTCCTTTTTAAGAAAATGATCTGTGACCCTGTCGTACCAACAAGGCGTCTTTTCCAGGGACTTGACTAGTGTCCTCTCAATGGCCAGCAGAGCTAGGCTGCTTAAACGGCCTTGGCCCATGTGAAGTGTGTCCGCCTGTGAGTGCTTTGTGACGGTCGAGGGGCTCAGCAGCACCCGCTGGACAGAAACTGCGATAGAAGTCAGAAAGAGTGATGGAAGTCAACCAGAAATAGAAGTTTGATTTGTCGCTAGTCGTTTTTAACAAAGAAAATACCGCTAAGAGGTTTAAGAAAGTCTCTGGTTCAACTCAGAACAGAATGGAAATTTACACCAAAGGATCACTGATTCGCTCATTTCGCTGTCAATTAAAAAGGGATTCAGCCTCAGACAGATCATCCAATCATCATGCAGAAGCTGAGCGTCCGGGCCAGCCGAGGCCAGCCCACTGCCCCATAGACCCCCAGAGACGCTGAGCGTCCGATGGGCGGGACAAAGCCCAGCATTTATCAATTGACTCATCTCGTTTTGCTGCACGTCGCTATTGAACTCTGTGTCCGCTCAGCGTCCTCACTGTTTAAAGCACTGTGGAGCTGCGGGAATGATTGAGAGGAAAGCCGCGTCTTTACCAGTGATAAGAAGCTGATTCTGAACAAAAGTTGAGCGCGTTGTAGTGCATATTTATTCAATGACGTACACACACCAGTATATATTTGATCACTTATTGTTTGACATATTAGGGGAAGCTGCGCTTCCCTTGCAGTCTTAGAGCAATCACCACTGGTACTAAGTATAGTAACTCTAAATTTAACTCTACTTCAACTTTAACTCTAAATCTAATCCCCAAAGCATCAGAATGTCCTGCCCAGACTAGATCTGCCATAACCTTCTCCTGAAACAGTTCACAGCTCTGTTTCTGTGATGTTTTATCAGGTACATAACAGACATGTTGTTTGGGTTGAGCACAGCAGCTAACAGACGCTCATATTTGTGTTTATCAGGTGACTGATGCTAAATCGGAGGCATGGTGGTGCAGCAGCTAGTGTCGCAGTCACACAGCTCCAGGGTCCTGGGGTTGTGGGTTTGAGTCCTGCTCCAGGTGACCTATTGGCGCGGTGTGTTCTCCCTGTGTCCGCATGGGTGCTCTGGTTTCCTCCCACTGTCCAGAAACACATGTTGGTAGGTGGATTGGTGACTCAAAAGTGTCCATGGCTGTGAGCAAGTGGGTGAATGTGTGTGAGGACTGGTGCTCCCCCCAGGGTGTGTTCCTGCTTTGTGCCCAATGATTCCGGGTAGGCTCCGAACCCACCGTGACCCTGAACTGGATAAGGGTTACAGACAATGAATGAATGAATGAATGCTACTACTCCAGATCACTCTTATGTATTTTACATATCCGTGTGTTTAGCCTTTTTAGGACTGTATTATATTTGGTAAAAGATTAAATAACATTAATAAAACGGGCTTAATTCAGTGTAGCTACTGCTTAATTGCTTAGTGACAAGCATGCTTGCCTTATAACTGCTTGAACCGGGCATTACGATGTCCCGCAGTGCTGTAATGTCACTGTGAGTTTCATGATAAGAGACAGATTATTCACTTTAAAGTACTGCATTGGGAAACCTACGAGGGATAATTGCGCCCATTTGTTCTCATTATCAGCGCGATGTGTCACTGTTGTTTCAGACCAGTGAAGGACAGTGGAGGGTTTAAATGACTAAATCAAATGTGCCTCTTCTGAAAAGCAGAGGGTTTATCACAGAGAACCTGTTGACGAAGAGGGTGCAAGCTGTGAGACTAAACTCAGGGAAACAAACTCCTCAAATTGGAATAAAGAAGTAACCCCGGTCTAGTTTGTGCATTAGTTCCACAGTGATAACAGGTCACCAAAGCAATGTGGGCAGCCGTGGCCTAAAGGGGTAGAGAAGAGGGCTTAGGGCTGAAAGGTTGTTGGTTCAATTCCCACGAGCGGCAGGAAAATTGGGGGCAGTGGGAGTGAAGGAACAGCACTGTCCTCCTCCTCAATCCACTGCTGAGGGACCCTTGAGCAAGGCACTGAACCCACAGCTGCTCCCTGGGCTCTGGGTTAAATGTGGAAGACGCAGTTTGTTGTACGTTGTACAATGACAAATAATTGCACGTAATTATATATGATTCATTCACTGTCTGTAAGCGTTTATCCAGTTCAGGGTCGTGGCGTCTGGAGCCTTATCACTGCTTCTTCTTCATTGCTTCTGAGGGAGCTTCTCCTTTCCAGACTTGATTTCCTTCAAGGGTTTTTTTGCTTTTTTTTTTCATCTGTATGTTTTTTTTACCCCCATTTCAGACATGGTTCCTTCTAGTGGTTCTCAGGGTTATTCTCTCGAGACTTGGCCACTCTCTGCTGTTTTTCCTCATGCTCCTAAGGGGACTCTCCTTTCTTCATGCTCTTTTGGCATTTCTCTTGTTGAGGTGTTCCTCGTGCTCTTAGAGACTTTCTCTCGTTTGAATCTTGACTTTTTTTCAGTGGTCATACCCTGGGAGTTCTTCTGTTTGAGTCTTGGTTCAGTGGATCTTCTTCATGGTCTTATTGAGATGTTCCTTTTTGAGCCTTGATTTAAGATACACTGCATATGTCATCGTTTTCAGTGGATGTTTAGTTTACTACATAATTTAATCAGAGGTGCTGTGTTTGGGTGAAAATGTCATAATGAATCGACCAATAGAAATGCTTCAAAATTGCTGGGAATAAAATATTTTTACATTGACTTCCATTGAAAGTGAAGCTCTAACCCACCTAAGTCTTACCTCACTCCCGAGGTATACACAAAAACACAAACAAAACCCACTCCCAAAACAAACGGCAGACGACTCTACTCTGGTGAAAAATATATAAAGTGTTACAAAAATCTAGTGTCAAGGGGCAAAACAAACTCATAGTCGAAGTCGGAAGAGAACAAAGTCAAAACACAGAATACAATACACACAACAAAGTCACAAAAGACACAGAGCACACACAAGGCTGGAGTCTTTATGAATTCCTGCCGAGATGACGTTCAGGAAAACAGTAACAGACAGAACAGGTGACTGACTGAAGTGTGGAACCAACTCTGGACGGATGGACAAATACATGGACTGGAACAGACAGCAGAACCTAGAAAATGACAGAAACACAGAATTGAGAGAAAGAGAGAGAAAGAGAGAGAGACTTGAAAGAGACTTGAGAGAAAGAGAGAGAGAGAGAGAGAGAGAAAGAGAGAGAGAGAGAAAGAGACTTGAGAGAGAGACTTTAGAGAGAGAGAGAGAGAGAGAGAGAAGAGAGAGAGAGAGAGAAGATAGAGAGAGAGAGAGAGAGATGAGAGAGAGACAGAGAGAGAGAGAGAGAGAGAGAGAGAGAGAGAGATAAAAAGAGAGAGAGAGAGATGATATGAATATATGGATGATATTTAAGGTTATTGCACGGTGCTAACGACATGGACTTTGTTGTCACGTGTCTTTCTGTGTATTTCAGACCTGGCTTTGTTTTATTTCTTTATTTATTAGTTTTATTGTATTAGTTTAAGCATCTAGTGACAGCCATAACTCAGAGCCCATTCCACCGATGCTGAGGACTCAATACAGAAGTGGATTATTTAGATAAACGGTGAAAAATCGCAAGAGCTCATTTGTAATAATCCCACACCGAATCCTGGATCAAAACGGAGCGAGTCTGTTTTCCTGAGGTTGGTGTTTTGTTTTATTTATTTATTTATTTATTTATTTTTCGTCAGTCTGTTTGAAGGGCTAAACAGAGCTGACATCTGATTAGCTCCCAACAGCACGGGCCTGGGTTCCCTCACTAAACTCCATTTCGGCCGCGTAATTCTCAAAGTAAGCTGCTTGGCGTTGTATTGAGTAAATATGACCACCCAAATCGAATCTGACAAAGCTACATTACAATCCATCACCGCTTATTAGACATTTCAAATTTTGGAATTAAGGACTAATAAGCAGACAATGAAGCTTTCCAAGAGATGGATGAGGCCCGTGAACAAACAGAAAAAAAAAACCCACAGTAATAAAAGTGGCCGACGCTCATTCGAGGCTCTCTTCTTTTTTAATTCTGTTTAATTTAGTTTGGGAAAAGTTTTTCTTTGAAGGGAAATAAACACACAGGTACACATCTGTCTGGCAGCTGGTGGGATGAAAGAAAACAGCAATATTTCAAAGGAGTGATCAATATCGGACATTAGCTTCAAAGCAGACGCAGATGGTTATTATCAAATGACCATAAACCATTACTTTTATTAATGAACTGAGGGCGGTGCTGCCTGAGATTTCCCCGGCCTGCTCTAGCTCACCTGTTACGAGTGTTCGGAGTCAGGAGCACAGCCGAGAAGGGAAGAGAAATTAGAGCCCAGCTCGCCGCCCAAACTCCCTTGGACAACATTACATCTCTGTAGAAAACATTTGTCAGGGAGCAGCCATTTCTCCTCACCTGCCTCCGAAACCCAGCAGCCTGACGAGTCCCTCAGCAATAAAACACACCGCTAACCCAGGCCCGATTCATCTTCTTCAGGAGCCGGAGCGTATGCAAATGAGCCCTGGAAATGCATATGGTGTCAGACATAAGAACAGCTTCATGTGACTGTAACTGTAATTCTCTATCACTTTAAAAAAACACAAGAGCCGCCCTTCGCTCTGTGGAGACACTTTAGAAGCAATGGACCATAAATAAAAGATGAAATAAACTCTTATTTAATATAAAATCTCATAAAGTTAAGGGTGGTGGCATTTCAGTGAAATGTATTTTCACACACTGGCCATTTTATTGGAAACACACCTATTGTATATCCAATCCGTGACAATACATTCTTGTATTTCTACTGGCTGGCCACTTTATTAGAAACACATAGTCAAATGACTCAAAACCCTACATTTCTACGTCCAGTCAGTGATGGCATTTTTGGAATTCAAGTCCTTGACTGGCCACTTTATTAGAAATAATGAACCCCCCCCCACCACCTACCCCCATTGTGTCTCAATTCGTTGGCCACATTCTTGGAAACACCACACCTGAACATCCAATCAGTGATGGCCTTGTTGGGAACCGCATCCTTGTATTTCTACTGACTGGCCACTTTATTAGAAACAAACATTTACATTTACAACATTTAGCAGACATTCTTATCCAGAGTGACGTGTCTGGATCACACTACACGAATTTAGCCTGATTTTGGCACGATTTTTGTGAAGTTCCAGTGTCAAAACTGAATATGAGTGTCAGGGACGAGTAGCGGTTGTGTAGTGCGGCATAATCAAAGACTCCCCGAGGAACAGTCAAGAGTGTTCAAATGATTTGGATCTTTTGGACCAGTCTGACATTTCCTACAACATGTTCCTGACAAAGACCAATAGGAGACAGAGCGTTGTCCAGCGCACATCTGTAAACACAGAGAAGAGAAAGAGGGAGGCTCTGCATGAAAATGTAAAATACATAAATGCTGCAGCTGTCAGTGGAACGACCGAACTGAGGAAATTACCTCAAGTCCACACCGTCCTCTACTAAACACCCAGGAATATGTCCACTATCGTATTTTTCTTCTTTTTCTTTTCGAACAATACCGCTAGCCCATCCATTATCGACGGTTTCTTGACCCACCTTCCCATTGACCCGCCATTTTGTGTCTGACGCAGCGAACATTGTGAAAGTCTGATCCCAGCACTGCAGAAGTACTTAGCGTTCAGACAGAGTGTGTATCCTAGCTAGTACGAAGTCCACACTCCAGAATAAGGGCCAGTGCTGATACCTAGAAAGCTACTTTGGCTTTTTTTGGAAACCCGACTACTTTGGCTACTTTGTTGGAAACCCGAACCCTACATTTCCACTGAGTGGCCACTGTATTAGAAACACCTACATTGTGTAGCTGGGGTTTCCACACACATCTGTGTCACTGCTTAGTTGAGAGTGGCTCAATGGGTAAAATGACTTGGTCAGCAGTGCTCCTGTGGTCAGAAACTCTCCACCGATGAAGGACAAGAGCTCTAAGAGATGAGCTGGAGCCTCTAACAGAGGGGTTTCCAATAAAAAGTCCAGGATCCACAATTCCGTGTTATTTCTCAAGTCGAAGATTTTTAAGGCTGTATCGACCCACTCTTATTACAAATTCTACCAAATATATTCATTGTTAACCTCACTGTTTTCTGAGCTTAAAGGATTTACAGCGAATAGCCTTCGGACGGCAGATAGGGCTCAGGTCAAACGGAGGGATCCTCTGTGTTTATCTTGTGTTTTTGTGAGATGGCGGCGATAGCGAGAGGTTTTGGATGTAGAACATTATTTATCCTATTGATCCAGTGGCAGAGATAACACCTCAAACCCCCGACTGATCGGATGATTAAAGAAATGATTAAAGAAAAGGTCTTTGAGGACACACCACGGCAAATTGGGTTTTTTTAAAAACAGGGCAAGAGTGCAATACAAATTTCAGCGGAGCACAGCATGGAGACATGAGCTTTTAGCTCTGTTTTGGGGTCATTTTTAGCAGCTGAGCATGTGTTTCAGATCCTCGTGCTGAGTGAAAAGCCTGGGTCGGGAGGTATGAAGACCCCTGAACCCAGCATTGGGCTGATGGAGCTCTATCCATTACTTTTGGGAAGGAGCAGGGTTTTTAATCCAGATCTAATAATTTATTCTGTCTCAGCACCTGATCTCACTAATGCCTTCCTCGCTAAATGCTGTGGGAAAATGTGAGTGTGTGAGTGACTGGGTGAGTGTGTGACATTTTTTACAGGTGTGTGTGAGTGAGTGACAGAATGAATGTGTGAAACTTTATAGGTGTTAGTGTGTGAGTGAGTGACTAGGTGAGTGTGTTCAGGTGTCCACATGTGTGAGTGACAGGGTGAGTGTGTGAAACTGTCCACAGGTGTGAGTGTGTGAGTGACTGGGATAGTGTGTGTGAGTGTGTGAGTGACTGGGTGAGTGTGTGTCCACAGGTGTGAGTGTGTGAGTGACTGGATGAGTGTGTGAAACTGTCCACAGGTGTGAGTGTGTGAGTGACTGGATAAGTGTGTGAGTGACTGGGTGAGTGTGTGAGTGACTGGATAAGTGTGTGAGTGACTGGGTGAGTGTGTGAGTGACTGGGTGAGTATGAGTGACTGGATAAGTGTGTGAGTGACTGGGTGAGTGTGTGAGTGACTGGGTGAGTATGAGTGACTGGATAAGTGTGTGAGTGACTGGGTGAATGTGTGAAACTGTCCACAGGTGTGAGTGTGTGAGTGTGTGAGTGACTGGGTGAGTGTGTGTCCACAGGTGTGAGTGTGTGAGTGACATTATATCTGTTTTATTTCACAGATGTTCAGAAATCTATAATAAAATGTTTTTTTTTTTTCATTTCACTTTTTAAAACTGTTTGGTGGTTCACAGAGAAGACATCTCCTCTTCAAGAAGAACTCCAGCTGTCTTCAGAGAGGAAACGTTCTTTCAGTAAGTTTCCAAGCGGTGAGTGCAGAGAAGTAAAGTTCCAGGACCCAGTGTCGTCCCACAACGTTCTTTTATAAACTTCTTTGTTTTCGTCACTGATTTCTTTTCCCTGTTCCTTTTCAGTTCTCTGTTTCTCAGATGTTTGGGGAATTCCTGTTGAAGAGGGATCTTGAAAATTTATTCTAGACAGCTGCACCTCTGACAGCCTATCATTAGCTCGGAATCCCCCAGTGATGCTCTCCTCCCTGAAGACTCAGACAGATTGCAGAATATTTAGAAATTACACGATATAATTAAGGATTAACTTTCATGTCTCTGAGAAAGGAGAAGGAAACCTGCGTCAGGAGTTTTCTATTCTCCAGCCGCTATCCATCAACGTCAGAAATGTTCCGTAACCATCAATCCATTACTTTACGCTGCTTAGTAACTCCCTCTCGGAGAATGAGCCGGAGTTCTGAGAATTATAAAACTCAATTAGAAAATCAAACAGCTTTAGATCAAGTTAGTGTTCTATTACTCGCAGGTGAGACTCTGAGTGACTGGGTGAGTGTGTGAGTGACTGGGTGAGTGACTGGGTGAGTGTGTGAAATTATCCGCAGATATGAACGTGTGAGTGAATGTGTGATTGTGTAAATTCATTCACAGATGTGAGTGTGTGAGTGACTGGGTGAGTGTGTGAAATTTTCTACAGGTATATGTGTGTCAATGACTGAATGAATGTATAAAACTTCATAAGTCTCAGTGTATGAGTGAGTGACTGGGTGAGTGCATGCAATTTTCTGCAAGTCTGTGTCGTTGTCAGTGTGTGAAACTTTGCATAAGTGTGAGTGACTGGGTGAGTGTGTTCAATTGTCCACAGGTGTGAGTGTGTGAGTGAATGAGTGTGTTCAATTGTCCACAGGTGTGAGTGACTTGGTGAGTGTGTTCAATTGTCCACAGGTGTGAGTGAGTGAGTGAATGTGTTCAATTGTCCACAGGTGTGAGTGAGTGAGTGAGTGAGTGAGTGAGTGAGTGTGTTCAATTGTCCACAGGTGTGAGTGACTGGGTGAGTGTGTTCAATTGTCCACAGGTGTGAGTGAGTGAGTGAGTGAGTGAGTGAATGTGTTCAATTGTCCACAGGTGTGAGTGACTGGGTGAGTGTGTTCAATTGTCCACAGGTGTGAGTGACTGGGTGAGTGTGTTCAATTGTCCAGAGGTGTGAGTGACTGGGTGAGTGTGTTCAATTGTCCACAGGTGTGAGTGACTGGGTGAGTGTGTTCAATTGTCCACAGGTGTGAGTGAGTGAGTGAGTGAGTGAGTTAGTGAGTGAGTGTGTTCAATTGTCCACAGGTGTGAGTGAGTGAGTGAGTGAGTGAGTGTGTTCAATTGTCCACAGGTGTGAGTGACTGGGTGAGTGTGTTCAATTGTCCACAGGTGTGAGTGAGTGAGTGAGTGAGTGAGTGAGTGAGTGAATGTGTTCAATTGTCCACAGGTGTGAGTGAGTGAGTGAGTGAGTGAGTGAATGTGTTCAATTGTCCACAGGTGTGAGTGACTGGGTGAGTGTGTTCAATTGTCCACAGGTGTGAGTGACTGGGTGAGTGTGTTCAATTGTCCACAGGTGTGAGTGACTTGGTGAGTGTGTTCAATTGTCCACAGGTGTGAGTGTGTGAGTGAATGAGTGTGTTCAATTGTCCACAGGTGTGAGTGACTTGGTGAGTGTGTTCAATTGTCCACAGGTGTGAGTGAGTGAGTGAGTGTGTTCAATTGTCCACAGGTGTGAGTGAGTGAGTGAGTGAGTGAGTGAATGTGTTCAATTGTCCACAGGTGTGAGTGACTGGGTGAGTGTGTTCAATTGTCCACAGGTGTGAGTGACTGGGTGAGTGTGTTCAATTGTCCACAGGTGTGAGTGACTGGGTGAGTGTGTTCAATTGTCCACAGGTGTGAGTGACTGGGTGAGTGTGTTCAATTGTCCACAGGTGTGAGTGAGTGAGTGAGTGAGTGTGTTCAATTGTCCACAGGTGTGAGTGACTGGGTGAGTGTGTTCAATTGTCCACAGGTGTGAGTGACTGGGTGAGTGTGTTCAATTGTCCACAGGTGTGAGTGACTTGGTAAGTGTGTTCAATTGTCCACAGGTGTGAGTGTGTGAGTGAATGAGTGTGTTCAATTGTCCACAGGTGTGAGTGACTTGGTGAGTGTGTTCAATTGTCCACAGGTGTGAGTGAGTGAGTGAGTGTGTTCAATTGTCCACAGGTGTGAGTGAGTGAGTGAGTGAGTGAGTGAATGTGTTCAATTGTCCACAGGTGTGAGTGACTGGGTGAGTGTGTTCAATTGTCCACAGGTGTGAGTGACTGGGTGAGTGTGTTCAATTGTCCACAGGTGTGAGTGACTGGGTGAGTGTGTTCAATTGTCCACAGGTGTGAGTGAGTGAGTGAGTGAGTGTGTTCAATTGTCCACAGGTGTGAGTGACTGGGTGAGTGTGTTCAATTGTCCACAGGTGTGAGTGAGTGAGTGAGTGAGTGTGTTCAATTGTCCACAGGTGTGAGTGACTGGGTGAGTGTGTTCAATTGTCCACAGGTGTGAGTGAGTGAGTGAGTGAGTGAGTGAGTGGGTGAGTGTGTTCAATTGTCCACAGGTGTGAGTGTGTGAGTGAATGTGTGAGTGATCCTGCCTTGGATCCAGTGATTCTGATTAGAGTCTGAACTCCCCACAACCCTAATCAGGATGAAGCGGTTACAGAATATAAATAAATGAAATTATTAATTCATTAGAATTAGAATTAACTTCACAATGGAGATGGAAAATGATTGTAGGACATTCAATGCTTATTTTTAAGATTGAAATAAACAAGAAATAAGTGAAAATACATAATTGGAAATGTGTCAGAGATTGTTAGCTGTTCTCTAAAGCCTTACAAGGCCATGCATTAAATAATGTATTGACTGTTGCTGTATTGGATTGTATTTAGAGGATTACACTTGTTCTCCACTTCAAAGAACTCTTGAAATGTAAATCCACTGTAACGTGAAACCTCATGTGGCTCATATCCTGTTTCTACTCTAAGTTTTGATTCATGACCCAGTATTGAATATTCACTCTTCACTTCTGTGTGAGGAGAAACGATAGGAGGATGTGAGGAAGGCAATTTTAGCTCACCTTAAAAAATCTTTAAAAAGTCCTGACAGATAAAACAGCAGCACAAAAGGAAGGGCAGTGGACGGCGAGAGCCAGGGCCGGAGCTCTGCTTGAGCTTTGCTTCCCGTCACAACTTTTAAATTGCATTTGAAAGTGTGTCTCGGCAAGGCTCCTCGTCTGGAGAGCACACGCGGGCGAAAAAGAGCCCATTAGCATCGGGACCAAGGGAAGGAGAACGCATTAGAGCCATCTCCAGGGACTCCGCTCTCAGGTCCAAGGGCCTTGGAGCAACATCGCAGCGGAATAATGATGAGGAATACCCCCAGAAACTCACCGCGCTAAGTAGCGCTAGCATGCCACGCCACATTGCCTTTTAAAGGCCGCTTTGCTAATGCCGTTTAGCAGATGGCTAAAGGAACACAGCCTCGTCAGCGTCCACAAAGTGCCAACGGTTGTTTTTGGAGAGTTGTAATTAACAAACTAATGCACATTTAGCAGATACTGATGGAGATGCGGGTTCGGCTCCATGGCCAAGTCCAGCCTTGCCATCTGTGGAACGCTGCTCAGCTAGTGTACTGTGCTAGGCTTTGACGCAGGTCCCGAGGACAGATGTACGTACAGGGAAACGGAGCTTCCACGCATCAGAAATTATCATTCGGTTCAACAACCCTGAAGCTGATAACACAAATGTAGCATAAGGCTAGTAATCGCACTGTCTCATATGCGCTATACGACCATGATTGTGGGCTGTGTTTCTGAAATGAAGGGCATTAACGTGGAGTTTGCTCCCCTTTTTTTTGCTAAAATAATAACCCTCACCTCTTCAGGGAAGGCTTTAATTATGTAGGACCATTGCTGTGAGGACTTGATGGCTGAGGTTTGATTAGCTTTGGATCACTCTCACTCATGTTAAACTTACTGAACTGCTCCATCACTCCAGAGAATGCAGGTCCACAATCCAAAATACTCCTCCAGTCCTGACTCTGTTCTTGGCACTGGGCTTGGTGGCATTGGTTGGCATCCTCTTCTATTGGCTAATGCTTTTTCAATGGAGAAAATACATAATGTGTGTATCTGACCTCACTGATGTTCAATCAGATTCTTATAAACGTGTTCCAATATCTAGGGCCTAGTCTTCCAAGTCTGTAACAGCAGCAGAACAAGAAGAATCTCTAAATTTCAAAATAGATGTTGGATATAAGGAAAGTGAAGATAAACTAGAATCACTGTACAGTACAATCATATTCTACACACACTGTGGTCAAGTTTACATTTCAAACTTTCCAGAGAGATTTAAAGTTAATGTTTTAGGGTTAAATTTAAGGTTAGGATTAGGATTATGGGAAGGTTTTAGCCAGAAATCCATGTGAAAAGTGTATACACTCTCAGGGAAAGTCTCACTTTGGTTGTCACCTGAGGACTACTTATTCAGGACCTTATTCAGGGAACTACCTGTACCTTATTGTATATTAAGTTAAGAATTTTTAAATTATGTTGATTTCATATGTCCATTCATTCATTCATTCATTCATTTTCTGTTACCATTTTCCAGTTCAGGGTCACGGTGGGTCCAGAGCCTACGTGGAATCATTTGGCGCAAGGTGGGAAAACAACCTGGAGGGGGCGCCAGGGCAACACACACTCACACATTCCCTCACACACTCACACCTACAACTGGAGTCACCAATCCACCTACCAAGATGTGTTTTTAGACTGTGGGAGGAAACCGGAGCACCCGGAGGAAACCCACGCAGACACAGAGAGAACACACCACACTCCTCACAGACAGTCACCCGGAGGAAACCCACGCAGACACAGAGAGAACACACCACACTCCTCACAGACAGTCACCCGGAGGAAACCCACGCAGACACAGGGAGAACACACCACACTCCTCACAGACAGTCACCCAGAGGAAACCCACACAGACACAGGGAGAACACACCAATTAAATATTATTTCACACAGCTCTATTATGGAAACTTACAAATATCCCCCTCTCCTTCAGGAGAAGAGAATGTAATGAACCTTTAGGGAACACAACTGGACTCTAACACCACTGCTGTACTTTTAAATGATCTTTAGTGACAATAATGTACCTCTACTGTACCTTTTTTTGAGAGTATATTTGCTACACATTGTTTGAATGGCTGTTATATTAATTACACATTGGAATTGATCTTTTAGTCAAATATGAAGTAAATGTAACTGTGTAACTCCACAATCTTAAACAGTTTGGTTCTTCAAACGTTCTTAATAAAAGACAATGGTTCTATTTAGAATCTTTATTTCTATATTTGAACCATTTGCATTGATGATGGACTTGTAGGTGGTGAACTGTGTTGTATAACTGTTGTTTTATATGGTTCTATGTAGCAACAAAATGTGTTCTTCTATTAGTACCATGTCCCAACCATTTACACACCACTTCTATCTACATTTAACCATGAAAAAGGTTCAGTACTGACTCATGCGCTTTTAACAGAACCATTTTCCTTAACCAAGAACCTCTGTAGAACCACCTTTTTAAAGACTGTGCTGAACATAGTCCTGCTGTAAATGGCTGAGTCCATCCGGTCCGTTCTCCCTTCTCTGGAGTCAATAACGACATTGTTTTCAGCTCGTGCCGCCGTGGCACTTTTGTTTGTGTTGTTTGTTTGTTTTTTGTTTGTTCGTGGCCTTATTTCCCACTCTGTTCTCCAGTAGTTTTCTGACACATTGGCGGCGGAGCCTCAGTAATTGGGAATGACATCCGCAATCATCCGTGCTCCATGTCAATTCCCCCAACAGTGATTTATTTACTGATGATACGATGGGGCTCCTGAAAAGACTGCTCTGTTTGTTCTGCATCAGCAAAATCCCACAGTTGCCGGGGAAAATGAGCGAGGGATGACAGACGGAGAGAGAGAAGGGAAGAGAGAGAGGGAGTGTTATAGTTATACAGATATATATACAGATATATCTCATTAGTTTCATGTAGCGGTGGGAAACATCCGTATCAGACTCGATTGACCTTCCGAAACTAAACGACACCTTTTTAAAGATGTTTTTTAGGAAATAGACAAGAAAGAATTGTAGGAAAGAGAAGCACTGGGTGGCGGCGGCCTCTATTCTCCACGCACGAGGCTTTGTGCAACTCTTGAATGCTTCTTGTCACATGCCATTAGTCACTCTGAAAGACGCCCAGGTAATGGAGTGCTCCTGCTTTTTTCCCTTTCTTCCTCCTCCACCACCAGCTCCGCGGAATTTGTCTGTGATTGATGGCGGATCATTCCAAGCTGCTTGACAGAACTTTTCATTTCGTAGGGCCTCGGAAATTGTCCCTGATCCTCCACGTGCTCCTTCTCGGCGTGCGTGTACGTAGCGTTGAGTCTAACAATAAATTATGATTGATACCGCACAGCATCGGCGGCCAATTACAGCCTCCTCCTGACCTTAATGGAATAGAAATCGCTGAGATGAAAACCATATGCTCTTATTGCATTAAAGCGGACTCTGACGGCGGCATGCTTGGATAACACGCCGTAATTTGTTTATTTATCAAACTGTCAGGAGCTGGACATTTTCTAATGGAAGGTTATTGATTAGAGAGAACCTTTTCAAGGTGGGCTCCGAGGTGGGCTATCAGTTACTTTCAATTTATACTTATTTTCAATTAGTTACAAATTCAGGAGTGTACAGTCATCTCCCCCTGGACACCAAGGCCAGGGCTCAGGTCACAGGAGACGTGGTGGTCATTTAATGGTCGTAGTCTTAAATTGATAGTGCTTCTGGACAAAAGAAACAGGCAATGAATTAAGGAATAATAATAATAATAATAATAATAATAATAATGAAGAATACAGAGCTAACTATCAGTCAGTTCATGCTGTAATTGACTCGTGATCATCACAGCACTGGTAAAGTTTCTCACAGCTCTCACAGACAGGGGCGGTTAGCACAGGGGCCAGTAGGGGGAGCTTCTGCAAAAATGTAACATAAAGATGTCCCACACTCTGTCAGTTCAGGGGGTTATTGATGGATAACTTGCTGATTGTTTATATGTTAATTATTGTTAATTCATGATGAAATGTAATTAGAAATAATACACCAAGACATCCTTTAATGTGTCCTGGGCAGTGGTGGACAGAAATAAATGTAGTTTGTTACTGTACTTAAGCACCTTTTTCATGTATCTGCACTTTACTTAAGTTTTACTTTTACTCCTCTACATTTCAAAGTCAAATGCCTTACTTTTTACTCCGCTACGTTATGAAAATTTAGAGTTCCTTTTGGTTTGTTTTTGAATAAATCTGTAACATGTCTGAACAAATCTCCCTGCTCCACACAGCTCTCCCTGCAACACACAGCGGCTAAGGAGGCGAACAAACACAGTCACCGCGCTACAACAAGTGAAAATATTTCTCTGCGTAAAACCAATAATACCAAAGGCAGACTTTTTTATCAGCTGTTGTACGTATTTGAGACTCTAAGTAATCACTTTAATTTCTTAGAATCGTTATGAATTAACAACATAGTTTTAGTATTTGGCTGTACTTCAGTCATTAGTAGCTACTTCAGCTACCTTCAGAAGATAAACAAGTCCAAAAGACAAAAGCGAGTATCAGGAAAATAGTCAGAAAAACAAAACCACTCTGCAACTATGTAGAAATCACAGAGAGCTTAAAGGAACACTATGTACTATTTTAACCTTAAAATGGCAGCTTCAAAATCACTGTGATTCTTCACTGACCTGTAATAAGGAGAATAGAGCCTCTGTGGTTCAGCACTGCTCAACTTTATGCAAATGAGCAGTGACGCACAGCAGGGACTACCAATCAGAAAGCAGATCTTCGTGTTCCCTCAGAACCGCTCCAGGCACTTTGGTTTCTACCGAAGATTTGTTCCTCTCTTAAAACAACGGAGAAACCTTAGTGTGTCCAGACTTCAGAGTTCAAGTAAATGTCACGTTGTTTATTAAAACTGACAGCGTTAATAATATGTGCTTTGAATGTTTAGGTAGAACTACTTTTTTGATCAATTATAACCAAATTACAGTTGACATTTGAATCGAAAGTGATGTTCTGTTATTGCTCATAAACAAAATATCAGGTTTTTATTTTTATTTTTGAGGTTCTGACAAAAGATAAAAAGTGTAGTCAAGGCTGTGATCATTTTGTGAATAAATCAAGCCTATGCTCTTACACTGGTTACTGTACTTGGGGGACTGGGACACACCCAGCAGTGAGACATTGCTTGCTGCTGAGTGATTTTATTGCTTTCGGATGTTCACATACAGCACTGGTACTGCACAGGTTCAACACATAACCAGCTACTGGGCTTAATACTCAGGATACAGCAACCTCTGTTGGTTTGGAGGGGGAGCATGTAAACTAGCAACATCACAATTACAGGGTTAAATTCCTGCATTCTAAACTTTGTCCACAACTTCAGAGGTGGAAAATAAAACTATGCACAACTGTTTACATAATCTCATTGGAAGTCAGTACGAGTAAACAGCTGGGTAGAAAAGCCAGTGTAGAGTCTACACCACTCTCCGAGTGCAGGATTCCTCTGGGTTTATTGCCCAAGCTTTGCTTTACAGCAGAGTATAGTCATGGTGTGTTTTTTCTCATTGTTGTGTTCTGTTCAGAGCTGGGCTTTTTATGTGTGTTCGGCTCTTTGTGCCGCTCCAGAACGAGACGTTTTTTGGCTTTTTCCTTGGCCCTCGCTGAGCGCTGGTATTTGTTTTAAAGCGAAAGGCCTCTCCCAGCTGATCCATATTGATCAGCCGAGCTTTTTCACAGCGAATCTGCAGAGAGTTGAGCTGCTGTAATGGCGTGGTTCTGCCTGGCTGTTTCCCATCCCAGAATTCCTCCACGCTTCCATATACCAGCTATATTTCACAAAGTCAAAAGAATCGATCCATTACAACCCGTCTGGGACGCCTGGAATATGTCCAGCACTCGTTCTCTTCCCTCCCCTCCCTCTCTCCCTCGCTCTCTCTGCCTCCCTTCCATTTGCCTCTCTCTTTTGAAGCCTCTCTCGCTCGTGATCACTGCTGTGTATTTAGGGAATTTGTCATTGTATCGAGCATGTTTCGAGGCAGCGAAGAGAGAAGAACAATTACCGAGGCTCCACCGAGGACAAATCTCTGCTACTCGTCCGAAACTTTCTTCTCTGACTTTGATCCATGAAATCAAAGATGGATCGTATGAATCAAACACACACGACTACATTAATGTGGGCTTATTATAGATCGGGGAATAAAGGGTAACATCACTGGCCACATTAATGGAAACCCAGGTCTTCCTGAGTAGTCGACCGCCTCTTCATTGTTGGTCAGTTCTTGACCAGAGGCCAGAACAGTGTAGAGTCACAGATGTCATGAGAATGGTCAACAATCTAATCAATAATCTTTGGGTAACATTATTGTCCTTCTAAAATAATAAAAATAAGACCAATAATGAATGGTGTAGAACAGTAGTTGGTTGGTGGATTGGAGACTCAAAAGTGTCCTTAGGAGTGAATGTGTGAGTGTGTGTCACCTTGTGAAGGACTGGTGCCCCCTCCAGGGTGTGTTCCTGCCTTGCGCCCAGTGATTCTGGGTAGGCTTCGGACCCACCACCGCCCTGAACTGGATAAGGGTTACAGATAATGAATGAATGAATGAATAATTCATACAAAACTTCAACTTCATATTGAACAAAACAAAGTGATAAATCACCGTTACCATGGAGGCATTATGAGTGACATTCATATATATATATATATATAAATATCTCTAATATATAGCACATATATTACTAAAAAAAACAAAAAGTGGTCCTAATATTTCTATATTGTGAATAATTATCATAGGTAGTCATTTTAAAAGTGAGCACCCGTCCACTGGTGGCGCTGTTTCAATAAATCCACACACACTCTGTTACAAACCTAAAGAAGAATCACAGAAACAGTGCTGTAAACTGTTGTGAGGATGTTACACAAAAAACACACTGCTTTTTTTCTAAACTTTTGGGATTTACAGTTAGGTTTTGGGGTAGGTTTAGGATTTAAAATATTTCTAATAAAGCGGCCAATGAGTGAAAACACAAGGTAGATGTTTCCAATAAAGTGACCACAACAAACCAAAGGCATCTAATAATGTGGACTCTGAGAGTTAGTGAATGTCTGTGTTATCGCTGTTCAGTGAAAATCTCAGCAGAGTGTGTAGAGTGGGGTTAGAAACTGGAGCGCCGTGCTCCGCTGTGCCCTTGAGAAGAAGTGTGTAAAGCTGGACCCGTCTCAGGGTGACCTCTCCGCAGGTGACTAATGTGAGTCTGGACCAAGAACGCGTTGGAAACGTGTCGTCTGAAAAGGGATGTGAATGATGTGCTATAATTATGACGTCTGACCCACTCAGAGACAGAATTCCAACAGAGCGCTGAAAGTCACTTAAAACATGATCTCAAAATTTAACAAATTCTTATGGAAAATAGCACTCCTGAAATTAGTAACATAGTTCATGTTTCGCTTCACGATAATTGGCTCCTGTCCACTGGTGGCACTGTTTAACTAAACCCACACAAACTCTCTGTTATGAACCTGAAGTAGAGCTACAGAAACAGAGCTGTAAATTGTTAGCTGTAGCATTATACACTCTCAGAAAAATAAAGCAGTAGAGGTATATTATTGTCACTAAAGGTACCTTTAAAAGGTACAGCAGTGGTGTTAGAGTCCAGTTGTGTTCCCTAAAGGTTCAGTGTATTCTCTTCTCCAGAAGGAGAGGGGGGTCTCTGTCATCTTTCATTATACAACTGTGGAGAATAAAAGATCACTATGTAAAGGTAGAAGTGATGAAAGGTATGAAATCAACCTAATTTTAAAATATAAAAGGCTTGCTGAAAGTTTAAAATATTTTGGAGATGAAGTTTAGGGTTGGGTTTAGAGTTTAGAGGGAAGTTTTAATGTGGATTTTTCACACCGGGTTGCCAGACATTCATATGAACACCCCACGCTGTTATCAAGGTGAAAATGTACAAATAAAACTCCTCGATTTCATAAAGTGTTTATGAATTATACATGAATACCTGGCAACCCTACTGGAAAACCAGCCTTAAAAATGAATTCCCCTAAACCTTAACCTAAAAATATTCCTATTCCTAGCTCTAAACTTAACAGAAACATGACTTTCAGGTCTAAAATGTAAGAAAAGCTGTGCTGTACAAATATGATGTATGGCCTTTTAGTAAAATATAACGTAGTAATTAAAAAAACCACATTCACCTTGAGAAGAGGCCGGTAATTATGATGTCTCGCCGCTCTCTGAGACTTTACTCAGACGGAGCGCTGATGGCGCATCATTTACATCCCTCTCTCTTTCCGACTGAATCCAGGGGGTCCCTCTCTGTGTTTGGCCAGTGCTTGGAGGAAGAATTATGGAAGCATCTTTCCACTAAGCACCTGACCTTTGTTTTGAAACATATAAAGTGCTTTACCAGGAATATCCAGTGGGGAAGTGGCAGTAGCCTGAAGCCATCTCCAGGCTTTTTACAAAGCGTATCATTCCAAAAGTCTGCTCTCTCTCCGGAGACCACCGCACTCGCTGTCATCACTAAACAAATAGACCAAAGAGAGCATGTCCTTGAAAGCTGGAGCACTTTTTGCTACAATTTGATTTAACTCACTGCAACTTTCGTCATCCTTCACCGCTTGGTCCTGCACTCCGTTGCAGTTTGTTGCTGTTGTGGGAGCCTTACTCTCCTCAAAGTACAGCTCTGGAAATGGTTCATGAGCCAGATTAGATTGGAAATACTTTGCAAAACCAAAGAGCACCTTTCATTTATTTCATTTATTTTGTTTGTAGTTGATCCTTCTCCAATTGTCAAAACTAGAAGCTTGATAAACATTTGTACATACGGAATGAAAAGATCCACTCCGTATATTTGTAAAAACTCGATTCTGTTATTTTTTGATCACTAGCTGAGCTCCTGTCCACTGGTGGCACTCTTTAAATCCTCACACACTCTCTGTTAGAACCTGAAGGAGAATTACAGAAACAGTGCTGTAAACTGCTGTGGAAGAACGTTACACCAGAGACAGTCCTGCAGCCCCTGACCTTCTGGAGATAGATCTATGTTTGAGATTAGAAGGTGGGTTAGGTTTAAAGTTGTGGTTGGGGGCACATGTCAGGTTTAGGGGCAGAGTAAGCTTCAGAAATGTATGTGTACAACCGAGAAAGGTGTACTATAGTTAATACACATTGTTAAATATAAATACAGAAATATCAGATTTTTTTTTTTTACATTTTTTACAAACAAAACAGAAAATAAATAAATAAATAAATAAATAAATAAATAAATAAATAAATAAAAAGGGTCATAAAAACTAAAAATAAGACATAAACCCTAAACACAGATCATAAACGTAAGTCTGAAAGAAGAGACGTTTTCACATGCACCCATTAAAACTATAACCTTTTAAAATTATTTTTTTATAATCCAGTGTGTAACCATTCTACAGTCTGGGAGCCACAATTGAGAAGGCCCAATCTCTTTTCATTCAGGAATACATTTTAATAGACTAATCTGTAACTTATTATTATTATTATTATTATTATTATTATTATTATTAATAATAATAATAATAATAATAATAATAATAATAATAATAATAATGCATTGTTAAAACTAGGGAAAAGTGTGTTTTTTTTGTTACTAAACTCTTGACCCACAGAAAGTGCACGTCCATCAAGCGTTCCCTTGCGTATGAACAAAGCTGCTTTAACGTCTACAGGACAATGTGCTTAGCCAAATCCAGTTCAGGAGCACGGGATTCCTAAATAATCTGAATAATCTGAATAATTTGAATAAGTTGAATAATTTGACGTATACAGCAGGAGCCAAGATTATTCTTTTCAACACATTTTTTTTCTCTCCTTTTCCTTTATCTTTTGGCGTGGTTTTAAGATAAGAACTGATCATCCATGCAGCCAGTGTGTACCCACACCGCATGAGATGCATACAATTATGCAAACGAGGCTGGAAGTAATAAATCCTTGTTCTAGCTGGAGGTTTGCTCGTCTTCACTTTCTCACGACTTGAAGTAAAGCCCCTGTGTGGAAACTCCAACGTCTGAATTCATAATGCACAGCAAGTTCAGAACTGACAGAGATGTTCAAAAAATAACTAAAACTCCAAAAGAGTTAGAACAGTATGTGAAACACTGAAGGGGAAAAAAATAACAGAAAGCAACGATTCTTATGCTTTCAGCCTCCATTTTATAGAGTTTTTCACCAGTGTAATTACACAGTAAAAACACTTGCAACAACAGTGTAATTAATGATGTTATATCCACTGTTACATAAGACACAACAGATAACGTAAATGCAAATGTAGTATATAAATAACCATTAAACATGTAGATCATTTCAGTCAGGTTTATTCTGGGAAACAAGCAGGTATATCTTAAAGCTAAAACTAAAAAAATTAATATATAAATATTTACAATCCTTAGATAAGAATGTAAATTTTAATAGTCAATGCAAGGCTAGTTTATTTATACAGCACTTTTCATACACTATAGTAATTCAAAATGCTTTACAGAAACAATTAAAATACAAACGAAGAGAAATGAAAATGTAATAAAAGACAATAAATAAATAAATAAATAAATAAATAAATAAATAAATAAATAATATAAAATAAAGTAACATGAATCATTCAGCTTGAAAAATTGAAGTGTAATACATTATATATGCAACTTAAACATGTAAATAAAAATCTACTGTAACCAAATGTAATAGAAGAATTACATTTGTGTAATCAGAGAAAATCTTGTTTAATGTCCATTTGTATTTACATTTCTTTTCCTATTATTACTTACATTTGGAGGCTGTAGATACAATAAATAAAAGGTGATGTTTTTGTTATTTTTACATTAAACCTGTCTCAGTCTGTGAAGCACCTGAACTGAGCTTTCATTGGTTGATTGTGATCCTTGATCTTAACACAGACTTCTTCACGTTCTGTAAAAGATTTGATGACATCACGTGCTGTGAAATCTGCAACTACACATTGCTTGTGCGGCTGCATCCCGTTTAGGGCGATTTAGAAACATTTTACAACCTTCTTAAGTCTTTAACCTTCATTTTGGAGCTTGCAGAAGGCCTCAGTTTGTATTTAGAGAAGAGTGTATATTTACAGCAAGATGTCCAGATTTAACATTCCACACATTGCTTTTTTTAGAGTTCAGTTCAAAGTGGATTTACACATCTCCTCGTCCTGTTTATATTTTCAAACCCAACTGTTATTAGTTGGATTTAAGTTCGCAGTTGAACTCAAACAGGGATTAACTTTTTAATCATTATTCCTTCATTTATTTTAGTCGTTATCACCTCAGTGGAACAAGTCTTAGCAAGTTTTAACACCTCAGCATTTCCGCACCTGCTTTTCCATCAGGAGGCTGATTATGGGCCTTCATTACTCCCGAGACTTTACAGTAAAAGCCCTTTAGCTTAGTTTCGCATTTCGATTGTGCACCTGCTCCAGACCCGAGACTCTCCCGCCGCAGCCGAAGCCTCATACGGATTCCACCTTAAAGCGATGCACTTTGAGGAAAGAAACAGCAGGAAAACAAACGCCGAACCTCCAGATATAAGCAAGGCTTGAAACCTGAGTTAAAAGGAAGACGTATGTGTAATTCAAATCTCTTTGTCCATTGAAGTTTATTCATGAGGCCGCCAAAGGTTAGAAACACGCTGCTGAAAGTTGGTAAAGAAGTTCGTGGCGATGGCTAAGGTTCCCCAGAGCCCATTAAAATACAGCAGGTATTTTTTTTTTTAATCTTATTGGAATGCGTAATACAGAGCAGCTAAAGCAGGGCTTCAGATGAGACCCCCTGACCTTCATGTGCAGCCTCCAAAAGTCCGAGGACACCGATGCTGGAGATATGGCCGGTCTCGGCCCATGCATGTGCTGAGTTAATGGCTCTGACGAGGATTGCGTTGGACCAGAAATAGAGCGGCGAAGAAAGAGAAAGAGACATGAATAATGCAGAGCTCCAGCACACATTTAAAATCTGGATCACTGTCAGTGATAATCAGACGCTGCTGATAAGCTAATGTACACGGCTTTACTGCACAAGGGCAAAAGGGGGTGATCACAGAGCCCCCCCCCCCCATCCCAACCCACCCCCCGCCTTCACCCACTCCCTCCCTCACTCCTTCTTTTATCCCTCCATTCCCCTGGCACGCTGGGACAAATGCATTACAATGAATCTGATGTAGGACTTTTCAATATCACATTATATTTTCCAGGGCATAAAAGACACGCCGTCGAAATGAGATAATTATCCGATTCTCCGCTTGTCCTGCATTAAGCTGAAGTGATTACGGAGGGAAACAGCTGAATCGCAAGAACAGCTTTTGAACCGTGACAATGGAGGTTATCACTGTGCGATGCTAATAAGGGTTCAGGCTCTTGAATATTACAACAGAGACGTTAAGAGGGTGCAGGACGGGGGATGATGGAGACGGAGTTAAGACTGGACCCTGGCTCCAGCCCCCGATCTGCAGAGCTGGCAATATTCAAGCGGATGTTGTCCTTATACTTTTGGATTAAACCCTGATTTAGCGAGGTTAAGCACATGTCCCCCGAAGCCACCAATGCCCCGCTTGATAACATGTGCTGGAAATGATTAATGGCTTTTAATTAGTGTCCCTTTGTCCCCTGTATGTAAAATAATGGCTGTTTGTACAGCGCTCACAGCTATTGTTTGTTGCTTGTGGTCATTATTTTCAGGGCGTTTGTCCTTATGTTGGACACTGAGTGTAACACGATCAACCACTGAAGCATTTACCTGTGAAAACGAAGCAGTGAAATAGTGAAGTGTGTCAAAGAAGTGCTTTCAGACTTTTGGTTCCCTACTGAACTTTCAGATGGTTCCTTATAAAAATAGCTGTAAATAATGTGGTCATGACCCTCTTTTCTTTCTCTCTCTCTCTCTCTCTCTCTCTCTCTCTCTCTCTCTCTCTCTCTCTATGCCCACACTGTTTATACAAGTTGCTATTTTTCAGTTCTTTCCTCTGTCTTGCATTTTGAATTCTCTCTCTCTGCCCTCCCTCTGCCCTTGCTTTCTCTCTCTCTCTCTCTCTCTCTCTCTCTCTCTCTCTCTCTCTCTCTCTCTCTCTCTCTCTCTCTCTCTCTCTCTCGCCCATGTGGGTTCCTCCACAGTGAGAGGGAAAACAAACCCAGCGGTGGATCTTCAGCAGACCTTCAGAAGTCAGAGGGTTTAATAATTTCTGAGGAATAAAAGGGTCAGGAAGGTTTACAGAAGCCTCTGTGAAGTGGTCTCACCCTGGTGGTCTTCGGCCAAAAGCTGCAGTGTCCACCTGCTGAATCTCAGCACAAACTCACACTCTTTACACAAACACACACACACACACACACACACACACACACACACACACACAGAGAGAGAGAGAGAGAGAGAGAGAGAGAGAGAGAGAGAGATAGAACACACAAAGAAACTAAACAGACTCCGGTGAGAAATAATCAAAAACACAAACATTATACCTCCACAACTGAACCAGGAGAGGAAATGGATACAAACTATCTATCCATCTATCTATCTATCTATCTATCTACCTGTGCTTCATTTTGTTCAGAGTTGTGGTGGGTCCAGAGGTCACTAGGTGCAAGGCAGGAACACACAATGAACAGAGCAACACACACTCACCCTGTCACACACACACACACACACACACACACACACACACACACACGCATGCAGAAAACACACACACACACACACACACACACACACACACACACACACACGCACGCACACACACTCACCCTGTCACTCAAACACACACACACACACACACCCTGTCACTCACCCACACATACACACACACACACACACACACACTCACCCAGTCACTCATACTATGCCAACAAAGGGTTAATTTACAAATATGATCCACATCAGATCAATCAGCAGAACATTATCTATCAAACCAGTCAGTGACCACCCACCACCACCACCCCCATCATCATCATCATCATCTTCATCATCATCATCATCATCATCATCATCACAGCTTCATACTCCAGTGAAGGGTTAAGTTCAGATGAAGGCAGGAGCTGGTTGATGTGGTGAAGCCTGATTGTGGAGACAGAGCAGAACGTGGAGAGGGAGAGTTTTCAGTCGAGCGGTTCTCTCTGCTGCTGTGAGGCCGGTTCTGGGTGGGAGCACAAACCCGTAGCGTTTCCATTTCCTGCTGATTTTCAGCTGGAGCTGCTGGAGAGTAATGAACAGCGGGATCGGCTTCAACCTCACAGTCGGAATTCTGCTCAGAAACTCCGGGACACCGCTGGGTTTTTGGGAAAAAAAAAAAAAAAGGCGGCAGGCGACTGGGAGGATGGGCCTGGTGAGGAATGTCTACTTCATCAGGTGCCGATGCTTCTTTGCATTTAGTGGAGGCTGTTTCTACGTGAACCGCATTAACCACAGTGAGCTGCTGCAGCGGCGGCTCAGTGCAAAGGTCCTCCGACACACTCGCGCTGCGCTCTCCGTAATTAGGTCACAGGATGAGCCATCCCTTCCTCCCAATCCATAACGTGGAGCAGAGCTAGCAGCGGGATGACTCCCGTGGCTCCACTTCCCCTCAGCCTCTTCCCTGCTTACTTCCTCCTACTTCTCAATTCATATATTTACTTTAGGCACAGTTTTATTGGAGGCGCTTTTAAAACAACCTGCTGTTCTGCTTAAAAATAACCAGGCTGCTTTCAAATGGTGAATTATTAGGAATATTGATCAAATTTAACAGTAGACTATTGCAGATAATGTAAAGTTAAGGAATGTAGGGTTTTACATTATAATAAACTTTATGCATATTTTCAGCAAAAACCGTTCTTTTCCCACTCCCACAGCTTCCCACCAAAGTTATCCACAACAACGGCGGTGGTAACGTTAAGCGGTGTTTACTCATAGTGTATCGGCGTGTTGTTGTTGTTTGGGACTGAACACAGCTCCGTCATCAGTTCAGACAGATCAGTAGAGTTTGTTCCTTCCTTGTTGCAGCGTCCAGCTCTCGCTGGATTCTTTCGTCGGCCACCAATCCAAGGAGCGTTTGAACCACTTCAAAAGACCACGGCGTCATTTTACGAGCTGCCGTCGTGAGTCGGATAAAAACAAACGTGATCTCTGCTGCAGCTGGAGATTTTACAGATGGAGAGTTGGTGCTGGTCGTCTGCGTTGTGTGGCGTAGAGTGACGACTCTCTCTGGACGATCAGTGCTCTGCAAGGTTTACCACCCGAGAGCAGGGACTGGTCCAGAACCAGGACCAGATTTACCTGATGTTTACCTGAGTGGAGTTTGAGTCAGATTTGAGTGGAGTTTGTGAAACAGCACCACCAGTGGATGGGAGTTTGCTTATGAACACATGGAGATCTTCTTGGGGATGTATTGATAAAAAATAACTTTCAGCACAAACCTATAGGTAACCTCTATCTCTTTTCGAATTTCTTTTCTCTTCTTTTTCCATTTATAAATTTTGTGTGATTTTACACACAGCAAAGCTACTTGTTGTTTTTACTCAAAAAGCTATGCTTTAGACTAGTGTCAGAAATCCAGGAGGACAGTTTAATGGTTGAAGAGATGTTAATGCTGAAGATTTTAGAATATTGTACTGATGCCTGATCAACCATCTGTTTTTATTCCAGTTGTGTTTGTTACATTTATGTTTAAAAAAAAGTCTAATTTTCCTCCTCTTACTGACTGCATTGACAGCCCTTGGCAAGAGCCATATTCAATAAAAACTTGTAGTTATTTCCGTGCATTTTTTTATGCTTCATCCTTTAATTTCTATAATTAATATACTTTTTATTTTTTAGATGTACTGCACTTGCAAAAAGAACCTGTCTGACTTACTGATTGTGATTGATTCTATCAAAGTTAAAATAATAGGAATATATTATTTATGAAGACAACTGAACAATATGTTTTCAATCAATGGCACTAATTATTCTGTGTTTACAAAGCAGTCAGACATTGGTTGGGATGTCATTTGAAAACGCTAACCAGATGTTCACAGACTGATTTCCAAGGAGTGGGACGATGGGGGTCCACCTCTTATGGATTGTATTGAATGTCTTTGGCTGAGGAAGTCTTCAACCCAACCTATTATATATTTAATTCATGAGGCAATCAATTCTGTAGATGCAGCATGGGCTAGAAGTGTAAAACGCCCCCCTGTGTCGGGCTGTGGACAGTGGAACTGTGTTCTCTGGAGAGATGGAGCACCTACCAATGCATTTAATATGTGGAGGACATAAGATATTAAGTAATTTTTCATTTGTTGGCATTACAACTTTGTTTTTTTATTATTATTATTATGTCCATCTCAAACTTCTTTAAATGTACTTTTGGAGGTTATGTTGAGGTTTTGTTCAGATATCATAAACCATTAATACTAACTTTAACGTGAAGACCTGAGCTGAATTTCTGGTGTCCAAATGTTGAACACTACACAAAACAAGCAGCTCAATGACTCCAGTGGCTTTGTTCCCTTGCAGCTTTTTTCCTGTTTGCTCACATCCCGCTTATCTTTCTCTCTATATATTTATTTATTTACTTATTTTCCCAGAAGCACATGCTCTCCCTGTCGTCCGATCGCTCTTCTCCTGAAACCCCGGGGGCGCTCTTCCTGTCTCTTTTTCTTCAGCGAGTTTCGACCTACAAAGCGAGAGATCTCCGTTGAGACGTGATCTCAGGGCTTTCTCCTTGGGCCTCGCTCTGAGCCAGATGGCTTTCACTGGGGACCAACACTCGGCTCATCCCTCTTTCCTTTAACCAGAAAAGAAGGACAAACACACAGCTCATCCTTCTTTCCTTTGAGCAGATGAGCCTCCAGCCAAGCTTCTACAATACAGAGGGAGTTTGGTAGCACTTCACTTTATAGACATAATAACTATGTAATTATATGATCATAATAAAGTAATAAGTTGTATTTAGATATAAATGAAATATCTGTGTATTCGTTTTTAATAAACAAGTAGCTGTTAGTAGATGCAACATGTAACCACATTATTAGTATCAAATTACAATGAAATTGCCCACTTATCACCAATCTGTAAATGATAGTACTTTGATCATTTCTGTTTGAAACTCCAGAATCTCAATATTTACATCTGTTTCAATACCTTTCCCACTTAACCTCTCAACACAGTCACAGGAGAAGAGCGAGGACTGAATTACTGACAGCTGGACTTCTTGTAAACATCCCATAATTTAATGCATCCCTCCTTTCACATCTTTAATAATGAAATGTCTCTGACTGACCCCTCTGTGAGATGCTCAGTGTCTTTCTTGTAAAGTGAGTGACTAGTATCTGGCGTGTGTTTGTGTTTGTTTTGTGAAGATATGAATATGTGTAATTTATGTATCTGAATGTCTAATATATGTCTCTATGAATGTATATCATTTCTAAAGTCTGGCTCCTGCATGCACCAAGAATATACACATACAGTAAATCAGAATGTGAAAACACTCCCTGGAAAACAATAATCTGGGTCTGCTTGGTTTTCATGCATTACATTTTAAACTACTTTCTACAGTGTAAATAAATATACATTGAAAACTATAATTACGTTTGAACAGAAGTTAAAATAAAGTTAAATCCAAATAACTTTGGACCAATAAAGCAATACAAGTTATATTTGCTAATTGATATTTAATTGACACATTATTAATATCAATAACAATGTTACGCTAAATATTTCTCATAGTTATTTTATGGTGGCACTGTTTCATTGAATCCACATGAACTCTGTCTTGAACCTGAAGAATCACAGAAATAGTGCTGTAAACTGTTGTGGGAGAAGGTTGCTGTGGTTTTGCTAAAGATAAACATCCTACTGCTTCTGACCTTTTGTAACTTAGGGTTAAGGGTTAGGTTTAAGTTTAGAGTGAGGGTTAAAGTTGATATTTCACACTCGGTAAGTGTCAGAAATCCATGTGTGGTGTATATTTACTATTTAATACACATTGCATGAATTCTGAGAATGATTCTTTAGTCAAATATCTTCACATTTACCTTGAGGCCAGTTTATGCATTCAGTTATTTATTAGTTATTTCATAAATACATGATTAGATTTTTTTTTTTCCTGTTTCAATATCAGAAAAGACAATAAATAAATAAATAAATACATAAAATATAAATAAAAATGTGGGTATAATCAACTATACAAGTTATAATCTTAATGTTTAAAAAGTTATGAAATAACATAATTTAATGAAACTATGTAACTTTGAAATTTGAACAGCACGGGTCAGATCTTCAGTATTCTCCAAGTGTATTTTATAATAAATTAATTTCTAATGTTGTAGCACTGTCTGAATAAATACAGCAGCTCTATTCATCATTGTGAATCAAAAAGGTACACATTTTTTGCAGTTTCCTAGATATTAATATCAGCATCATCATATAATCATTTTAAACAAACATTGAAACCAGAAACGTGTTTAACGTGAGAGAAAATGGTGATTCCAAAGTTCTGAATAAAACAGCACATGTTGTTTGTAAACAGAAATGAACACATTAATAAGATATGACTCAGTTCAGCGTGAGTGTGCAGCGTGACCTCGTGGAGAAAAAGAGAGAAAACAACAAAACCAGAAAGAGAGGATCATTCGTTCCCAGCCACGGTGCTTTTGAAGAGCAGAGTTTGCTAATTGCAGTGTGGTTTTGTCTTTGTTGTGTTTATTTCACTGGACACTGCATCTCTTGAAAAAACAGGTCACTAATATCTTTAGCCAGTGCAGCGGCCAGAGGGCAGTTTACTGTCTACTGTAATAAAGTGATATGCCACATGAACCGAGAGTTATTGGCCTTATTCTGCAAGTTTAGTGAAGAAAAAATGCTGATGTTCTCAGAAGAAAATCTCATCTAATTATGTCTTGGATTTTGCTGAATATTCACCCAGTCATTAGTCGTGTGCCATTCCTCACCGTTAGCCGTTAGCTGACCTCTCCATCAAACATGATGCCACCAACACTGCAAGAGTAAGGACAAGTACTTGCTGCCTCTGATTTAGGTGATGTATACTATCACCTCCTTTCACACTACTGTTAATGCAACATATCAATGTTTAGACCACTGGGCCACTCAGGAGCCCTGGAAAAAAAACAAAGACAAAGTTAGAGTAACCAGACAGCAGTGATTTGGGAGTCTTTTTATTTGAAACTTTCACAAGATTCAATCATTCGTTCATTATCTGTAACCCTTATCCAGTTCAGGGTTGTGGTGGGTCCAGAGCCTACCCAGAATCACTGGGCGCAAGACAAGAACACACCCTGGAGGGGGCGCCAGTCCTTCACAGGGCGACACACACTCACACATTCACTCACACACTCACATCTACGGACAATATGAGTCGCCAGTCCACCATCCTGAACTTTAGAATGGATACTTTCATGCAGCTGCAAATAAACCTACATTTGAGGGTTGTATCAGCAGTTTAGCTCCGCCCCTTCTCAGTGAACGCATATGGAGTGTTTCATCCCTGAGTGCTTTCTGAATGAGGACACTTCACAAATTTGGGAACTGTCCCTGGGACAACAGAGAAGTCCTGCTTCGTCTCCGTGTTTGAGAATAAACTCGAGAGATGTAAGTAAATATATTAATTAATTAATTAATTTATAAGGACAGACAGCTCAGGAGCACACAGGAGAGGTGGCAAAAAAGTAATGCCATATTAATGAGCTCTTTGGAGAATTCATACTCCAAATCCTCTAGTTTACAACAGCAAAAAAAAAAGGATTCATTAATTAAATAACTTTAATAACAAAGCCTCTGACGACTCGCTCAGTTCTGCTCCTGAGATCTGACTGCTTTAAAAACTGTAAGCATTCATTGCATTTTTTTGACACAAAAACATGGATCAATACATGACCTACTGAGTGAGAATTCAGCAGACTGTGTGTGTGTGATAGCAAAAAACGTTGTCTCTCCAAAATGATAACTTTACTATAGATTATATAGATAGCATTTCTGTTCTGTTCTTTCATGAAATTGCAGCAGATCGTTTAGAGCAGCTGCTGTTTTCAATGTACAGTCTACAAATAAACGGATGCATAAAAAATATCTAATAAAGACAAGTACACATAGAGAAGACAGTTATGTAAAACAGCAAAATAATGAAGCCTGGCCTCCGACTGCATTCCTTCATATTTCACTAAAAGACCATTCCCAGGATTCTTACGATGTGGACTTAGTGGATCAATGTTTGTTATATTTATATCTCTATATCATGAATTTCTGATGGTCTTGTAGTATGATAAATCAGCCTTAATCCTAAACCTATCCCTAAGCCTAAGAATTCATCTCCAGAAGATCAAAATCTTCAAGAGTGTCTACTTTGTAACGTTTCCCACGACAGTTTACAGCACTGTTTCTGTGATTCTTCTTCAGGTTCAGAACAGAGAGCTTGTATGGATTAAGTGGAACAGCGCCACCAGTGGACGGGAGCTCAGTGACGGGAGTGATTGTTAAATAACTACCAGTATGAAAAAATTAGAATGTAGAAATGTTTCAAATTCACTTGTTTTTAAAAGTTGTGTTTACTAATTTATCCTACTAAATTAAATATATAATGCCCATGTAATAAAGCTATACAACTGATAAAGCTTTTATAACAGGTTGCTGACTGCCTGACTGTACCATAGGCCATTTATTCCCTGGACACATTTGCTTTCATTCTCAGTAAACTCCTTCATTCATTACATTATGCACTCGTAAATGGATTTATGCACTGTATGTTTCAGTGAGATTATGTATTCACAATGAAGTGTTGTCCTACAGTTAATGAGTTTGCCACAGAATGCAGCAGCTTTACAAAGTAACTGTAAAACATTAATGATTATTTTGATGGTTTACTGTAGAGCGACCCTTTAGACGTCTCAAACTGCTGTCTTTTCACCACCTTTATTGTCTTTCAGTTGATCCCGCTAATATTCGACTTGGCAGAGGTTTTACACTGGATACCCCCAGAGGAGAACCACACAGACACAGGGAGAACACACCACAACCCTCACGAAAATACTAAGGAAAGGATGTCTACTAGGATATCGAGACCCTGCAGATCTGTACCATTAGGAACCACCCTTAAGAATTGTTTACAAATTCATAATGAATGGACCAATAAAAATGCTCCAAAGTTACAAGGAAAAAACTCCTTGTTCCATAGACTTCCATTCCCATTTCTGAGAGAAAGCAGATAAAGCCAGTTAAAAGGCCCTAGTGGTTTAGCACACAGCACAGCAGACGATTTCCAGTGAGCTGAGGCTCAAATCACATGCATTTAGAGATAGCTGTGAGCACAAAGCCAAGTATTTTGTCTGTTTTCAGCTTTATTCCTCTCAGTTTTAACCCCAACTCAGCGCTAAACTCACACTGTGGTGGGCTACTGGGCTTGTGCTTTTATCCCCCACTCGTTTTCAGAGTGTACACCAGCAGTCAGTGAGCTCTGACAGTGCCCCCTCCCTGTAGCTCTCTTAAATGCCCATAAATAAACTTGTACTCTGTTGTGACTTTGAAAAACCGCCCTCATTTTTCAATATTACAGTTATATCGCCCAACCCTAATTAGGACAGTGATATTTACAGCGTAATAATACATTCGTTGTCATTATATGTAATCATCATCATGACATATTCATTGGTCTTTAAAGGACGTGTAGGATGAAGGGTCCAGTATGACTCTGTGTTGTTATTGAATATGCCCTGATAGTGTTACTAAATAATCTCCTGATCCTGACAAACTGCACTGTATTAATCCCCTTCTGCTGCTCCATCTTGAACAAACACACTTCCTCGCAGTGGAGGAGCAGACAGACTCCTGACTACTGTACACCAATCCTCTCTTATCTTCTCTGTGTAACGTGCTGAGACTCTGGGAATATGTATTCGCGTCTACGGAACCGGACAGAACATGTGTATAACAGAAAAAGAAGGGTTTATGTTAAACACAGTTTTATCAGTGTGTGTAGTGTTTATGTAGCAGTGATTAGTGTTGGAGAAACAGCAGCTTCCCTCAAGGTGAACTCTCATTTATCTGACTACAAGACTACGTCCAGGGTGTTTAAACGTAGCTTGCCATTTGTGGATGTGCTCATTACTCTATGATGTGTGCCCAGTCCTTAACTCTATGTCAGATATATAATGATATACATATGAATCAAAACATGTCTTGTGTGTTATGATTTTTTTTTGTGCAATTACATTGTATCGTGGATGTACTACTTTTCTAAGATGTTTAAGGTGTTATCTGATATATGACACTGGTTACTTTCCTGTGAATAAATATTTAACTTCATTTTTTCAGCAATATTAGATAGATATAGGTTCTTACTGTGGGGGAAGCACTTTGACATTAGTTTCTTTAAAAAAATTAAAGCCTGCTCAGATGTTTTACCGACAGAAGAGGCAGCTTTGCTTCTTCTAATAATTGGAAGTTGAAAGAAATATTATCAAAAATGCTTTGTATTTAATAAATATCCAAATATCTCTACAGACATTGAATCTGGAGCTTGAGAGGAACATAAGCTCATTCTTCAGACTCTTCTTGGAGGTCTTTGGCCTTTGGTCTTGTAGCAGGGTGTAGTTTAATAACCACCTGCTCTTTGTTACAGGTGGAAAGGGGTTTTCTGTAATATTCTCTCCAATATATGTCTGTAAAATTCTGTAATATTGCCGTACTCTAAAGAATTAGGCTTATATTCTGTTGCATAAATGATGTTAAATCTATTTAAAATGTAGTTATTTTGTCACTTTTGGCTCGGTCATTTTTGTGTTTTTCACGAGAGTTTTTATCGTAAAGAGAAAAAACGGAATCACCTGCTTTTATTTTTCTCCCAAAACACGAATCCAGAGAAGACAAAGCCCAGTACCTGAATATTCACCAGTGCATTAATCCCAGCTCCTCCACACCATCTGCTCAGCTTTGTCGACTCGTGGTGAGTAGTAATTAGCCACCTGATCAAATACATCTGCAGCACCCCCCCTCCCCCGTCATAAATTCTGTATTAGCAGGTAAACATCCTGTAAGCACTGATTGTTTATATTCGGTTTGGTATTCCGTTTACACGGTGCTGTACAATAATTTGAGCCACAAGATTAAAACCATTGGCTAGTAAGATGAATAGCAGCATTGATGTGGTCACGGTAGCTTCTGTCAGTGTGGGGACACATCAGGCCGTGACGGACCAGTCAGCTCTTGAAGCAGATGTTGGAAGCAGGAGAAATGTTCAGTGTGAGGATCTGATTGCGCTAAACTGTGATGGACATAATATTTTGGTGAAGGCACCTCCAAAATGCAGGTCTTGTTGGGTGTTCCCAGGATGCAGTGGTTAAAACCAAGTAAGAGTGAGCAGAGAGCTACTGTAGCACTGTGAGTTCATTCATTCATTCATCTCCTGTAAGCATTTCACCAGGACGAAGACAGAGGCACTCCCTGGAACAAGAATATCTATTATGTAATGTATTAGTACACATTGATATAACTCACATTTAATCCACACAATCTCAATTTTAGTCATTGCCTCCCTCCTGAAATAAACGCTGTTAAATATTATCTCAGTGGCACTGCTGCTGGTGTTTGAATTGAAGCGAAATATTTTAATCTATTAAAACCCAAACTGTGACCGGCCCTGAGGTCAACTAGAGGGAGAACGAGAGAGAGTTGGGGTCCATTATTGAGATGGAATTTGCCCGGCAGGACTTGGCTGCTTCAGTTTAATCAGATTTCTGCTCCTTTTTTCTACACGAAATAAAAAAGCAGGAATAAAGAAATGCTTTCATATTCTTCTCTGCACAGAAAGTCAATTAAGAGCCTGGAATGTAGTCTCTAATGAATTAAGCTACATGGAAACCTCACCATCCCACATAATAGCCCAGAAGAGTATAAATATTTCAGGTAATTTTCCCCACTCTGTTCTCCTCTGTTCTTATTGCAGCAGGAAGGCAGCGTTGTGCCGTAGAAATGAATATTTTACACTTCAAATCCATGAGCTTTATCTCTTTCATCTACTGATTGAAACGTCCATCTAGCTTCAATATTGAGTCCATGGATCATGAGGTATATTCAGAACTGTACAAACGCTCCTCTAACGTCCTGAAGCACTACTTTTTTAGTACTTTGCCTGATTACTTTTATTCTTAAAGGCTTTGGTGTTTCACTCCAGTGCAATTAACAGAGCCGTGTCTGACGTTCAACTCCGTCCCTGTGATTTAAGGACGTCTTCAAAAGGAGAGTTAATAAACAGAGTGGGTTTAAATAAAAAAAATGCGTAAAAGGCAATATCTCAATATTTGCCTGTTTACTACATCAACAGCAGTGTTCTCCCCCTGTGTAAACAGCCCCTGTTCAGAACGCCCGCTTTCAGCACCTGTTCCTTTAATGATAATGAGCCGCTCGCTGTTCACCCCGACCCCGAGCGCACAGCAGTGAGGAGCGAGGAGCAGAAGCTCTGGTTTTTAGCCGTTTTCACTCTGTTCTCTTTCTTCTCCGTTTTTACTCAGTGCTCTTATTTCTCCGCGCTCGTTGTGTCTGTTTTGCTGAGTTTAACCTCGTCTCTGCGCTCTCACATAAACATGGGTCCAGCGCTGTGATTGGACAGACTCAGACAAGGGGGCGGGGCCATTCTAAAGTCTCTGCACTTGACGTCAGAAGTGTAAAATAGAATCAGAGTAGAATCAGAACGACTGGTTTTATCCTGTTTTCTGACTCAGGCAGTGCACAGAAAACTGAGAGGGTGGTCTCCTTAAACAATGTATATATATTGTTTTCCTTTCTTTTTTTTTTTAAGACTAACACATGTCCATGTCATGTCTTATTGAAGTCTCAGCCCAGACTGAGAACATCTTTATATCTGTATTACTCTGTGCTCTTGCTGCTAAGGTGTTTTGTATTTGTTTGTTACACAATAGTAATATTACATTTCTTCTTAGAGCACATGGAGGGCGGAGCAGTAGTGCAGCAACCCCCACTCCCAGCACACACCCACACACACACACACACACACACAACTAAGATCCCCGTCTAAATCATCACAGAGTCATAAACCTGAATATGAGATGATGGAAAAGAGTGATGGAGGAGAAACTCCATTCCACCTCAGCTAAAAAAGGGAGGGTTCAATAGAGAGAGAGAGAGAGAGAGAGAGAGAGAGAGAGAGAGAGAGAGAGAGAGAGAGAGAGAGAGAGAGGAGAGAGAGAGAGAGAGAGAGAGAGAGAGAGAGAGAGAGAGAGAGAGAGAGAGAGAGAGTGAGAGAGAGAGAGAGAGAGAGAGAGAGAGAGAGAGAGAGAGAGGACAGAGAGAGAGAGAGAGAGAGAGAGAGAGAGAGAGAGAGAGAGAGAGAGAGAGAGAGAGAGAAGAGAGAGAGAGGACAGAGAGAGAGAGAGAGGGGGGAGAGAGCGAGAGAGAGAGAGAGAGAGAGAGAGAGGAGAGAGAGAGAGGAGAGCGAGAAGGAGGAGAGAGAGAGAGAGAGAGAGAGAGGGGGAGAGAGCGAGAGAGAGAGAGAGAGAGAGAGAGAGAGAGAGAGGAGAGGAGAGAGAGAGAGAGAGAGAATAATGAAAGAGAAAATACAAAGACAGAGAGATGGAATAGTGAAAATTCATAGAGAGATAAAGAGGGGATTGAGGGGCTGAAGGACTAACAGACGGAGATAAACAAAGAAAGATATGGAAGAAAAACTTTCTATCTCTATTCTATCTAGACATTGTGTATATATATATATCTCCTTGGCTTCACAATAGAAACCTCCTAGGAGTGTGCAGCTTGTCTCAACACATCTTGTGAGCTTTGTGACAAGCATTTGTTTGTTTAAGGTATAGTGCAAATATTAAGGCACCTGAGAAAATGAGATTTAAAAAAGTTATTTATCTGAACATTAAGAGTTTTATAACAAACAAACAAACACAATGCTCTAATATTAGAATAAAAACAAATATGATTATTCCAGTGAGTGTGATACTGTGTGTGTGTGTGTGTGTGTGAATGTACTGGTTAACCCTTCCCCCCCCAATCCACCCACATCTCTCCTAATGACAGTCCAGAAAGGGAAAGGGACTCTGACTGTCGCCTGCTGGGCTTTGATCATGAGGTGATGATGTTCTCATCGTTTCAGGGTTTGAAACTATAATATAAACTGTAATATCTGACCTGAAGTGGCCAGCGCAACTGGATCATAGGCTTCTTTCCACACGCTACACTCTTAAAAATGATCGTGATTGTAAATGATTCTATGTAGAACACTGAACGCTTGAAGAACCTTTGGCATCATGTAGGGGTTCTTCAGCTTGACGGTGAATGTGCTATAGATGGTTCTATACAGTACCTTTTAGAGAAGGGTTCTCTACGGCACTAAAAGGGTTATTCTATAGTTACGATGTGGAGTTGTTTAAAATAGAAGGAATCCTTTTTGGTGCTGCACAGAACCATCTACACATTCCCCAACCTGAAGAACCCATTCATGATGCAAAGGACCATTTAGCAGAACCCTTGTAAAACCATCACTGTTAGAGTGTACTATGACATTGTAACTATAGAAGAGCCTGTTGGTGCTGTATATATCCTTTTAGCATCTTTTCCATGAATGTGAAGAATGTTTTCACTGCGAAGAACTCTTTAATCATGCGGAGGGCTCTTTATGTGTTCATGGTTCTGTACCCAAAGAACCACTGAAGGACTTTCATTGTCAGAGTGTGCACTGATGTTCCCGTGGTCCTTGGGGTCGGTCGGTTTGAGCTGTGCACTGTTTGAGCTGCTGTGAGAGATCATTGCACATCACACAACAACCACACTGCATTTACAGGTTAATGACGTGGGGATCTTTCTATGGAGATTGGATGTGGAGAAAGTAATCCGAGAAGCCCTGGTGTGTAAAATTGGATTTGCAGCTGCAGTTGTGCTGAAGAACATCTGTCAATAGATGTTAGACTCTGTCCTTTCCAATTAGATTACAGTCCACACGGCTCTTTAACGGCGAACCTGTGTTTACTGTAAGACTCTGTTCCTTTCTCTATTCTTTCGTTGATGTCCTCACTCATTCACTCACTGATTCACTCAGGCATTCACTCACTCACCTGCTCACTCATACACACACACACACACCTTCACATTCATCACACATATTTATTTTTAAGACCCCTGTAGTATCCAAGGGCAGCACGGTGATGCAGGAGGTAGTGTCTCTGTCACAGCTTCATGGTCCTGGAGGTTGTGGGTTCGAGTCCCCGCTCCGGGTGACTGTCTTTGAGGAGTGTGGTGTGTTCTCTCTGTGTCTGTGTGGGTTCCTCCGGGTGACTGTCTGTGAGGAGTGTGGTGTGTTCTCTCTGTGTCTGTGTGGGTTTCCTCCGGGTGACTGTCTGTGAGGATTGTGGTGTGTTCTCCCTGTGTCTGTGTGGGTTTCCTCCGGGTGACTGTCTGTGAGGAGTGTGGTGTGTTCTCCCTGTGTTTGCGTGGGTGTCCTCCGGGTGACTGTCTGTGAGGAGTGTGGTGTGTTCTCTCTGTGTCTGCGTGGGTTTCCTCCGGGTGACTGTCTTTGAGGCGTGTGGTGTGTTCTCTCTGTGTCTGCGTGGATTTCCTCCGGGTGACTGTCTGTGAGGAGTGTGGTGTGTTCTCCCTGTGTCTGTGTGGGTTTCCTCCGGGTGACTGTCTGTGAGGAGTGTGGTGTGTTCTCTCTGTGTCTGTGTGGGTTTCCTCCGGGTGACTGTCTGTGAGGAGTGTGGTGTGTTCTCCCTGTGTCTGTGTGGGTTTCCTCCGGGTGACTGTCTGTGAGGAGTGTGGTGTGTTCTCTCTGTGTGGGTTTCCTCCGGGTGACTGTCTGTGAGGAGTGTGGTGTGTTCTCTCTGTTTCTACGTGGCTTTACTACGGGTGACTGTCTGTGAGGAGTGTGGTGTGTTCTCCCTGTGTCTGCGTGGGTTTCCTCCGGGTGACTGTCTGTGAGGAGTGTGGTGTGTTCTCCCTGTGTCTTCGTGGGTTTCCTCCGGGTGACTGTGAGTAGTGTGGTGTGTTCTCCCTGTGTCTGCGTGGGTTTCCTCCGGGTGACTGTGAGGAGTGTGGTGTGTTCTCTCTGTGTCTGCGTGGGTTTCCTCCGGGTGACTGTGAGGAGTGTTGTGTGTTCTCTCTGTGTCTGCGTGGGTTTCCTCTGGGTGACTGTGAGGAGTGTTGTGTGTTCTCTCTGTGTCTGCGTGGGTTTCCTCTGGGTGACTGTGAGGAGTGTGGTGTGTTCTCCCTGTGTCTGCGTGGGTTTCCTCTGGCTGACTATCTGTAAGGAGTGTGGTGTGTTTTCCCTGTGTCCGTGTGAACCCACTGCGACACTGAACTGGATAAGGGTAACAGACAATGAATTAATTAATTAATTAATGATGTAGTGTCGCAATGTACTGTGAAGAACCATTTTGGAGTTTATAGGTTTAGTTGTTTCTTTGCTTCATTGTTAAACCTTGATTATTGAAGAAGAATAGACTAAATATTCACCAAATTTACAGAAGAAGAAAGTACAAGAAAGTGCTTCTAACCCTAAATAATCAAAACAAATCCTAAGTTATGGATTTCTAAGTGAAACTTTTAGTAAAATATGCATAACTTTCTGGAGATGTTGTTTTATAAATTCAATAACTCTAACCTCCAGAGACTCCAGGGGGTCTAAATCTGTCTCTGTTCATATGAAAAAACCACACAGCTGTTTCAGACTGTGATTAATTACTGTGATCGGTCTGATCCTGAACAAAACTGACCACTCATCTCACACGCCTCATTCCAGCAGCACCACAGTAAACTCAACTACTACCGGAGCTCTGAAAGCACTCCTCTCCTGACCCTGGAGTTTATTTAACGAGGCCAGCGTTCTGTCCTTCTTCTCCGCTGTAAAAACACAGCATTAACTAGATCATGACCTCAGGGGTTACATGAAAGTTAAGTAATTGGACCAAGCCTAGAGAGATTAAAGAGCAAACAAAGCATAGTTTTGTAGCCGGACTGCAGAGCTCAGCTATTCTCCTCACCCTTTTCCCGCCATGTCATCCTCGCCTGGCCTAATTGGACTCATCGCTGTTAATCTGAACTCTTTTTAACACAATGGGGAGGAGAAGAGTGGGAGAGAACAGGGGGAAACTGGTGCAGGTGGAAATTAAAAACACAAACAAGGCAAATACGGACTCTGTTTAAAGTTTGCTCCAATTTCACTGAGTAAACAAAGCTCAGTTTTGCTCAGTTTTGGTTTTGCCTTTATATTCAGTCTCTAACTCTCTTCTCTGGGTGTGATGCTGTGGTTCTGCTTTGGGATCGGGCCATGCCACGGACCCTAGAGCTTCACTTTTAAATTTCTGACCAGAATCATCCAGAGACAAAGTTCTGTTTTTTAATGAAGCGTCTGTGAACGCCCGCTTTCAGCACCTGTTCCTTTAAATGATAATGAGCCGCTCGCTGTTCACCCCGACCCCGAGCGCACAGCAGTGAGGAGCGAGGAGCAGAAGCTCTGGTTTTTAGCTGTTTTCGCTCTGTTCTCTTTCTTCTTCGTTCTCATTTACATCCGTTCTTGCTCTTATTTGCTGAGTTTAACCTCGTCTATAAACATGGGTCCAGCGCTGTGATTGGACAGACTCAGACGAGGGGGCGGGGGCATTCTAAAGTCTCTGCCCTTGATGTCAGAAGTGTAGCAGAATCAGAATGACACGTTTTATCCCGTGTTTTCAGACATAGGCAGCGCTCAGAAAACAGACTGGGGGATCTTTTAGAGTTTCATAGCGTGTCTTCAAAAAATGAATAGACAACACCAAGCGTGTCTTTGTGTGTGTGTGTGTGTGTGTGTGTGTGTGTGTGTGTGTGTATCTACTGCAGGTGGCTGAGGCCACTGTAACTCTGTCTAATGTAGTGTAAAATAGAAAATGTAAATTTAGCGCTCAGAGACAAATGAAGGGAGTGTGGCGTAAAGTTCACAAATCAAAGCTTTAAACAGTCACAGAGTCCAGGTTTTTCTGGCTCTGTTTGGACACTCGTCCTTATCCTCCATGGTGCTGCGGGGTCTCGCTCGCCCCTCGCTGATCCCCCTGCTCAGACGCAAGGTTTAATTGGTGTGAAGACATAAATAGCAGAGTGGAGGTGAAGAAACCTTGTCTTGGCCATAAATCATTATCTCTCAGAATGACAATGTGTGATTGTGCTCACACTCCAGCAGCAATCTCTCTTTCGGTGGCTCTCTATTTCATTCTGTTTTGATGTCTCTCTCTCTTTTCTCTTTCTTAATTGTTATACCTGTTTTTATCTTTCTTTCTCTCACTCGCTCTCTCTCTTTCATTCTGATTTGTTTTCTCTTTATCTGTTTCTATTGCTCTCTCTCTCTGCCTTTTTTCTGTCTTTCATTAACTTTCGCTTTTTCTCTCTTACTTCCTCTCACTCAGTCACTCTCTCTCTCTCTCTCTCTCTCTCTCTCTCTCTCTCTCTCATTTCTCTCTCTCTCTCTCTCTCTCTCTCTCTCTCTCATCTCTCTCTCTCTTTGACTCTCTCTCTCATTTCTCTCTCTCTCTCATCTCTCTCTCTCTCTCATTTATCTCTCTCTCTCTCATTTCTCTCTCTCTCTCTCTCTCATTTCTCTCTCTCTTTGACTCTCTCTCTCATTTCTCTCTCTCTCTCATCTCTCTCTCTTTCTTTGACTATTTCTCTCTCTCTCTCATTTCTCTCTCTCTCCCTTTGACTCTCTCTCTCTCATTTCTCTCTCTCGCTCTCTCATCTCTCTCTCTTTCTTTGACTATTTCTCTCTCTCTCATTTCTCTCTCTCTCATCTCTCTCTTTCTTTGACTATTTCTCTCTCTCTCTCTCATCTCTCTCTCTCTCTCTTTGACTCTCTCTCTCTCTCTCATTTCTCTCTCTCTCTCTCTCATTTCTCTCTCTCTCTCTCTCTCTCTCTCTCATTTCTCTCTCTCTCTCTCTCATTTCTCTCTCTCTCTCTCTCTCTCTCTCTCTCTCTCTCTCTCTCTCTCTCTCTCTCTCAGAACTATGGTGCACAGCTAAAGACCAGTGGTAGCCATTTTCTGTGCAATGTGTGTGTTGCAATTTACAGCATCAGAACCCACAACGTTCTCTCTTCATTCTTTCAATTTTATTCTCTTTCAGTCTGTCTTCTCTTTCTCTCCACTGTCTTTATCCATCTCAGTTTCTCTCCACTTTATCTGTTCTGCCTCTCTCTCTCTCTCTCTCTCTCTCTCTCTCTCTCTCTCTCTCTATCTATATATCTCTCTGATCTAAACATGGAGCAGAGCTAAAGACTAGAGGAATCTGGTTTTTCTGCCCTATGTGTGTTTTACAGTTTACAGTTAAACCCACACGGTTCAGTCCATTAGCACTAACTCTAAGTGTTTTGAGGATTGTATGTGATTTTGGCGTGAAGTTAGCATCATGCTAATTGGTGGGGAAGGCGGTGGAAGGAGGTGTAAGCTTTCATTAGCCTCATTGCTCCAGTGCAGAAATAAAAAAAGCCCATTTCAGACACTCGGTAAAGAATATGAGCAGTTATAGATAAGCCACAGGAGCCCATTAAGTCCGAGTGTGACTCATCAGACTTCACGGGCGATCTCCACGCTCCCTTTCTCTCTCTTCTCTCTCTCCTTTTCAAAGGAAGATGGAAACTGTAGATTGCTTGGGTGCGAGAATTATGCGGGATGGATTTTTTGAAGAAGAAGAAGAAGAAGAGGAGGAGGAGGAAGATGGAGGAAAAGCTCGCCGGAAAATGTCAGAAAAGTAATGAATCATCAATCTTCTGACGACACTTAAAATGCAAATGAGACGGAGAGTGGAGAACGTGAGCGCGCGTGTGACACAGCGTAAGTCATAAAGTCATAGAGTCACCGCGGCCTTGGGAAAGAAGAGCGGCGGATGGAGGGGGAGTGGTGTTTCGGAGGAGAATGAGAGATAATAAAGAGTGTTTATGGCTAGAGATGGGTAAACAGCACAGTGAGCCCGGTGTCACTGCAAAGCATGCGATACAGACCTGAGTGAGTGCACTACAATGACTGAGTCAATTTGGTGACACTTCAGAATAGGACTAGCCTCATAAAGGTTTAGAAATGATTTAAAATCTGTTAATTGTGTGTAATTTGAATTTAAACACAGTAAATGTCATTAATAATCAGTTGGCTAAAGTGACCTATTTTTTGCCAAATAGTGAACCCACATCCATCTACATTAACTCTGTCGGCTTAAGCACATATTTGTTAATGCCATGGTCCAATGGTTAGAGAAGAGGGCTTAGGATTGAAAGGTCATTGGTTTGATTCTCACGACCGGCAGGAAAAAGAAAATTTGGGGCAGTGTCAGTGAAGGAACAGCACTGTCCTCCTCTTTCAATCCACTGAGGTTCCTTTGAGCAAGGCATCGAACACACAACTGCTCCCCTGATTATCCATCCTCTAGTGGCCCTAGGTGGTCCAGCAGTGTTTCCTCCGGGTGATTGTCTGTGAGGAGTGTGGTGTGTTCTCTCTGTGTCTGCGTGGGTTTCCTCCGGGTGACTGTCTGTGAGGAGTGTGGTGTGTTCTCCCTGTGTCTGCGTGGGTTTCCTCCGGGTGACTGTCTGTGAGGAGTGTGGTGTGTTCTCCCTGTGTCTGCGTGGGTTTCCTCCGGGTGACTGTCTGTGAGGAGTGTGGTGTGCTCTCCCTGTGTCTGCGTGGGTTTCCTCCGGGTGACTGTCTGTGAGGAGTGTGGTGTGCTCTCCCTGTGTCTGCGTGGGTTTCCTCCAGGTGCTCCGGTTCCCTCCCACAGTCCAAAAACACATGTTTGCTAGGTGGATTGGTGACTCAAAAGTGTCTGTGAGTGTGTGAGTGAATGTGTGTGTGTGTGTTGCCCTGTGAAGGACTGGTGCCCCCTCCAGGGTGTATTCCCACCTTGCGCCCAATGATTCCAGGTAGGCTCTGGACCCACCGTGACCCTGAACTGGATAAGGGTTACAGATAATGAATGAATGAATGAATAGTTGCTAATCCACACAGACTCTCTGTTCTGAAACTAAAGAAGTAACAGAAACAGTGCTGTAAACTGCTTTGGAAGAACATTACACTAGAGACAGTTACACACTTTAAAAATAATGTTGAATGTTGATGTGAAGAACGTTTTAAAAAGCTTTAACAATCCATCACTCTCTTAAGGTTCATTCCCCATTTAAAAGCTATGAGCAAAAATGGTTCTTCATGGAACCAAAGTAGTTCTTTTATGGCATTGCTCAAAGAACCCTTTTGTAGCACCTTTTCTTTTAAGAGTACAGAGTTAAAGTTATGGCACAAGGTAGGGTTTAAGCTAAGGCTGATTTTTCACACAGGATTTTATATTTTTCTGTGTACATCCATGAAAGGTGAAGTATATTTATTACACAATTTATTATTTCAGGGAATGCTCTTTGATCCAAAAGATACATCACCCTCTCTCCAACCCTCCATCATCTGAGTAGTTGTGGCAGCAGTGAGTACATGTCACCCTTTTGTGGCTCATGAACATGATACAAATGCATTGGTCCATGTTGGTAGCTCTTTGGGCCTATGCCTTGAGATTATTCTGTTTACATTTGAGAACCATTGTAAGAACCAGACAGATCCTATCATTAATTCACACCAGTGAAGAAGGAGTAACCTGTGTTGCTTTGAGGAATCCTCTGAGATTTGACGTTCATCCGAACTAAACCTAACACAATCACACACAAGGGTTTAGAGCCACGTAAAAAAAAAATAAAAATAAAATAAAAATAAATAAATAACCACAGCAGCAAAGATTGGAGAATGGTCTTTTCCCTTTTATTGCCTTTCGTCTGCAATTATCAGCCACAGCCTCGGAAATGTCAACCTGAGCTGAGGAGTGCTTGTCCTGGCTGTTAGAAAATGTCAAAGCAGCTTATATTTACTTATCTGTCCCTGTATGACGGGGGGAATACAACTTCTGAGACACGAGTGTCGTCCAGAACCAAGGAGAAGAGCACACACATATCTCCTGCAGAGAAAACAAGACTACAATACTCCCATAATTCAGTCTATCGACCAAAACAAAAAGACCATCGTTCAGAAACATGACATCACTGTTAACACTTTGCAGGAAGGTGTTTGACCTAATGACACTTCAGAATTCACTTCTTTTTAGTTAACATTAGTTGGCCTTTCGAGACTCGCAGCATCTCCGAGGAACTCCTGGTGCGGGAAACGTCTGGAGGGACAGGGAGGCCTTGCCCTTAAGCGAGGGAATTCCTTACATGCAGGCATCCTCATAAACCACCATCTTCTCACCAGTTTAATTGTCTAACCAGTTAGACATTTTCCTAAGTAATGTCTAAATGTATAATTTCCTGATGGTAATAATAATATAAATAATGTATAAATATCAATGGTGTCTTTGATGTTTCTGTTGAAGGTGTAGTCATGGTAATAAAGCTGTAATATCTTAATCAATGCCACTTTATTAAGACAGTACTTAACAGTTTAATAATATTTAAACAGTCTAAACAAGTATTAAATATTACACATTTCACATGGATAGTATCTAAAATAACATTAGTTATTATAAAAGTTGTTAGTTAACCCTTTGTGTGATGTTTAACACTCTTAACTACTGTAATAATAACGTGTTCCCCTTATTTCTTATTATTTTCCATTCGAATCGTATTAAGCTTTACCCGACCGGGCCGTGCACAAAGAACATGAAGGTGACCGCACACTGTGCGATGAGACACGTTCGCAAATCACCCGCCATTGTGGAGGCTGTCAATTTGCCGTGCTGTAAATAATTCATAATTTGATTATTATTTACCAGGCGAGAATGGAAGCCAAGAATATTCAATTTCATGAAAAGGAAAAGGGCACTTTTTTATTATTATTATTCCATTAAAACGACCCACCACCCCCCCATTCCCATCATTGTGAGGACAGTAATGAAGGAAATCGACCAACTGTCAGAAAAGGTTTTGTCATCACATGTCCCCTCCCTATCAGTCAGAGAGCTAATTATTCTCTAATCTGCCTCGGCGATGACGGGCCACAAGGTCAGACGTATCCCATTAGTGCACTCCCCAGCAATGCACACATCTCCATTTAAAACACTTGACCCCGGCACTCATCCGCCATGCCACTTAATTGTCCGCCGTTCACTCCCACCAAAGCTAATCAATCAAACGACGCGCCACGAGCCGCAAGCTGGTGTCAGGCGGCCTGTCGGAGCCTCGCTGTCATTTCTCCGGATGGCTCTAACGCTCAGGGATGGAGAGACATATGTGAGAAGATACAATGCAAAATGTGCCTCTATTTGGTATTCGATATTTGTGACTGAGAAGCATCGGACAGGGCTGTTCTGTTTACTAACCGTGAGCCCAATCCTAAAGAGTACACACACACACATTTAGGGCTTTTTGGAGAGGGTTACAGAACAATCAGGGCAGGGTTTTCTTCAAAAACGCAACTGCATTTCTTTTGATCATGGGTTCTGTGTTTGATAATTAATGTGCTCTTCTGTTGGACTTTAGTGGGCGGGGTTAAACTTGTCTGTCAGCTCTGACCCACAACCAAACAGAGTTAGCTACATGTTTACATACCTCTCCTGAGTGCATTCAACCTCTAAAGCCCTGCAGGGAGAGAAGGACTGTCTCAGGGGACGGTTGTGGTGTAACGTCTCACACGTCTCAGTGACAAACCTCCTGCACCAGGATTGTGTAATAATTACGAAAGAAGAGGTCAGTGTCCCCAGACAGTATCAGCAGCAGCCCAGACCTTACAGACGATGCTTTGTCAATATTCAAGACCCCAGAAACGGCCAGTGGGCTCTCCCACTGCCCACTGCTAATGGGTTTCTCTCATCCAGCCAGCATTTAACTGCACTGAGGCGGTGTAGAACACAGTGCAGTGTCTCAAGTTCACGGCAGCTACAGCTTTGTCTCCCATTAACTCTCAGCTCTTGTCCCCCACAGGGGCGTCCAAACCCAGGCTAAATAGGCTAGCTTCACTGTATCGCTATATCTCACCTATTGATCTGCAGCTTTGTTTATGTTGCCATGCCGATGTCACTGTCAGTCATCAGAGATGATGATTTTAGAGTTTTTAAGTACAGTTAAATTCCTTGAATTGTTTTCCCAGACAGGGGTTAAGTTTAGTCCTGGACTATTTCCTTCTTTCAATGGAAAATCCCAATTCAAAATGCTGTCTAGTCCAGGACTAGGCTTAATCTCGGTCCCCATTATGTCATACTTTACTGTGTAAATACATATTCACCATAAAATTGGTAAAGGATAATTCTGTATCATGTCTATGTCTTTCAGCTTAACATACATTTTTATACACTTATAAAACAAGTGGCTATTGGCTTTAAGAGCACGGCATTAATGTCCTCACATATAAATATTCATCACAACAACACGGCGCGTGATATAGTCCTCAGAAATGGAGGTCAATGGTTCTGACAGTGGCGGTGTGTTGGTAAACCGTCTGTGTTTGTTATTGGCTTGCCCTTTAACTAAATGCTGTCTTGTGGGAAGATGAATCCAATAACGCGCGTGTGTGTGTGTGTGTGTGTGTGTGTGTGTGTCCTCAATAATGGCGGAGGAGAAAGCACATAACCAAGAGAGAAATCAAAATAGCTCTGGATTGCTGTTTGTACTGGTCAGCCAATAACACCCTTCACAGGGGCAGCTCTAAAAACCAATAAACACACACACACACACACACACACACACACATACACACACATGTGTTCTGTGGGACTGGGGCAACCCTCAGGAATGCCACCAATACCATATAATGCCAGAGCCAGGGCTGGGAGAGCTAAGTCTTACAGCAGTAAGAGGAGGCGTTGACGGTGGGTTTTGTATAAAACGGGTTTGTGAGTTTAAAAGAGCAGTTCATCCACTGCATCTGCACTTCTTCAATACACACTTCTCTGAGGGTCATTTGGTCAAAAATCAGTATAGGAGCCGGATGAAATTATTTAGGGATGTCAGCAGGTTAGTGTCGCAGTCGCACAGCTCCAGGGACCTGGAGGCTGTGGGTTCGATTCCCGCTCCAGGTGACTGTCTGTGAGGAGTTGGTGTGTTCTCCCTGTGTCTGCGTGGGTTTCCTCCGGGTGACTGTCTGTGAGGAGTGTGGTGTGTTCTCTCTGTGTCTGCGTGGGTTTCCTCCGGGTGACTGTCTGTGAGGAGTGTGGTGTGTTCTCTCTGTGTCTGCGTGGGTTTCCTCCGGGTGACTGTCTGTGAGGAGTGTGGTGTGTTCTCTCTGTGTCTGCGTGGGTTTCCTCCGGGTGACTGTCTGTGAGGAGTGTGGTGTGTTCTCCCTGTGTCTGCGTGGGTTTCCTCCGGGTGACTGTCTGTGAGGAGTGTGGTGTGTTCTCTCTGTGTCTGCGTGTGTTTCCTCCGGGTGACTGTCTGTGAGGAGTGTGGTGTGTTCTCCCTGTGTCTGCATGGGTTTCCTCCGGGTGCTCCGGTTTCCTCCCACAGTCCAAAAACACATGTTAGTAGGTGGATTGGCGACTCAATTGTGTCCATAGGTGTGAGTGTGGGATTGAATGTGTGTGTGTGTGTGTTGCCCTGTGAAGGACTGGCGCCCCCTCCAGGGTGTGTTCCTGCCTTGTGCCCAATGATTCCAGGTAGGCTCTGGACCCACCGTGACCCTGAATTGGATAAGGGTTACAGATAATGAATGAATGAATTATTAAATAAATAAAAAAAATAAATACATAAATAAGGTGGTGCCTAATGCTGGGGTTATCGTTAAGGTTTGTTTCCAAGAAGAGTGTTAAATCTTTTTAACAAAAAAGGTTCTTTATGGAACCAAAAGAGGTTCTTCTATGGCATCGCTCAATGAACCTTTTGCTGCACCTTTATTTTTAAGAGCGTAGGCTGAGGGTTGTGTGCAGTGTTATTTTAGCACTGAGTTTTTATGCTTCTGTGGCACAAAACAATGACACTGATGATTCCGCTTACAGAGCAGATTGTGTTTATCGTCACTGTCTCCCAAAATATTAACTTTACCAATGAAAGTCAATATAAAATGACTTATTCAGAGTCGTTTAGGAGCGTTTCTATTGGTCATTCATCATGAGATTGTCCCACAGTGTGAAACACGGCTAAATAAAATCAACAACAACAGAGATACGTGTTTTTCACTTTATAGATTTCACAGGGAGTTTCTTTCCACTGTGACATACAGCTAAACTTAACAGCGTATGGTCATTTTAAGACCTGGAAACAGTTACTCATGCCTATATTTCCTCTTGTATTGACTAATGCAATTGTCTGTACCTGGGGATCTCTTAGTGGAGCCTGTTACGACTGCAGCTGGTCCAAAATGCACTTGCGAGGCTTTTGACCGGTCCTAAGAAAAGGGAGAGTGTTACTGTTTGTCTTTAAAGCTCTCCATGGCCTGGTTCTGAGATACATTTTGGATCTTCTTTGTTTTCTGACCATCCCACTGTGTTCCTCTAACCGCCCCTCCCTCTCGGTTAAGTCTCAGTTAAGGCTGAGGTTTTTATTGGTTTTATTCCTTTCTATAAGTATGTTTTTGTTTTGTTGGTTGATTTTATTGTGCAGCACTTTGGCCGACACTCGTTGTCTTTTAAATGTGCTACAGAATTAAATGACGATACGTGGCCTGTACTTGACAGTTTGTCTACAGACGGCTGTGAAATAAAACTTTCTGTTATAACTCCTGAGAAATAATAAGATCTGCTGTAGATAATACAACTCTACAATGGGTTAAAGCCTCTGTGTTAAATAAACAAAACAAAAGCGATGGTGTGGAAGGATTTATAAGCCGATTGACCAAAACAAAAAAGATGATCGTGATTACTTCTCTGAAAGGTCTCATAGAAGCAGGTGTGCCTTTATCTCAGATTCCAGCCTCGTCCCCGAGTGAACCGTGGGCTCCTTCTGCGGCTGCGCTTTGTTTTTCTAAAGGCCACCGTGTTCCCTGGTTCTGAGTTTATTATTTTTGTCTTGTCGCCCCAGGCCAGATGAGAGTGAACGGCTGCTGGGAGCGAGCGGACCTTCAGCAAGAGTCACTCAGGCAGGTTCTGTGACCTAAAACAAAGGCTGTCTTTCGTCTGGTGCCGGGTAGACGAGTCCGTTTGACCGAGTCGGTGACTCTTTTTAGCGCTGCGAGCCTCTAGAAGCTGTTTTCTCCTGGTCTGAAGCGGCGGACCTGGAGTAGCGTTTGGACGTGTGTTTGAAGAGCTTGTTGTGTGAGCTTCTTTGACCTGGCATGTTTTGCGCTAACAGCATTAGAGGGTTATTTGTCTTGGCGAACGCTTGCTGGAGGCTGCATAAACGAAAAGAGCACTTCATAAGGAGCAAGGGACATCTTTTTTCATCTCTCTCTCTCTCTCTCTCTCTCTCTCTCTCTCTCTCTCTCTCTCTCTTTTTTCCCAAACAATTCTCGAAAGCACTTGAAAACCGGCGAGAGTGGGCCAGTCCCCTTTAGCTAGCGTTAGCGTCAGAGTGGAGAGTGACTATACAGCGTTATGTCACTCTGCCCTCCGAGGCCCACAGCCGAGGCTTAGCATAAATTAACACGTCCAGAAATAGATTAGAAGAACTTCTTGAAAAACAACAAGGGCCTGCTTCCAGCAGATCCTCTCCAGCCTCGTTAACCCTTTAAAATCGGAGGCAAAGAAGCTCATATTTATGCCACTCGTATTCCACTCGAACACGATTCTCAGGGCCGTTGTTTTTGTTGCAGGTTTTGTTATTTCAGTCACCAATGACCTGTTCTGAGTGAGAAAATTCATACTTCACACTTCTGCAGCCTTTAAGAAAAGATCTTTACAGCCTTTAAAATGAATCCTGACCTCTGTCCAGCACTGGGTTTTTCCCAAAGCTTTCACAAAAACATCATTGTTAAATGGTGGAGCGAGCATTTACACTAAACCTCTCTCTCCAGGTGAAGAGTATCTTGCTACTGCAATGCTTGTGGGAAACTGAGCTCTGATTGGCTGCTTTGAGTAGTGTCACATTCAGGAAGCAGTTCTTCAATGAAGTAAATTAATTAGCTATTAAATTAGTTATCTTCAGATGCTCTGTCTAGACGTACATTAAACCTTTGGAAGGCTGCAGTTTTCTATATGTTTCCTTACCAACAGGAACATTATGTTTGTGTTATTGCTTTAGTAACTCAGCTACAGAGCGTCAGCAGTAACAGCACCCAGCCGGAATGGGCTTAACCCACGTAGGTGGAATGGGCAAAACTCCATTGCTTTTACCTGAATGGGCGGGGCTAAACTCATGTAGATGGAATGGGCAAAACTCCATTGCTTTTACCTGAATGGGCGGGGCTAAACTCATGTAGATGGAATGGGCAAAACTCCATTGCTTTTACCTGAATGGGCGGGGCTAAACCCATGTAGGTGGAATGGGCAAAACTCCATTGCTTTTACCTGAATGGGCGGGGCTAAACTCATGTAGGTGGAATGGGCAAGACTCCATTGCTTTTACCTGAATGGGCGGGGCTAAACCCATGTAGGTGGAATGGGCAAAACTCCATTGCTTTTACCTGAATGGGCGGGGCTAAACTCATGCAGGTGGAATGGGCAAGACTCCATTGCTTTTACCTGAATGGGCGGGGCTAAACTCATGTAGGTGGAATGGGCAAAACTCCATTGATTTTACCTGAATGGGCGGGGCTAAACTCATGTAGGTGGAATGGGCAAGACTCCATTGCTTTTACCTGAATGGGCGGGGCTAAACTCATGTAGGTGGAATGGGCAAAACTCCATTGCTTTTACCTGAATGGGCGGGGCTAAACTCATGTAGGTGGAATGGGCAAAACTCCATTGCTTTTACCTGAATGGGCGGGGCTAAACTCATGCAGGTGGAATGGGCAAAACTCCATTGCTTTTACCTGAATGGGTGGGGCTAAACTCATGCAAGTGGAATGGGCAAAACTCCATTGCTTTTAATTGAATGGGCGGGGCTAAACTAATGCAGGTGGATTGGGCAAAACTCCATTGCTTTTATCTGAATGGGCGGGGCTAAACCCATGTAGGTGGAATAGGCAAAACTCCATTGCTTTTACCTGAATGGGCGGGGCTAACCTCATGCAGGTGAAATGGGCAAAACTCATGAATGGGCGGGGCTAAACTGTTTTAGGCTGAATGTACTGTCCCTTGCAGAATGAGCTCACGGCTGTGACATCACAACCATTCTAAATTAAAAATGCTTTATTTCGGCTAGATTATAGGATTGAAAGTGATTTTTCAGACTGAACAGGCATCAAAAATGACCCCACACCTCCGTGAGGGATGAACTACATTTAGTACACATTGTAGAAATCCTTGGGTTTGTCTTGTAATCCAGTTACGCAGGGAATCATCTTTAGACCAGGCTGTGGCTGAAGGCACAACGGAAAAAAAATCAAAGCAGTGTGATGATGGATGGTGTCCTTCGCTTCTCTGAGACACTTCTACCTGCTCCACACCATGGGATTAAACTGTTGACCATGAAACCGGACAAAAGTGAGAATGCACCAAAAGCAAGCTCTTTGAGGAGAGTGTAATATAAAAATACGTAGGTTTGTCCTTTCTCAGCCTCCGTAAGTCATAAAGACTAAAACAGATTTTTATACTTTGCTTAAGAAACGCTTCATTACAAACGGGCCGGCTTAACATAATGCATAATTATGCGTCAATTATGTTCGGCGTTATTAACATAAATTGCCAATTAAATTCCACAGATGGAAAAAGAGGAACAAAAGAGATTGACTGGACCATTCCTTATTAATGACATTTCCCCTTCATGCATTTTTAGGCTTTTAGATATGACAGGACGAGGAGAAAAAAGAGAAGCAGTCCAGCAGTGGGAGGTAATTCAGTTCAGAGCTGTCAGACTGGAGCAGGATGAAAGCACTACAGATTTTTAAGTGAGATTCCTGTAGTTTAAAACCCTCCCGAATGCACTTATCTACCGAGTTTTAATTACAGTCCCCGGCTGATTGACGAGGGCGAGGCGCGAGGACCCGAAAAATAAAGCCAACCGTGGCGTGAGTAACAAGTCGGACCCGAATCAATACGGAACCACCACCTTTTGTTCTTTGTCTCACGCCAGCGCTCAGGACTCTCTTTACTGAAGCCCAAACACTGACCGATAGCAGCGGCTCATCTTATTAGCAGCTGTTCTGTGCTGGACCTAATTACCTAATTATAAGAAACAATAATCTGTGGATGGTGGAGGACAAAAAAAAAAAAAAACAGTAGCGGATTTAATTAAATCTGTTTTATTCATGAACTCAAAGGTGCCTTTGTGGCATCTCTAGTAAAACCGCCTGCTAGGAGTGTCATTACTTTACATAAACAAGTTTAATAATTAATTTACAACAACAACAACAACAACAAATCACCCTGGACATCTGTAACATATGTTTGGTTAAGATCGATTACGACTGGTAGATATTTTAGAGTCACTAAACACGCTCCTGGCTCATGGGCTGCAGAAAGAGTGAACTGTTGTGGGAAAAGGAAAGCAGTCCAGCAGCTACTGCTGTGTCTGATCCACTCTACACCAGCACAACACACACTAACACACCACCACCACGTCAGTGTCACTGCAGCGCTGAGAATGATCCACCACCACATCACACCTGCTCTGTGGGGGTCTGTAGGTGTCCATAGTATTGAGGAACAGGGCGAAAGGGAGATAGCAAAGTATGCAGAGCAACACATGGACCACAGTGTGAGTGGAGCTGAGAAAAAGGAAAAAGGAGGTGATTGTAATGTTGTGGCTGATGGGAGTATGACAGGACACTGTACTGACATCATCTCTTCCCCGTCTCCTGACACTGCTCCGACCCTCAGAAGTGGAGGTGACTGAGACTTAAAAGGGTTAATACCAACCTTGTGTTCCCTACAGCCCAGCTCTGAGACGGAGAAGCCCCACAGGTCACGGGGGGTCCACTCGCTGTCATTCAGAACAGGGCTGTGACCGTCGTAATGGCCTCCAGCTGTGCTCCAACACACACTGCATTGACTTTTACCACCAACTGACTTTTATTTTCTATTTTTTCTTCTTTTTTTTCCTACCTCCCTCCGACAGAAAGCTAATCAAGGCCACTTCAACTAAAATAAAGAATTCCACTTCTTCAGGAAAATAGAAATTCTACCTAAAAACAGAGAAATGAAACAATCAAATGAACGATAGAAGCAGTCGTTCGTCACCTGCCGGGTTTTTCTTTTTTTTTTTTTTGAACAATGGCTGTCATATGTTTGTGTGGCAGACGTGTGGAGACCCATTTACCTGAGAGAGAGAGAGAGAGAGAGAGAGAGAGAGAGAGAGAGAGAGAGAAAGAAATGAGAGAGAGAGGGGGAAATGAGAGAGAGAGAGAGAGAGAGAGAGAGAGAGAGAGAGAGAGAGATGAGAGAGAGAGAGAGAGAGAGAAAGAAATGAGAGAGAGAGAGTGAAATGAGAGAGAGAGAGAGATGAGAGAGAGAGAGAGAGAGAGAGAGAGAGGATTAAGCAAAATATATAGAGAAAGAAATAGAAGAGAGAAAAACAGAGGAGAGAGAAAAATAATACAATGGAAAGAGAGGGAAAATAGAGAAAGGAAAGGAAACGGGGGCAGGTGAGAAACAAAAATAATGGAGAAAGGAATGTTGAGATAGAGAGAGACAGTGTGTGTGTGTGCGATAGAGAGAAAGAAAGAGAGAGAGAGAGAGAGAGAGAGAGAGAGAGAGAGAGAGAGAGAGAGAGAGGACTAAGCAGAATATTTTAACGAAGACAAATATAAACGTTTGCGAGAGAAAAAGAAAAGGAGAGGAAAATAGTGAAAGGAAAATAGAAGGGAGTGAAGGATTGAAACAGAAAGAATGGTAAGAGGATGGGGAGAGAGAGACAGAGAGAATGTGTGTGTGTGAGAGAGAGAGAGAGAGAGAGAGAGAGAGAGAGAGAGAGAGAGAGAAAGACAGAGAGAGAGAGAAAGAGAGAAAGATAATGAGTAATAAAATAAGGCGACTGAACTCTGCTTTACTCTTTCTTATTCCACCCTCCGTCACTCCCTCCTTCATTCTCTCACTCCCCCGCAATCAGTGAGTAGGCTTTTCTTTTTTTTTTCTTCGTCTCAGAGGAGACGGCTTTTTGAGTGACACACTTTCTGCAGCTTTAGAGAAGCAGGATGTTGGACAGTGTGCTGTTGGTTCACCTGGTTCCTAATGTTTACAACAGAAATGAATCTATCACCAGGCTCTGTGTGGTGACGAGGCTTTTGTTTCAGATGGAAACTCCAGTAAGTTATTAATAATTAGCCCCATGTGTATATATATATATGTTGTGTATATAATAAAGAAAACGGTTCTTTATAGAACCCAGAACACTTGATGGAGATGGAGAATGTTCTATAGTTGGCTCTGTACAGCACCTTTTAGGAAAGGGTTTTTGTATGACACCAGAAGCGATTCCTCTATTGTTATGATGCTATTGTTATGAGCAGTGGTTCTCAAACTGTGGTGCCCCAGGTGACCTCGTATAAAAATGACTACTTAATTAAAAAAAGGGAATTATTAATAACTGAAAACCCAAAGCTGAAAAATATTAATGTGTAAAGTACATCATTTTTCACGGTTTTTATTATTAAACTTAGTTTTTGTAAATGTAGTTAGTTTAAAAAAAGCATGGGCTATAAAGAAACTGTATTCCATACATCTGTAAGAGAACGGCTGGTGCAGCGTTCCGGTTTCTTATTTCCAGGGAGGGAATGCAATCTCCCAGTATTTTGCACAATCCATGAAAAGAAAGCCCAACTTCAGCTTCTTACTAAATGTAACTAAAGGCCAGAGACAGTCGAGAGTAATTTGGATTTTATTGCAAAAACGGCAAAGTGGAAAATGAGAAAAACAAACAGAGACCAACCCTGTGAAATACTCCTAAGCCCAGAAGCCCTTTTGGTGCCATATATAACCCTTTTCTAAAAGGTGCTGCGTAGAAACAATCTACAGCACATTCTCCATCAATCTGAAGAATGCCTTCATGGTGCAAAGAATCCTTTAATCAAGCAACAGGGTTAGTCAAATGTTCAGGGTTCTATATAGAACCCCATCCATCCATCCATTATCTGTAACCGCTTATCCAATTTAGGGTCGCGGGGGGTCCAGAGCCTACTTGGAATCATTGGGCGCAAGGCGGGAACACACCCTGGAGGGGGCGCCAGTCCTTCACAGGGCAACACAGACACACACACATTCACTCACCTATATAGAACCACGTCCTTTAATTGTCACATCCTGGCCCAGTCCTGTCTGTTTTCCCCACCATGTGCTCATGTATCACATGGCCCTGCCCATGTCTCCGCCCTTGTTCCGCCCTAGCCCCACCTTAGTCCTGCCTCTGTCTCGTTATTGTCTCCAGGTGTTCCTCTTTTGTGGTTTGAGTGCTCCTTTGGCTGGTGTTGTGTGTTACTCTGTTTCTGTGTGCCTCACATGTCTACCCCAGTTCATGGCTGTCTCTGGTCTGTCTTTGGTTAAGTCATAGTACAGTCTTGTCCAGTTTCCACGTATCTACCCGTGTTTATTTTGATTCTGTTAATAAAGTTCCTTGCGTTTACGTCCATCTCCTCATCATCCCTGCGCCGCCGTGACATTAATAATAATAATAATAATATATTTATATATATATATATATATATATATATATATATATATCATGAATACAATATATACAATGATATTTTAGAACAAAGGTTTTATTGTCTCGTGGTCTGTTGACTTAGCTTTTAGCATTTAGCAATTAGCAATTAGCTTTTTGTTGACAGTAAACTAAACAATATTTTAATGCAAAGAAATGTAATTATTTGGTGGTGTGTAGTGAGAGAGACTTTATTTGGCTGTGTTTAAAACTCACTGACCTCTTCCCCTTCACTGATGACAGTTCTGAATGTTGTAGGAGTCATCAGTCCCTAGCTGTTGACTGCTATAGTCCTGAATACTGTGGGGTTATTGTAACTGCGCTCCAAAGTGTGTGAGAGTTTCATCGAGGCATCTTGAAGGTTTCTGAGATATTTCAGATATATATTCATCTATGGTGCCCACACACACACACAATACCAGAGGGCTTCTGGGTAATATCAGCATGTCCAATCTCATTTGTACTTTCTCATACATACATATGATGTATGCACATGCACTCAGAAAGACATACATTCACTCTCACACACACAGAGCCATGTGCAATACGTGATACACTCATAAAAGATGCATGGAAGATAAAAGGCTTGAATTATGCTTCCTCTGCGGCTAAAACAACAGCATGACTCTGCATAAACAGCGTCCGAACCACTGCCCACAGCCTCTCGCAGAACAGGGCTGAATTATTTAGAGCTGATTCCAGTGGGGCTCAGTCTCACCACGGCCTTGATTCTCTCGGAACTCCTAGGAACCACACTCAGCCACGACTCCCACTCCTCGTCCTGCTCGCCAGCTCAGAGGTGGCCTCCAGGGCATCACTCTTCTCCTCATTCTTTACTTTCACTTCTCAATCTCCTCACTCTTCTGCTCATGCCTCAATCCTTTCCTCCTTTATTCATCTCCTCCTCACTCTTCTTCTTTTGCCTCACTCCTCAGTTCTCTCCTTACTTTCCTTATAATCACTACTCATTCCATTCTTCACTCCTTTGCCCACCTTTCACCTTTCTCTTTATTCCTCATGCATCTTATTTCTCCTCACTGAGACACTCACTTACACACTCCTTCATTCACTCTCTAGCACACTCTCATTTGTGTGTGTGTTTTATGGCAATTTCAGGATGCCCCTGTGTTTCATCTTAAGTCAGTCCTGTGTATGTATTTCTCAGACAGGGAACAATGAGCCTAGCGCTGCACAGAACAGCGATGCTAATAGAGATTCTTTATTGAAGTGATAAATAATCAATTATCTTCATCATATTTCAATATTTTCCTTGATTTTGAGTTTATTTACTTATCTCTGTCCTTACACAGCAGCATCTCCCCCATCTCTCACTGCAGCACGCTGCTTCAGAGTCCCCCGCCTTCCTCCAGAGCCCGCGCTGTGATTCCCGTCTCTTTTGTGTTGGAATGGAAGTCTTTGCCACTAGGTGTAGCTCCAGCTCTCAGGTACCAGCACGGGGCAGAGGATTTAAAGAACAAGAGTGAGCAGACAATGAAATGGGTTACAGTCCTTTTATTTAATGGCCTCTGAAAGGCACGGCGAAGCAAACAAAGCCAGCATTGCCCATCATTTCACTGCCAGGAAAAAAAAGAAGAAGAAGAAGATGGCAATGTCCTTCCCCGTCCAGCCCCAGGTGCAAAAGCTCCATCTTTTAAAAACGGGCCGAGCTGCAGCTTTAACTGGATCACTCGTAAAAGATGAGGGAAACAGAGCGAGTTCTACTCCTGCAGGAAAGTCTCATCCTTCTCTCTCTCAACCACTCTGTGGAAGAATAAAACCACTCTCTGCTTTTTCTCCTGCCTCTCTAACAGGGGCAGAGGACACAGAAGGCTAACAGGGACATCGCTGTTGGGTGAATATCACAGGCTATAAGTGGCATATGTTACTGTAGTGGATCTCAAAGGCTAACAGTCACCACCGCTGTTGTAGTGAATGCGGTGTACAGATGCTATAGTATGGGAGGACGTATGCTGTACAGTAAATGGGGATACTGTAATATCAGTGAATGGACAGTCTGTGGTTTTTGTGAATGATGTTACACTAAATAAAAGGTATAATGTAATATTGTAGTGACAGTGCTATAGTAGTGAATGTTGAAAAATAACAATAGACAGTAATTACTGTGAATATTGCCCTGGTGGTCTCAGAGAGAATACTGTACACTGGTGGTACGTGAAGCATCCTGAGGTGGTTCACCAGATGATATCTGAAAATGTGTGAGCTGCACAATCTGTCAGAATCTTCATAATTCTTCTTCGTATTATTTTTTTTTTTAAATATGTGTTTTGCTTTAAAAATAACATTGGCAAATATCAACTTGGAAATCTAAGCAGGGCACATCCACAATAACGAATACTGCCACTCCAGTTTCCAAATCCCAACAAACATGTTACAATGCTCAGATGAGGATTATAAAAGCAGGTGAAATCCATAAAAATCTGATGGAGAACTTTGTTTCTTATCCCTTCCACTGCACAGATGAACTCAGCCCGTTCACTACAATTTTAATTGATAAATGGATAAGTATTTATACTGTGTGCATGTTGTGTGTGTGTGTGTTTGTAGGTTGTACTTGGAGACTTTGATTTGATAGTAGGTGATACTTTATCTAAAATGTTTGAGAACCCCTGCTGTAAACTAACAATGTTCATTACGGTTCTGAATGTTGTAGGAGTCGTCAGTCCTGGATGTTGACTGCTATCATCCTGAATCCTGTAGGATTGGTGTAACTGGGTTTCCGAGTGCTGACCCTATAGTGTCCCCCGGTGAGCCCCGTCACTCTCTGGGAGGGTAGAATGGCCCTCTTCTTCCCTCATTGCACAAGACTGCATGCAACTCTTGTCTGATGGAGCAGGTCTTCTCCAGTACACTGAGCTGTCCAGTGGCTTTGTCTCAGTGGCAGTTTGAAGAGAGGTGGGGCTGTTCTCCTCTCTCAGAGAAAGTAGGTGCTGCTCTCACTCTCCCCAGTGGGTGGCATTGTGTCAGACTGTGATAGTCCCAGCTATCAAAGGTTTGGCGATTAAAAATGATCGCGGAAAAAACTGGACTAAAAGTATATATTTTCAAAAGTATAAATATAGTCCTAACTGTGAGACGTAGAAAACAGGAGTGTAGTCACAGTCATCAGTGCTGTGTGTTTACTGGTATAAGGATGCATCTTTTAGAATAACTATATTATAGAGTAACTATAGCTCTCAATATTATAGAGTAACTATAGTACTGAATATTATAGAGTAAATATATTTCTGAATATTACAGAGTAACTATAGTCTTGAATATTCTAGAGTAATTGTAGTTATGTATATTATAAAGTAACTATAGTTCTGAGCATTCTAGAGTAACTGTAGGTCTGAATATTATAGAGTAACTATAGTCCTGAATATTAGAGTAACTATAGTTCCGAATATTATAGAGTAACTATAGTTCTGAATATTATAGAGTAACTGCAGTTCTGAATATTCTAGCGAAACTATAGTTCTGAATATTATAGAGTAACTGCAGTTCTGAATATTCTAGCGAAACTATAGTTCTGAATATTATAGAGTAAATATAGCTCTGCATATTATAGAGTAACTGCAGTTCTGAATATTCTAGCGAAACTATAGTTCTGAATATTATAGAGTAAATATATTTCTGAATATTACAGAGTAACTATAGTCTTGAATATTCTAGAGTAATTGTAGTTATGTATATTATAAAGTAACTATAGTTCTGAGCATTCTAGAGTAACTGTAGGTCTGAATATTATAGAGTAACTATAGTCCTGAATATTAGAGTAACTATAGTTCCGAATATTATAGAGTAACTACAGTTCTGGATATTCCAGAGTAACTACAGTTCTGGATATTCCAGAGTAACTACAGTTCTGAATATTCCAGAGTAACTGCAGTTCTGAATATTCCAGAGTAACTGCAGTTCTGAATATTCTAGCGTAACTATAGTTCTGAATATTATAGAGTAACTGCAGTTCTGAATATTCTAGCGAAACTATAGTTCTGAATATTATAGAGTAACTGCAGTTCTGAATATTCTAGTGAAACTATAGTTCTGAATATTATAGAGTAAATATAGCTCTGAATATTATAGAGTAACTGCAGTTCTGAATATTCTAGTGAAACTATAGTTCTGAATATTATAGAGTAAATATAGCTCTGAATATTATAGAGTAACTATAGTTCTGAATATTATAGAGTAACTGCAGTTCTGAATATTCTAGCGTAACTATAGTTCTGAATATTATAGAGTAACTACAGTTCTGGATATTCCAGAGTAACTGCAGTTCTGAATATCCCAGAGTAACTGCAGTTCTGAATATTCTAGAGTAACTATAGTTCTGAATATTATAGAGTAACTAGAGTCTTGAATATTATAGAGTAACTATAGTTCTGAATATTATAGAATAACTGGAGTTCTGAATATTATGGAATAACTTTAGTCCTGAATACACTGCAACCCTGAACTGGATAAGCGGTTACAGATAATGAATGAATGAATGAATATTTTCCTGAATATTATAGAGTAACTATAGTCCTGAATATTGTGGCGTAACTATAGTTCTGAATATTATAGAGTAACTGTAGTTCTGAATATTGTTGTAGAACATTGAATAAATATAATAATGGTTATTTTTAAAAACTGTTGTGCTGTATGGTGTAGGAATATTGAAAGCTGGAGACTGACTGCTATAGTAGTGTCTGCTTTAGTGAATATATCTATAGTCCTGAATACTGTATAATCCAGGTGTGTGTTATAGTGGTGTTTGTGGAGGCTGGTGTTGTGTGTGTCTGGCTGACCCGAGCTGACAGGTTCTCCTGGCCCCCGGAGCTTTGTTGTGGAAACATTATCCCACTGTCGCTGTTCCTCTGACACACAGTGTGTGTGCGTGTGTGTCTGTGTGTGTGTGTGTGTGTGTGTGTGTGTGTGTGTGCATGTGTGTGCATGTGTGTGCTTGTGTGTGTGTGTGTTTGTGTTTGAATATACCAGGATTCATGCGTTGTGGGGACCAATATATTTTTTCACACTTTTGTAGATTTGTCTTCAATGTGGGAAACATAAGCAGGTCCCCACAAAGTCAGTGTAGGTTTGGGTAATTTTAGGTGTAGATTTAGGCTAAGAATCATATTTAGAATGAGGTTTAAAGATTAGGTTTAGGCTAATGATTGACATGATTAATTTTAGGCTAGATCTCCATAGAATGAATGCATGTAACATCCCCACAATGCATGAAAACACACTTGTGTGTCTGTGTACATCTATGTGTATGAGGTTATATATATATATATATATATATATATATATATATATATATATATATATATATATATATATATATATATAGGTGTGTGTGTGAGAGAGTGTGCAGTCATTATGGAGATGTCTCTTGCTGGACCATCAGTGCTTTCTCTCTCTCTTGCCCTCTCTCTCTCTCTCTCTCTCTCTCTCTCTCTCTCTCTCTCATGCTCTCTGCTCCTGACAGTTATGAGAAGGTTGGTGAGAAGGCACTTGACCTGATTTCCTGCAGATCAGTGACCACTGGTCCAGCTCCTGGATTCTCCAACTTCATGTAAGTGAAAGTGACACTGGCCCGAAGCTGCCTCGGAGCACACAGCTTCCTCGCTCTCCGCAAACGCAAACGACAAGAAGCCAACGACTCCCCGACTCGAGTGAGAGAGGAAGTGTCTGGTGTTGTGGTGTTTCACCAGCTGAATAAAAATAATAAATCTGAATTCACTCTGTTTTACACTTACATTTAACAACGACTCCACCGAGCGCAGGTCATTAATCTAGCCCCAGTACACAGACAGAGATCATCCCATTACCGTTTAATAATAGAAAGTATTATTAGCAATTATTAATAATCAGTTAATAAGAATAAAATAAATAAAATTAACAAAGTGATACAAACTATGGATTGAATCTATTTTTTTAATTTCTCTGTAGATTTGAGATAAACAAATTCTCTTGTCGATCCTCATTGACGCTGGTTAAAGCCCATGGAGCGGGTCCCCCATAGGGGGTAAAGGGAGGAGCATATTTAAATTAGGGTTAGTAGAGAATGCCTCCATAGTCTGGAGACTGTTAGCCTCTCTCCCTTTCTCTTTATCATTCTTTCTCATGCTTTCTTTCTTTTTTCTTTCACTATCATTTTATTTGTCTGTCTCACTATCTCTCAGTCACTCCATTTCCCTATTGTTTTTTCTCTCTCTCTATCTCTATTATTCTCTCTCGATCCTTCCCTCCCTATCTCCCCCCCTCTTGCTATTTCTATTATTCTCTCTCAATCCCTCCCTCCACATCTCTCTCTCTCTCTCTCTCTCTCTCTCTCTCTCTCTCTCTCTCTCTCTCTCTTTCTCTCTCTCTCTCTCTGTGAGTAGATTGTAGTGAAGGTGAGAATGGAGGTGAACTCTGAGGAGGTTGGGGAGGAGTTCTGCCCCCCCCCCACACACACACACACACCCTGCCACTCAGAAGCAGGAGAAGGTATTAATGGAAGAGTGGGAGGTGAAGGGGTGAGGATGTGATGTGAAGGTTTTCATCACAAACCAAAGGGAGGGTGAGTAGAGTGTGTAGAGGGAGGAGTGTGTAGAGTGAGGAGTGTGTAGAGTGAGGAGTGTGTAGGGGGAGGAGTGTGTAGAGTGAGGAGTGTGTAGAATGAGGAGTGTGTAGAGGGAGGAGTGTGTAGAGTGAGGAGTGTGTAGAGGGAGGAGTGTGTAGAGTGAGGAGTGTGTAGGAGGAGTTTGTTCTTTCTTTAAAAGCTGAAGTCATTTGATAACTCCTCTGAAATACAATAAAGCACAACATCAAGCCGAAGTGTCCAGCATTATGTTCCGTACGGTGAGAGGAGCTGGAGGTTTGACCCCGGCGCGAGAGCGATACGTGTTCAGTCGAAAACTCTGGGGCCAACAGCCAAAAGAGAGTCATTCCTCCCGTTTAATCTTTTATAATCGGCCCAAATGGAGCTGCCTGTGAAATAGCTTCTATTAAAGTGGAAGAAGGGCTCATTGACAGAACTGGACGGGGTCAGAATCTGAATACCGCTAAATGGACAGAAGGAGTGATAAAAGCTCGTCTTTCGTCCCATGCTGATGATTCCCTTCTCTCCTATTATTCATTCTGACAGTGGATCCTATGAATTTTAAAAAACCATTCATACAGACCATTCAGCTTTGGCTCCTCTCCGCTCTGCCCACTGTGTGAGTGAATGTCCAGCGCTACGTCCTTTCAGACCAGTCTGAGTGGAGCAGTTGACTGTGTTTGAATGCATTTTTAAAGACAACGTTGACAATTTTTCTGACAACCAGGTCTTTCTTTGTTTCCAGAAGAACACACACCAACTCGGAGAGTCCATTTCACATCAAACCTCTCCGATAAAGAGCTTCCAGATTAACGTACATTGTTCATTATCACGGCAAAAGCACAGTGAGAACGGAGACATGTTATTTCTGTGTCTTTGTAGGTTTCCTCCGGTAGCTCCAGTTTCCTTTCACAGTCCAATCAAAGGTAAGTGTGTGAGTGTGTAAATGACTGCATGAGTGTGTGAAACTGTACACAGGTGTGAGCTCAGTTTAACTCATGTTTACAGCTGGCTTTTAACATTGTGCAGGCCTCAGAAATGTTTACAAACATAGTGGGTGAGATACATTTAGTACACATTGTACACATCCTGTTTATTTATTTATTCATTTGTTTGTTTGTTTTTTTTGTTTTTTGAATCAAGCAGGTATTAATCCAGCTTCAGACCCGGCGTCTTGGTGAGTTTCCTTTTGTTTTCTGGTGGTGTGTAGCGATCCGGGCCTTCACCTGTGGCCGGTGAGGCTCAGAGGATGAGGACGGCTGCGGTCTGTATCTTTTTAACCTGTCACTTGGGTCATTAAATCGAGCTGCAGCATTTTATAAAGTAAATCAGTTTCTCTGGTGGTCCTCGGTGGTCGAACCCTGCAGAATCTGAAATTTGTTGGTGCTATATATTAAGGACGTTTCATTCAACATCCCCGAGGACCTGGAGCACAGATGGCTCACTGTGACTGCTAAAGTGTTTGAGTGGTTGCTATGGAGTTGCTAAGTGGTTGCTAGGCAGTTGCAATGGTAGCCTAAGTATTAGTTAAGGTATAGAAATATGGTTGTTAGGTGGTGACTACAGTGTCACTAGATGGTTGTCATGGTATCCCAAGTTGCTGCTACAGTGTTGATAGTTGGTTGCTATGTGGTTGTATGTGGTTGCTAAGGTAGCCTAAGTATTTGTTAAGGTATTAATAAACGGTTGATATGTTTTTCCAAGTGATTGCTACATGTAAGGTCTCCTGACGATAGAATATGAAATCTCCTGATGGTAGAATGTGAGATATTCTAATGATGGAATGTGAGATCTCCTGATGATGAATGTGAGATCTCCTGATGATGAATGTGAGATCTCCTAATGATGAATGTGAGATCTCCTGATGATGAATGTGATCTCCTGATGATGAATGTGAGATCTCCTAATGATGGAATGTGAGATCTCCTGACGATTAATGTGAGATCTCCTGACGATGAATGTGAGATCTCCTGATGAAATGAATGATGCTGATATATCGTCACCTCCAGAGACCCCCAGTCTCGATCACTAATGGTGGAACTCTTGTGGACACTAAACCCTCTCAAAGGATCTCACTGAGTCTCAGATTGACAACAGATTCCAGTCTCCAGGAGTTCTCACCTGTCACTGTTTAAATCTTACAGACTCCTTCACCTCACGCAGCAACTGTACACATTCACAGCTGTATTAATTCTTCAGTAATTCACAGATTTGCTCACATCCGCCGGGCATCCCCTGCCAAAACACATCCTGATGGATAGAACTGTCAAAAGAGTGATATTCATCCCATCTCTCTCTCTCTCTCTCTCTCTCTCAGAGCTGGTCACCAGTGTCTCTGAGAAGAAAGCTTTTGGTTTTTCAGAGAGGAGAAGAGTGAGTGGAGCCGGAGAGTTCCTCTCGCTTCCTGGGAATAAAACGTATCAGTGTCAATGAAGCTCTTCGTGGTGATGTAAATTGGATTTGGGAATTCCATTTCCCACTCCCTAATTATCAGACGCCGTGAAATCAAACTGAACTCTGATGCATCTGAGCATCAGTGGAAGGATGTCCAATAATAATAATAATAATAATAATAATAATAATAATAATAATATAAAAGAGCCTATTTTAAGTAACCAATTAAAACCCACCAACTTCAAATTCTTTTAATCTGAATAAAATTATAGTGCAAAGCTGCTATATACTGATCAGCCATAAGATTAATACCACTGACAGGTGACGTGACAGTTTCAGGAGAGCGAGAGAGAGGGAGAAAGAAAGAAAATAAAAAGAAAAACATTAACAAAAGTTAGCTCATATACCACAAAAAAAAAAAAAAAAAAAAAAAAAAAACGTATTCCAGGAATTGTAGATTTCTCACTAATTTCCCATCCACTGGTGGCACTGTTTCACTAAATGTACTCAAAATGTCTTATGAATCTGAAGAAGAATCGCAAAAAGAGTGCTGTTAGGTGTTTGTGAGAGTTTTACACAAATACAGCAGCCGTTTCTTATTTTTGGACTTTATGTTTACAGATAGGTTGTACACGTATCCGTCACGTATCTTTGTACACAGTGTTTCAAACCTTTTTGCCGCTTATAGTTAGGTTTAAAATTACAGTTCCTTAAGAGAGAAAGTATGAGACAAAAAGGAGGCATAAGACACAGTAACTTTATTAAAAACATAAAGGAGTGGGTAGTTTTAGTTAATTTGGGAGTTTTGAGCAGAGTTTGTAACTTCGCTGAGATTTCCACTAAAACTCCAGAGAAGACTCATGTGAGATTACCGAGGTCTCAGGAGACACAGTTGAGCAGCAGGAGCTAACGTCTCATTTGTCTTTCCATCAAATATCTTTGTTGTCTTGGAGAAACTACTGAGATTTTTTTATTATTATTAATGAAATATGTATCCATACAACTTGAGACCAGAGTGGTAAGATCATTAGACGGAGAGAGAGAGAGAGAGAGAGAGAGAGAGAGAGAGAGAGAGAGAGAGAGAGAGAGAGAGAGAGAGGTTTTTGACTTCATATTTAAGATCAGTTTTGATTTATTTTTTCTGTTTCTTTGAAATTAACCAGGTTCCACATTCATCAAAGAGAAACTAATGCTGATTAATGGTGAGCAATGGTGAGTAATAGAGTTTAATGGTGATGTATGCTGCTTTATTATGTTCCAGCAGACGTTAGTCACCAGGGGAGCGTTTAGCATTTTTGTTGTTTGAGTCTCAGACGAGTCTTAAATGAGAAAACCCAGAAACCATCAACATCTCCATTTCCAGCCGCTCCTGAGAGAACGTCCGGTGCTCCTCCAGCCGCTCCCATGATTTACAATGGGTTTGTAATGTGTTGTTTGCCTGTTTTCAGTCATATTAATCAACGCAAAGCTCCTGACGAAGACTTTTTTGCCCCGTGGGCAGCGTCCAGTTCACTCAAACCCATCGATACGTCATTGACATCAGACAAATGCAAATGAATCCCAGGCTCTTGTAGAAAACAGACTGAAGAAAAGATTTCCCTCCTTTTTTCTCTTTCTCTCTGCTCCGCAGGTGACAGTAATTAATCACCCCGCTGTTAAGTGGAAGGGCTGAGGGGTAATAGATCAATTGACAAGCAGATGATAAGAATAGATGGAGGAGATAACCTTGGGCACAGGGGAGAGGATGGATGAAGGGCGTGATCACCCACTCTCTCTTGTGCTCAAAGAGAAAAGAAAGAGAACCAGCAAAAGATAAGATGAGACAGGAGTCATTCATTCATTCATTCATTCATTCTTAAGTTTGTTGTTTTTATTACAGATTGTATGGTCAGATTAATTTTGACATTAATGACTACATGGACAGCATTTGTTCAAACATTGCCATCTAAACATCCATGTGTTCATGTGCACATTAATTAGTTAATTAATTAATTCATTCATTCATTCATTCATCCATGCATTCATTCTTAAGTGTGCTGTTTTTATAACATATTGTATGGTCAGATTAATTTTGACATTAATGATCACATGGACAGCATTCGTTCAAACATTGCCATCTAAACATCCATGTGTTCATATGCACATTCATTCATTCATATGTTCATGCATTCATTCATATGTTCCATCATGCATATGATCATGCATTTATTCATGCACTAATTATTCAATTCATCAATTCATAATTCAATACATTCATCCAGTAACACATCACATCCTTTCATTCATTCATTCATTAGTTTGTTTGTTGTTTTTTATTCATTCATTTATTCTTAAGTTTGTTGTTTTTATTACAGATTGTATAGTCAGATTAATTTGATGTTAATGACCACATGGGCAGCATTCGTTCAACCATTGCCATCCATGTGTTCATGTGCACATTAATTCATTCATTCATTCATATGGATTCATATGTCCATTCATATGTTCCATCATGAATATGTTTATGCATTCATTCATACACCAATTATTCAAATTTTCCATAATTTCATCCATTCATAATTTCATAAATTAATCCATTAATTCATCACATTCATTAATTCATTCAGTCATTAATGAATTCATCATTGGATTATTCATCCTTCTCCCAATCTATTATACAAACATGTATTCATCTATTTTATTCATGTATCTATCCATAAGCCTAATTGTCAGTAAATATGTTCATTCATTCATATATGTATATACAAATTCATTAATTCACTCACTGGTTCATCGATTCATAAATTTATTCATTCATCATCACATTTATGTTACTCCATGTGCATATTTACATCCATCTACTCACACATTCTTCTATCCATCATCCCTCTATTCACTATTCATCTATTCATTCCCACATTAATATATTCACCAGCTTCTGTATATACTTCCCATTGTTATTTTGGTAATCAATGCATTAATTCATTACATTCATCCATCCATCAGTTTATCCATATAAACTGATCCATCCAAATAATTTATCCAAGGATATATTAACTGTCAATATATCTCTCTGTCCTTCAACTCCTTCATCCATCCATCCAATCACTCATTCATCTGCTTAAGTATTCATTAATTTACTCTCCTGTCTCCGATGTTGGGTTCTGGATGTGGACCTGGTGTTTTTCTGTTTTGGGTGGGAGAGTGAGGACGAGGAAAATAAAAGCGCTGGGATAAACAGGAAGTGACTAATGTGGAGTGTAAATGGCAAAACAAACAGAGAGACGAACAAAATCGAAAGCAACGAGCCGCTCGGTGACGGAGAACAGAGTTACGTGATCAAAAGAATGGCCCCAAAATCCGCTCCTCCACTCTCCACCTGAATCCTGATCTACAGCAGTCTGATAAACACTCTGCTCACTTCCCACCAGCTCTCTTCAGTCTATTACTCTTCCTCGGTGTGTTGTGAAGGCTGGCAGCAGGCAGAAGTGGAATGGTGTGCCACCGGAGGCACTTAAGGGAGCGGCATAACGACACATTATTGTCTGCCCTAAAGGAGAAAGGACTCTTTGCGCAGTAAATTGCTTACAGAGACTCCAAACCCTGTCATTTGAAACACAGATAAATAAGATAACAAGTTTCTGCTGCATCTTTGAATCAACAGCCTCCTGGTGCTTTACCTCAGCTGCATTTTAAAACACGAGAAAGAAATAAAACAAATCACACTGCACCAAAAATGTGGATAACATATGTTTGCCAACTTTGAAGAACATGTCAGTGTGAGGTTTTTGTGCGACACTGGATCGACAAGGTCTCCAGAGATGAATACACACACGACTAAAAGAGTCAACACAGATATCTGTAACATTTCTGTGTTATCGTTTTTTATGACTGATTATGATTTCTATGTTTTTACTGACACTGAACTGTCATCTGTGACCCAATTGGAGGCACTGTTTCACATAATCCACACGCACTCTCTGTTGCAAGGTGGCACAGTGTCGTAAAGAGAACAAGTCATAGGTATTGGAAAACGTTACACAGTGCCACGACTAACATTTTGGATCTTAGAGTAAGGCTTTTGATGCAATTCCACATCTACTCTACTGGACTCTACTCTCTGATTGGTCCCTGGTTGGTTTTCCATTCCCACAGCTGCCCCCCAACATGTATCCGGTGTCATCCCAAAACCCCATCTCTAATGGTAACAGCAGGCTTTGGAAACCACAACAACGGCGGCGGTAACGTTAAGCGGTGTTTACTCATGGTGTATCGGCGTGTTGTTGTTGTTTGGGACTGAACACAGCTCCGTCATCAGTTCAGACAGATCAGTAGAGTTTGTTCCTTCCTTGTTGCAGCGTCCAGCTCTCGCTGGATTCTTTCGTCGGCCACAGATCCAAGGAGCGTTTGAACCACTTCAAAAGACCACGGCGTCATTTTACGAGCTGCCGTCGTGAGTCGGATAAAAACAAACGTGATCTCTGCTGCAGCTGGAGATTTTACAGATGGAGAGTTGGTGCTGGTCGTCTGCGTTGCGTGGCGTAGAGTGACGACTCTCTCTGGACAATCAGCGCTCTGCAAGGTTTACGGTTTACTCTGTAAAGTACCAAATTTTCTTAATGAAAAACCCAAAAAGGAAAAAAAAACATATATATATATATATATATATATATATATATATATATATATATATATATATATAAGATATCACCTCAGTTGTATGTAGTAGTGTTACATCTGCATTTCATGATTTAGTGACAAAGCCCTGACACTGGTGCCTTGGTGAACTCAGGGGTTAAAAAACAAAATGTGTTCTTCATTTTCCCTTAGACGCAGAAACCTAATTATGCCACAGCAGTGGAATTTGACAAGGCAGTGAATTATTAGAATCATTTATATTTGTTAAAGATGTAGAAATGTCCTTTTTTAAAATAAAGAAATCAAAACGCTGTTAATTGAGCTTCAACCTAATGAAGAATAATCCTCTACTAAGCTTCTTCGAGCCTGAAAACGAGACTGTAATAGTTCAGAAGAAAGCAGGTTCTAGGGCTCAGCTGGTAAACAGGTTCATGTTGTGTTCGTATAAACAGTAAATGAATGAATGCTAGATAAACAGCAGCTTTCTGTGTTGTCACAGGGTGTCTGGGTCCTGGGTTTGATGCTTGTCTTGGGTCACTTTTTGTGAGAAGTCTGATGTGCTCTTCATGTGTCTGCATGGGTTTCCTCAAGTCGTAAATGCATTAACTTCTGGAATATAAATACATACAAATGCAACCAAAAAATAAATAAAAACAGCACCATTATAACAAAATATATTATATACCGTGTTTCCCCGATAGTAAGACACCCCCGATAGTAAGACACAGTGTGGGTTTTAGGGGGGTCGGCTAATGTAAGACGTACCCCGAAAGTAAGACATAGTAAACTGTACGTTGGAAAAATATAAGCCATAGTGCTTATCTGTTTTATCTTCCAGTATAACATATTCAAACTGTTCGTTCTTACCGTTTCTCATTGTTTTACATGTTATACATGGAAATACCGTCATGATACGGTTGTAACAAGACATTCTTGGCACTTGCTTTTATAAAACTGTTTTATGGTGAATACCATACTGTTCAGGTTGTTAATAAATGTTAATTTTATGGTTAAAACAAAAATCTACATGTTTTACCAATATAAGACATACCCCGAAAGTAAGACATAGTGGGACTTTTGGGGGTAAAAAGAATGTATGACACTGTCTTACTTTCGGGGAAACACGGTATTTGTGCTGTCAAAATGTAATGCTTTTTTATGCTAATTAATCATAAATTTGGCCACAGCTGCCTTCAGTTATTGACTTATTTCCTATTGATGCTTATTGAGGCGTCCATGTGGGATTTTTATTTATTTATTTATTTATTTATTGTAAACACAGCATTGTTCATTTTGATTTCAGAAGGTATATTAATTTCTGGTTACATATTTATTAAATATAATAACTTCCACTCATTCAAACCCTTCCTCTTTTCTGTTATTTTCTCTCTCTCTCTCCATCTCACAAAATGTGATTATTCATGATTAATAGTAGCAAATGTTTAATTATAAATAATAATATATAATATATAATTATATATTAATAATAATTATATAATAATATAATAATAAATAAATAATAAATAATAATTTTTTTTTTGTTTGGAGTGTTCCAAACAAAACAAAGTGGCAATTCACTCAGTTTGGAGTGTTCTCCCTGTGTCCGCTTGGGTTTCCTCTGGGTCCTCCCACGCTCCAAAAACACACATTGTTAGGTGGATTGTCCGTTAGTGTGTGAGGGAATGTGTGAGTGTGTTTCGCCCTGTGAAAGACTGGTGACCCCTCGTCTTACATCCAATGATTCCCACTGGGTTCCGAACTGGATAAGCCGTTACAGACAATGAATGAATGAATGAACATATCATTGCTGTCCGATTATAAACATGTCCAGATGTTTATAAACATCTCCATTTTTGTCGAATTTTAGTTTCTACATCATTTTAACACAGCCCTTAATATTGTATGATAATTTGATGATGAATGGATCAACAGAAACATTCCAAAAGTTAAACAAATTACTTCCACTGAAAGTTAAGAAGGTTTTTTCTTCTCCTGTAGAGTTACTACTTTGGGAGATACATATTTTTAATTGGACAGTGATGAGGTAGGTTTACGTATAAAAATGTATTATTTACTTTATTTACATGTACTCCATTAAACAAAATCAGATTTCAGTCTGAAATTGTCAGTTTTGTTGTATTTTATCCCATGAATTTATTTCTTATCCATTAACAGAGGCACTAATTAATCTTAAAATCACTGAATTGGCATCTGTTAATTGAACCCGAGCAGCTTGTGCACAACATTTTGACACAGCTTCATTTACAGTAATGATATCAGCTATTTTTAATATCTGCTCCACATCCTGAACCGAGCAGAGCCAGTTTTCTTCTCCTTCTTCTCCCCTTTCTTCCCTCAGCCTTTCAACTTCATTAACCGCAGCGTCTCCGGAGGAGCGCGCCCAATGATCATCTCCATGTTTTATCTCTTATTCCAGTGGATTTGCCCAAGGCCAGCTTCTGACGTCCAACAAGTGGTCACTCTGAGTCTCTCTGATCCATTTCTGCAGTAAATGAGTCTGAAATAGCCATTATCATTCCCGAGGATAAGAAGCCATTTCAGACACGCGTCCACAGCAGATTCCGGTAAAGTCCGGCGTAATAACGGCTCTCTGAGATAGGAGCAAAACCCTGGCCCTCGGACGTAAACACAATCTGGATCCGAGCGCGGCTCAGTCACAGAATCCCAAACAAGCTCGGACAGAAACGGTCAAAGATTCAAAACAAAAAACACTCTCAACTTTCTGAACAGGCCTTGAACTTCCAGTCCCTGGCCACTTTATTAGAAACACACTAATTGATCATTTCATTTTATTTGTTTACGTTCTTGCATTTGTGGATCATTTAAGGGGAGGAGACATGGAGAGAAGGACAGGTAATGTGTGTGTGTGTGTGTGTGTGAGAGAGTTAGAGAGAGAAAGAGAGAGAGAGAGAGAGAGAGAGAGAGAGAGAGAGTTAGGTGGTAGGTACAGACAGATAGGGGTCCACTAACTGCAGAGTACATTTACACCTGCCACAGTCTGAGGGACAGTGAGTGATCAGTACCACAGTCTGATCATCAATATCTGACCAGTACATAGTTAATAAACTACTAAAAAACACTTTTGGCCTTTGAATTACTAGTATTATCATTATTATTATTAATGTTATTAACAAAACTGTTATTGTTAATGTATCATTTACGTTATATGTTTTGTATTTGTTATAATTTGAGAATAATCTATGTTCTATTTACTATTGCTTTGGCAACTCAAGTGTAATAGCTGTCATGCCGATAAAGCACCTTTGAATTGAATTGAAAGAGAGAGAGAGAGAGAGAGAGAGAGAGATCCATCCATCATAGATCACCCCAGTCACATGCTTTGGCTGCTGTTCTAAATCAGAAAGATCAAAAATCACAGTTGGTGTTTCTAATGATTTGGCAGATTGTTATAATTGCTAAACACACATTGGACACTTTATTAGAAACCCTTACCTTACAGATTTATCATACACATTTACAGACACTGATCCCCTCTAGATCCCAGTGTATGAGCCCCCTCTGCTGAATCACTAACCCCAGGGTCACCGTGTTCAGATTAGTTTCTCAGAATCCAAAACTTCTTGACCTTTCAGTTATATTTGCGTGCTTTGTAAACAACCAGATCAATTCTGTTCTGTTCAAAAATGTCAGAAAATATCAGTTTGTTTATGTAAATAATGAATTCGCTGAATGAGAATGTGGGGTCCAGCCCGGGGTCAGCAAGAAGCCTCATACAGTCCTTCTGCATTCTCAGCGTGTTAATGTGAGAGTGATGGGGCTGTTTAGATACAACAGTGTCACCATTACATGAAGTTCAAAGGAAGATGAGAGAATGAACGGGTGTGAGTGACTGGGTGAGTGTGTGAAACTGTCCACAGGTGTGTGTGTGAGTGTGTGTGTTTAAGTGGGTTAATTTCAAATCAGTGTGAGTTTTTAATCATACAATTACATGTAATTATACAACTAACAAAATACTTGTGTAATTAAATGAGCTGCTCTACGTTAACCCTCCTGTGAATGAATCCGTCGTAGTTACTCTGTTGTTGCATGTGTTATTAAGGAGTAATTACACAGTTATTTGAGACAATACCAAGTAGGATGTGGGAATCCAACTGAGCCAAGGAACACAATCAGTCTCACTTTCTGAAGCAGTTAGTTACTCTCAAAAGACCCCAGTGATCACTTTCTCACACAGCGAGGACCCATCTGAGAAAGTGAGACAGAGGCAACATTAATCCTGGTAATTTCTCGTCTGCTCTTGCATGGCTGTCACGCTGTCTTTCGCGCAGGAGAGTGGCGAGAGGAGACGCGGTGTCTCTCTACGATAATTAGAATGCCATGTGTTCGTCCCTACAAGGTAAAACAGTTCTTCTTAAATGAAGGGCTGTCAAAACTTAATTGTCTCCACTGAGACAATCTCATAGTGAGAGAGAGAGAGAGAGAGAGAGAGAGAGAGACGGGGAGAGAGAGAGAGAGAGAGAGAGAGAGAGAGAGAGAGAGAGAGAATCTGAATCATAAGGAGGAAGCCGAGGTTTAGTTTAATAGAGTGATGCAAGTTTCTTCATCTCTTATGTCCTTCTGATGACATGGGGTAGGTTTTAAGAAAGGGGTGAAGACGGAGGTTAAAGACATTCACAGTTGTAATCAAACACATTTTTATTAAGATTAAGATTCAGAATATCTTTCTTCACCATTTGTTGCTCTCCAGTTGGTAATGTGTTTAAAAAGAACACGTGGCTCCACCAGACTTTCTAGGCTTCTCACAGCAGACAAACAGAAGAGACCTCCAAACACTGAACATCATGAAAAGAGATGAGGATGTTGCTCTATTCTTGCTCCATAGGGGGGTAACACTGACTTATTTGTGCTGTTACAGTTACATTACTTAAGGTGGAACTGACTCTAAATTCAGGAGAGCGCTAACTGCATGAAAGTAAACACAGAGGGAAAGTGCTACAAAACTAAACAGCTCGAGTTACACATGAGTTTCTGTGGGAATTCAAACAGTGAAGTTACACTTCAGCCGCATATTTTTTTTTTTCCTCAAACACATAATTCCACCTTAAAATATTCTGAGCTTCTAAGCATAAACAAACCAAAGAGAACTGCATTTTCCCACAGTCACAGGCATTGCCTTTATGGGCTGGAAGAGGGAATATTAATCGATTCATATGAAATCATTTTTTCAAGTTATTATGTGCTCACAGCTTTCAGAAAAATGTAAATAACTTCAGCCACATCTGTTACTCTGAGCAGAGTTATGTTTGCAGCGTTGAAGGAACGTTATGTGAGAATCACATAGCATAACTATGCTGTCCAATCAAAAACATGAATCTCATTTTATGTCAATTTTGAATAATCTACATCAATGAAACACATCACATTGTCTTTCACATTGTCTACAACTGTTATGATGAATGGACCAATAGAAATGGAGTGGAATAAAATTATTTTACATTTACTTTCACTGAAATTTAAGAACGTTTTTCCTTCTCAAGTAAAGTTGCTATTTTGGAGAAAGCAAAGGTAAGTATTTTAACTTAAAAAATGATAACTTTATTTGAATACCTCATGATTTGTTGTAGTCCTTACCACTTTCCAAAGCCTAGTTCTGGTTCTAATCTTAGTCCTAACACCTTTGGGAGTATTGTCAGATGATGTTCTGGTCATTTTAACATTTGTAGACCATCAAAGAAAAACAGCCACCCCCACAAATACATGAAGTATTACATTAGACTGTGAATAAATAAACACCATGTCAACATTGCGCCCGGTTCCTCTGTGACCTTCAGGAATTGCTGGTTGTCTGCTGTAAACCCAAGAGCTCAAAGCGTTCTGAATGTTTTACCGTGTGATTTTCAGAGCTCAGACCTGGTCAAATGTCAAGTCACACTACAATGGCATTCAGGATTAAAGAAAGATGACACAACCACAGGAGTGCCAAAATACACTCTCAATGCTGAGCAGATGAAGCTGAAAAAAAATTGGGCATCTGGCAACCATCTGGGTCTACCTTGAGCCGTCTGAATAGAAATGATTACCTGTCCAAGGTGCTCGAAGGAAGCCTGAAAGAGTTTTATCATCCCTTAATCAAAACATCCCAGAGAAGGGTGGATTCATCAGGAGCCAGCGCTGCCATCTGTAATTAACTACTTTCTACAAAAACACAATCTCCGGTGCCACGGTGGCATCCGAGACGATGGCCTTAGAAAAATAGAGAGTGCTACTTCAGTACGCACCAGATTAAGCCATGAGAGCAAAGATATCTGAAGCTATAAATATATAAATATATAAATATTAAAAGCCCATTGTGGTTGATTACGGAACGCCGCAGTGACCTCGGGTTGATTTTTGAAGACGTTTTTCACAAAAAAGGAATTGCAAATGAAATCATAGCGCGGCCGCTGTAATGAAGGTTAACTGGAGAGCGGGATCTAATAGACCAGCACCCTCTCAACCCATCACTCGAAAAATCTCACCGAGCAGTGGAACATCTCTCAATGTCATGTCTCAGAGGGTTATACTCAGTTTTTAACACTGTGGAGAATTTCAAAGCCAGCACACCACTGAACTTTTAATATTCCTTCATTTATAAAGATGAACAAATGATTGAATGAAACATTGACTATGATTAATCATGCAGAAATAATTACGGAGAGTACACACTATGGTCAATAAATTCCAGCTCATCCAACATTTTCTCTGAAATGAAGGGTTATTCATTTTAGAGTTTGTTTCACATTCTTTAGCCCATTCACATGGGGTTAGTTTTTCCTGTGGACATCAGGTAACAGTTTTTATCAGAGTATTCCCATGGTTCTGGAGAATGGAGGTGCTGGAGGAGTAAACTAATCTCATCGAAAATAGGCCTTTAAAATAAAACAAAAACGTAGTCATCTAACCCCAACCCACTGCTAACAAAATGCCATTCAAGATCTTGCTGGAGAATGGAAACTGCCCAGATCCGTCACATTTACCCACAGATGCCTGGGCTAGGTCGTACCATAAGCAGAGAGATGTGGGAATGGGTCCAGGGGGTGATGGTCAATGGTGCTCATTAATGCCGTGTTCACATTACAAGCCTCATTAGTTAATTCCAAATATTTGTCTTGACTGTTCACATTCGCAACTGTACGTGTCGTCTATCTGTCGGTAACGTGGGCAAATCTCAGAATCAAGACACATTTATGCAGCTCTGTCTCAAATGGGCCCCTAAGCCACAATGAAGGTCCTGAATAATCACTTCTACACCTGTGAATAGCAGACTAATCAATTTATATTCAGTTCTTACCTTCATGGCTCCTTTTCTAACATTCAGGTCATTGTTTGGTGCGTAAGCTGTAGCTTCATCACCCGAGTAGTGCACTATGTAGGAAGTCAATTGAGACAAAGCCTTCAGGTCGTTGCTGGTGCTGAGTGATGATGACAGCACTGAGAATACAGGCAAAAACACGCATGAAATCAGATCTGACCGTTTACATTCATGTCGCACACCCATGAATCGGATACATATACAACCTATAACCGCATATGAAAGTGACTCAAATCTAATTAGGAGTGATCAGATTTGACATGCTCGCACAGCCCTGAAAAAAAAAAAAAAATAATAATAATAATCAGATGTGTGTCACATTAGAGTAAGAAAAGAGTCACTCCAGCCTGGTGATGTGAGCACAGCCTTAAGACTCTCAGTCTCAGATAGCCAAGGCATCGCATTTCTGTGATGATTTGATTGCAGACACAGACATTACTGAGGTCAGGTTGTTATTGTGGAGGATTCGTTTTTTGGGTCACAGACACCACACCAACTCATTACAAAAGTTGGGGCCCTGGAATGGGGCAGGGTGAACATTGCTCCTGTGAGTCCCATCACGTCCCAGATATTTATTTTTATTTATGTATGTTATTATTTTTTATTTGTCTTCATTTATTTTTGGAGAAAATAATTTCTACATGGAACATAGCTCCAGGGGCTTGGAGGTTGTGGGTTCGGTTCCTGCTGCGGGTGACTGTCTGTGAGGAGTGTGGTGTGTTCTCTCTGTGTCTGTGTGGGTTTCCTCCAGGTGACTGTCTGTGAGGAGTGTGGTGTGTTCTCTCTGTGTCTGTGTGGGTTTCCTCCTGGTGACTGTCTGTGAGGAGTGTGGTGTGTTCTCTCTGTGTCTGTGTGGGTTTCCTCCAGGTGACTGTCTGTGAGGAGTGTGGTGTGTTCTCTCTGTGACTGCGTGGGTTTCCTCCGGGTGACTGTCTGTGAGGAGTGTGGTGTAATCTCTCTGTGTTCGTGTGGGTTGCCTCCGTGTGCTCCGGTTTCCTCCCACAGTCCAAAAACACACGTTTGTAGGTGGACTGGCAACTCAAAAGTGTCCGTAGGTATGAGTGTGTGAGTGAATGTGTGTGTGTGTGTGTGTCATTGCACCCAATGACTCCAGGTAGGCCCTGGACACACCGCGACCCTGAACTGGATAAGGGTTACAGATAATGAATGAATGAATTTATACATTGAATATATCACTATTATAGTGTCATTGTTAGATTAAGAGTGAGCCAAAGCCTAAAACATGTAGAAAAAAGAAGGGCTCTGTGGCCAGAAACAGACCATTGATGAAGGGCTAGAGGATTGAAAAATAATTGTTCATTAGCAGAACAGCTACAGCCTCTAACTGTAAACCAGCAAGACTGGGGTTTCTGATAAACTGGCCAGGTAGTGTATATGGTCTGGTCTTTGTCTCACCACTTCTGATGCACTATAGCGTCCTCCCCAGTGTGTGTTCCTGCCTTGAACCCGGTGATTCTGGCTAGGCTTTGGACCCTGACCATGATGAAATGGTTATAAATGAATGGATGAATGATTGATCACAAATATGTTTTGAACAGGGATATTAGGCCGTTTGGACTAAACTCTCAGAGCACTGACAAACAGAGCTGAGGTTTCACTGTAAGAGGATTATGATACAGTCAGCGATCTGTCGCAGAGAATTACGGCCGTCTGCAATTTCAATTTAATCAGAAAAAGGGAAAAAAATGGCACGCAGTGAACTTTAGACACGTATTGACGAAGTGAAACAATGCGCGACGAGATGTATAAACGTGTCTCTGAACTCGGTGTGTAGGCAGGAATTAACAGAGCGCTGCAGCTTTTACACTCCAGTCACAATCATGCGCCAGATATCTCAATCATGTGCCTCCTTCTTCTCTCTCTCTCTCTCTCTCTGTCTCTCTCTCTCTCTCTCTCTCTCTCTCTCTCTATCATTCTCCTCTCTTTAAATTTGTTTAAACAGTTTGGCTTTTGTTTGCACGTCTCGGATTCCAGGACTAAACAAGATGATCCCAGCCTCCTGGAGGCTCCAGCAGGAGTTTAAATAAGCAGGCAGATGGCCTTGAAAGAAAACAATCATAATTGAGTCTTTACTGCCTCTCCAGCCGAGCACCGTTGTGAAACTCATCTGATGGCGAGGCCGCAGTAATGTGTACGAGATTGTGTCCGTGGCTCGCTGCCTGAGAGCCCAGCCGTTTTTGTTTATTGCGCCAATCACATTTCAAGTGAGATCAAATGTCTTCGTCTACTTCATCAAGATCAGAATGGAAAGTGGTTTGCGACAGAGAGGCGATTGATCTTTAATCAGAAACAGAAAGAGCTCCAGTTTATTAGGAACAGTGCTCTGGTACAGGGGAAGCCATGGCGTAATGGTTAGGGGACCAGGCTCGGTACCAGAAGTCTGCTGGTCAGATGTCCCTGTCCAGGAGGGACATCCTCGGCTGAAGTGCCCTTTAACAAGGCCTCAATATTTTTTAAGTTCATAATTCAGATGTCAGAAGTTTGTATACACATTTATTTTAAGTGTCTACTACTTCATTTAATGCTTGAACCAATTAAATATGTATGTATTTCTGGTACTCAACAATATTGTCACGTCCTGTGTTTGTTTTCCTAGCCGTGTGCTCATTTAGCACATGGCTCTGTTTATACTTCCTGTCTTCGCCCTAGTCCCGCCTTAGCTCCGCCCTCTCGTCAGAGTCTCCTTTGTAGTCCTGCCCTCTCGTTATTGTCCCCAGGTGTTCCTTGTCAGTGCTCTGTGTATATACAGTCCCTTTGTTTCAGTGTTCCCTTGTAGGTTCTTGTGTGTGTAGATGTGTTTCTTTGTCTGTTTTCTTACACGTTACCACCAGATCACAGTTATGTCCCTGAGTTCTAGTTTGTTTTCTTGCCTCCATGCTCCTGTTTGTTTACTGTTTGTTGTGTTTGCCTGGGTTTTGTTTAAATAAATCTTCCTCGCGTGTACGTCCACCTCCTCATCCTCCTTCAACTGTCACAAATATTAAGTGCATTTAACAAATTTAACCTAGCCATACATTCATTCATTCATTCATTGCCTGTAATCTGGGTGCCAGTCCATCACAAGGCACCACAAACACACCTCTGGACTATTTTGCATGGTCAGTCCACCCACCTGTGTTTAGACTGTGAGAGAACACACCAAACTCATCAAGGCAGTGACACAATGTGGGTCTCAAACCCACGACCCAAGGACCCTGCCCCACTGAAGTAAACACATGAACCTGTTCACATGAAATTCACTAAAAGCAGTGAACCCCAGACCATCCACCGTCCTGCAGCGCACTGGTTCCATGTCTGTGACTTCAGATGCCGTGCTCCATGAGCTCATAACACTTAAATCTCTGATATACAGCCGTTTTTAAATACAACCAAAAGCAGGACTCTGCTAAATCTAAACTTTACCATTTCACAATCTCAAAAAAAAAAGTTGAAATTGAGTTCAACTTTTTAATATTTCAAGTTTAAATCACGTAATCCAGTTAATTACTTTGAACATTAGGGTTTACAGTGTCTCCTCTTCGCCCGGGTGCCAAGGATGATGCACAGTCGCTGGTTTGAGTGTGTGCTCACTGCCACGGATGGATTAAATGCAGGGGTCAAATTCCCTGTCACTAATTATTTATTCAGTAATTAGACATGTTGCTTCTTTATAATTTGAATGTTTTACCAGTATATTTTTTTCTGAACGCAGCGCCCCACACAAAGTGGAACGTGTCTTCTGACAACACCGGTCTTAATGTGAATCTGTGTCACGTCGCCTCCTCCTGCTTATCACTCCCAGGAGTCCCCTGGAGCACATGTGTCTCCAATCAGAGACGGAGACGTTGCTCTCTGTCACCTGACTTCTCAGAGTGACTTATATAAGACGTATAGTTTCATTCAGTTCTAAGCTTTAAATCCTGATCTGTTTTTCAAGTGTTGCTTTGTTTTCAGAGTTCGTTTTAGTGTTTGTTTCTTTGTGTATTTTTGTGTTTTCCTCTTTGGTGTATGACCTGAGGGATGCTTTCACTACTGATTTCTGACTGTCTTTTTCCCCACATCTCCTTACAGTACGCATGTGGATGTAACCCTGAATCCAACCCAAAGAGCAAAGGATATCTGACCCATATACGGACCATCTGCAGGTTTCTTGTGGCCCACATTTGACCCTGAATGATAGCGTTGACACAGGGTGACCACTTGGCCACAGCTCCACCTTTATGGGCCAGATATCAGGTGTGTTCTGGAACAAATCTGGGCCAAACTGACATTTGGTCCACATCTGGCCTGATCAACAGGTGCCAGTGTCATTACGCAGTCACAAGTGCCAGAATGTCTCTGCTATCTTGGAACTATAAGCCTAAGCTGCAGAAGGTCAGAGCGGAGCTTCTCCCACAACAGTTTACAGCACTGTTTCTGTAATGAATTATTCAGCTTCATAACAGAGTTATGTGGATTTAGTGAAACAATGCCACCAGTGGATCACAGGTCACTTAGAGGTCACAAAGTTACTGTGGGTCCTAAATTGTTTGCGTACAAGTGTTAAAGCTATCTGCACTTCTTCATTTTGCGGTGTAAGTTGTCATTCTTGATCTTGTTGCTCTGAATGGAAAGAAAAAAATATAAATAGCAAGGTTTGGATTTAACAGAATTACAATGATTTTTTCATAACATTTTGAAACCTAAAAACTATTACCCTGTGTCCCACCTGCAGTGACCCAATGCAACAAGCAGCCAGAAAGTCTCATTTTCAATAAGTGCTGGTGATTTCTAATGACAACAAACAGCAAAAACATTGGTGATGAGAAGCGTATGGTGTCAGCAAAAAAAGACAAAGTCCAGGAAAGTTTAAATTCATGCAAATTAGGAGGTAAAGCTGTGTGGAGCATACCCATGGATACCCAGTACTGTGGGGAGTACTGTGCCTCCGCTACTCTCCTTTGGCCTTGGCGCCAGTAAAATAATGGTAACCGAATGTCAGCTGGAGTCCAGTACTTCTGCCAGGTGATGAGTGACCTGTGGCTATCAGTTGGAAGACAGCGGCACTCTCATGACTCTCATGTTCTTCTTTTGTGTCTGATTCTATTTCTCCAGCTCCACATCCTTTCAGACCCATGCTGTTGAGCTGTTCTTCTCACAGGTGAAAGATCGACACACAGCTCTGGGTGCTCCCCTCTCTCTCAGAGATGGAAGGTTTAAGTGACGGAGGGAGTTTCGGAAAATAAACACTTATTTACCATAAATTTCTACCGGTAGAAGTAGACTGCAGATTTGTGGTCATGAGTCAGTGTGAGGTGTTTGTGTGTGTGTGTGTGTGTGTGTGTGTGTGAGAGAGAGCAGCTCTGTTCCTCCTGGCGAGATTCAGGGAGTTTGCAGTAATCATCACTGGGAACATATGCTGCATGGACAGTGCCTGACCTTATCACGACTCTTCAAATGTCTCCTGCCTCCTCATTTTATCTGCATTGCCCACAGAAGTGGGCTGCTAACACACATCTGGGGCCCACGCATCCAAATGTCAGTGCCTCTTAGTGTTTGGTTTGGTTTGGTCTTTCCCGCACTGATATATATTAAATATATCTAGTCCTACATTAATTATGTTCATTCATGTCGGCAGTTTTGAAAAACAGAATATACATTACATTAGGGGGGTCAGGACCCCCACAGAGCAGGTGTGATGTGGTGGTGGATCATTCTCAGCGCTGCAGTGACACTGACGTGGTGGTGGTGTGTTGTGCTGGTGTAGAGTGGATCAGACACAGCAGTGCTGCTGGAGTTTTTAAACCCCTCAGCGTCTGGACTGAGAACAGTCCACCGACCAAAAACATCCAGCCGACAGCGTCCTGTGTCACTGATGAAGGACTAGAGGACGAGCGACACACACTGTGCAGCGACAGATGAGCTACTGTCTCTGACTCTACATCTACAAGGTGGACCAACGAGGGAGGAGTGGACAGAGAGTGGACACAGGGTTGAGTGGCTGAGTGAGTGTGTGAGTGAATGGGTGAGTTTGTAATAAACTGGTGCCCTGTCCAGGGTGATTCTGGATGTGTTTAATGCCATGACAACTCTGACTGGAATGGACCAGTTACAGGAAATGAATGAATGAATGAATGAATGAATGAATGAAAAATCAGAATCATTGTGACTTCTCTCTTTTACTGAGCAATGATTCAATGCATCCCTTGTTTCTATTGGAGCTGATATTTGCCAAAACATTAGCGACAACAATTTATTGACATCTGATGATTTTTTGATGAAAAAATAATTATAAAACAATGCCATTTACAATTGGTCAAAGCTCTGAGAATTCACTGCCTCATATTGTGTCATCAACAGCAAATCAAATGCCAGAGGACGGACTCTCTCTCTCATTTTCTCCAGAGTGAAGTTTTCATATCAGGGTTTTTTTCTAACTCTCTTTGCTGGTGGCACCAATTTCAGGGTCACAAGGCCATAGAGACCAAGTGACTTTCACTCCCCCTCGGCTGTTATTTTCTAAAATAGATGCTTTGAAAGTCCTCCTGTGGGCAACACTCCTCTCTCTCTCTCTCTCTCTCTCTCTCTCTCTCTCTCTCTCTCTCTCAGGTGTTTATTTAAATCAGGTGGACCTCGCAGACACTGTTCTCACTGTTTCCATCTACTGATGTTTATAGACCGTAAAAATGAATGGATGTATAAAGTTTATATTTCCATTCCAGGGTAATTGATATTTAGTTATTTATTTTTTATTACTTTTCAATGTATTTCCATTCTGTTTGACCCAGCTGTGACAGTGCATCGCTGTGACCCTGATCAACATTTAGCAGAAATTAAATAAATGCATGAATGAATTACTGAATGGGTGGAGGTTTTAGGGAATAACTTAAAGCCAAGGCCTATTAAGAATTCTGAACATCTTCAGCATAATGCGATGCCAGTTACGTGAAATTACTGGTTTTAATAAGCCAACACAAACAGCTCCACACTCTGTAACCGAGTGTAAACTCTCCGGAGAGTTCGGTACTCAGCTCAGATATCACCCTGCCCCCGCTCTGAAGAATTCAATTTGCAGCGGCATTATAAAACCAAAAACAAATGTTCATTGAAAATGACGTTTGTATGAAATCTTTTAATGATTCTCCTTTGAGGACAAATCCAATGCGTTTGTACAGGAGCCGGAGCCAACTACAGCATGTCGATACCAAATCTCACCGCTCAACACCAACAATTTCACATTCCTGCCCCACACCTCCACCATCAATCTCCCACTCATTCCACACTCTCATTCCCTGCTTGAGAGAAAATCATATTCCTGCACCAGGATTTAGAAGTTCATTATTGACCCGGAATAAATGGCCTCTCCAGCTCTGAAACCATCCTGTCATTTTCTGCATTTATTAAAGAATTGAGTGAATATCTTTAGTGACATATTTTTAAAACATCCCCAGACCAACAGACAGACACCCACTCTTAAACCTGTACTTATAACTGTTATTATCTTTTTTATCTTAACAATTGTAATCCAAAAAAACACTTTTTATAAAAATTCAGATTTTTGATTCTGAGCATCATATTAAAAAAAACACAGCTTTAAGACATCAACAAATATGAAATGTGGCGTGTGGCCTTAACGAAGACGTAAAGAGAGATAGCCTAATGCCTTTGGTGTTGCAGTGAAGCAGATAAAGGCATGCACTGTAAATTTCTCAGCTCTTAATGTGGCATTGAGGGGACAATATTGATGTCGAGGACGATGCAGGAGAAAAACACATTATTTACTCTGGTACACACTCAGATATTCAGAATATGATAAATGAGTTCTCACATGTCATTACGAACCCATCGACTGCTTCTCTGGAGCTCGGGCCCCGTGCGGAGGGCAGTCGATCCTCGGCACTGGTTTCCAGCCAGGACTAAAAGCGCTGATGATTGATAGGGGGACGTCCGTGTGGCGGAGGGGTTCTAGGGAAAGCCTGATTAATTCCTGATGAAATTACAATGCGGCTTGATTGATCTGGGCTCTTGGAGCCTGTGACTGGTGAATCGGGTCAAACTGATAAATGGAGGTTCAGGTCAGAAGAATGTGGATAAAGGACAATGTGGAGAAGGTCCCAAGGTTTGACCTTCATAATCTTCTCTGATTCCCCCTTTGGGATGAGATCCAAAACAGATGCCAAAGTCCTGTCCGTCATCTCAAAGCTGGAATTGATTGTTGGGAGCAAATGGAGAAGAAAGGGCGGATTTAAGGGTAGATTTTGCAATCTGGAAGGCTATCAGGCAATCTTGTTTAAGGACACCTTACAGAAGGGGACAGCTCGTGCTAAACTACTGCACACTCTGGAGCAGTGATACATGAGCCTAAGGACATCATACACAATGGCAACTATGGGATAGATGTGTATAAATCCCCTCAGCACTAGGACATAGGGCAGTGGGTTCTCCAGAATGATGGAGCTATGTACCTCTGGGATGACTTATGATTATTTTCCACTGCTTGGAACCTACTTGGCTCTGCTTTTTTTGCTTTTCTACTGGTCCTGGTCCCTGGAACCATGTACTTTTTCCAACTGAGCCGAGTAGGTACTGAATGGTGACATGTAAACCCTGCAGAGCACTGATTGGCCAGAGAGAACTGTCAGTCACTCACTCAAACTTCCCCAGAATATTGAAGAGGCTCAAATGCTCCTTGGGCGGGGGGTGGTGGCTGACGAACATTTACAGCGAAAGTTGTACATGCATCCAGAAAATCTGATATGTGGCGTGGACCTGTGTTCAGTCATAAACAAACCTGTGTTCATAAATAAAGCGTTGTTATCGGCTCCATTTTGCAGATGCTAGTGGAAAAGCAACCAGCTAAAACCGAGTTGAGTTGAGCCAGTACCATGCAGTGGAAAAGCACCATTGTGCAGAGTGTTTATGATCCAGAACTAATCGCCCAACACTAGCACCTCACCTCACTGATGTTCTCATAGTTGAATGTCATCAAAGCCTCACAGCATAGAAGCTTTTACAGCAGTCAATGTAATATTTTCATTAATGTAGTGTTGTGTTGTAGTCATATATGAGCATCAACTATCAATGACATCAGCAACATATTTGTGCATGGTTTTCAATGTTTTTTTTTCCTGTTGCAGCTTGGACTAAACCACTATCAGTGAGGTGTGATTCAGTCTTAGCTCCTCCCCTTCGCCACCTCATGGCAAGATCACACACCTGCAATGTTTGGGTCTAGTTTAAAACTCCTTTAAAACCCCTTACAGCTTCAAAACCACTGAGCTGTAAAAAGGAGAATAGGGCCTCTGCCATTGCTATCCAGCATTGTAGAAACTGCACTATGTAACCTTTGGAGGAGGGAAGGTAAACACTGCCCCCTCCCAACCCCTCGAATTCAGGAAAGTGCTGTAAGAGTGACTTACCACTGCAGAACCACTCAGTTACTCCACAGTAGGAGTTTTGAGTCCTTCTCAGGTTTCTGTGACGTCATGGTCGTGACAGTCCTTGCTGTTAGTGTCTGGGCTGCTCTGCACATTACAAACCTGTGAAGAAGTGAAATGTTTGACCCTTGCCTGCAGGGACCGAGCAGAGTCGGAGAACATGATCAACGAGAGAAAATGAGAACAACATCCACGGGGGACAAGGGAGTCACACCGAGGACGAGAGAGCTGTCGCGACGGAGAGATAATTAGAGCAACGAAAGCTCCACGAGTCGCGGGCGCATGTACACAGCTCCTGAACATCTGAACGTCAGAGTCTGACATTGGGCTGAAGGGAAGGGAGAAGCGAGGGATGTGTAGTTTGTGTTTTTCAGAGTTTTCTTGCTGCATCATCTGCATGTGAAGGAAAGCAGCCATGACATTCGCTCTCAGAAAACAATCGAGTCCATCAATCACCGCCGAAAAGTGCTTCTGGCAGAAAATGTGCATTTACTACACCAGCATTTTACCGGGACTCCAGAAATTAATACAAAATAAATCAAGATGAGAATCAGCTCATTTTTAGATAGATGCTGAATTCAACACCTGTGGACACAGTTTGTGCAGTCTCGTTAGAAAGGAGTAGCTGCACATGAGCTTGATATCACCATTCCTGGTGTAAAGCATACGCTTGAGGGTCTACACACATCCCCATCCCCTAGGCACAGGGCTAGGACACAGTGTATGGGATGAGTTGGAGTGGTGTTAGATGTTAGATTCTGAATTGATTATCAAGACCTGACCTCTATGTGTCTTAGTGCCATCAAATCCTAACAGCAATGTTACAGCATCCAATATAAAGTCTTGCCAGACAAGTGGAGGCTGATACTGCTGATTTAATGAGCAACCTTTATTGGATTTAAGAATCCTTTTTACAGAACAGATTCTAACTGGTTTTGTTGTACCGACTTGTTTGGGGTTTGATAGGTTTCCAACAGAGGTGATTGCTCTAAGACTGCAAGGGAAGCTCAGCTTCCCCTAAAATGTAAAAAGATAAGTGATCAAATATATACTGTTGTGTGTACATGTCATTGAATAAATATGCACTACAACGCGCTCAACTTTTGTTCAGAATCAGCTTCTTATCACTGGTAAAGACGCGGCTTTCCTCTCAATCATTCCCACAGCTTCACAGTGCTTTAAACGGTTCAATAGCGAAGCAGCGAAGTGCAGCGAAACGAGACGAGCCATTGGATAAATGCCGGGCTTTGTCCCGCCCATCGGATGCTCAGCGTCTCTGGGGGTCTATGGGGCAGTGGGCTGGCCTCGGCTGGCCCGGACGCTCAGCTTCTGCATGATGATTGGAGGATCTGTCTGAGGCTGAATCCCTTTTTGATTGACAGCGAAATGAGCGAATCAGCGATCCTTTGGTGTAAAGATCCGTGGGAGCACAGGCGGACACACTTCACATGGGCCAAGGCCGTTTAAGCAGCCTAGCTCTGCTGGCCATTGAGAGGACACTAGTCAAGTCCCTGGAAAAGACGCCTTGTTGGTACGACAGGGTCACAGATCATTTTCTTAAAAAGGAACGGAGGGTAGAATTTACGTATAAATAAACCCACACATTTTATGACGTAGGCCGAAATTGAGCTTCCCCTCCTTGAAAGACCAGCATCCGCCACTGGTTTCCAAGAGACAGTATTTTTTGGATAATTCCAGTGGTCACTCTCCAAAGAAAGTTAAGACTTTTTACTAATGAAATGTTATGAGAAACTTGATTAGGATATGGCCTTGACCAAGATTAATAAGAAAATAGCAGCATTTCTAAACACATCAGGAACATTTACCTCCACACCTTAAGAACACCTGTCATTTCCCAAATCTGAATCCCACCCCACTCCCCTCTCTCGCCCCCTCAACAGCTGCTGGCCGTCTGGTGAAATCCATCACTCATACCCTCTCAGAAAAGTGGAAACAGGTTCGAACATTAGAGCACGGCATTAGCATCCCATGATGGGGTATATTCTGAGTTACACATTAACGCTTTCTAATATTTAACAAGGTCATCTTCATAAATTAGATCTAACATATTGTACTGAGAGAGAGAGAGAGAGAGAGAGAGAGAGAGAGAGCAGGGGGTGTTTACTGGTATGAGAACCATGCTTATGATTAAATTCCTCATTTCCCACTTTGCATTCAGGAACGCTGTTCCTGTGTTCCTGTAAATAAAGCCTGTGAACGTGAGCTTTGTCTACAATGAGAGAGAGAGAGAGAGAGAGAGAGAGAGAGAGAGAGAGAGAGAGGAGTGTAGCGAGAAAGACAGGAGAAATTAAAGAGAGATATCTATTTGGCTCTGTCTCTTTCTCTCCCCCCTCTCCTCCCCTTCACTCTCTGTCCTGTTGCCTCCTATTCATTCATTCTTGGTGTTTAACCCAAATTAACTGTAAATCCTCCCCTGTTTAATCAGGTTGTATATGTAAATGAGTCGTATCGATTAACTGCTGTACACAGCGTTTCAGTCTAGCGTGAGTTTGATTTGTAGCTGAGCTGAGAGCTGAGTCCACTCTGTGATTGGTTTGTGTTTTGAGGGGGTGTTTTTCTGATGAAACAATGAAATATTCATTCATTTCTCGAGCCATTGACAGAAAGCTATCGGAAACCGGAACATCTTCAATTTAGACAGAGTTCACGATGGAAACATGATCCTTTAGGGCTTTGATTGATATTTTTTCTACACATTCATTCCAAGAAAATAAAGAGTGTCATGTCACCTTCCCAAACAATTATTTGGAAATTTGGAACAGGCTGAAAAGGCCAGACAGAACAGTTTTCTGTGTTTTCAGGAACACTGCTCTCACATTATAACACTAACTCTACTGTATTATAACAAATAACAATGTTAATGGTGTAATTTATATTAAATATAGGAACAATTGTAGTAGTCAATTCATAAAAAAATTATAGGAGTGAGTTGGGAGAAGATAGGGATTGTGATTGTTTTTTTTTTTTTTTTGAGTCTCCAATCCACCCACCAACGTGTGTTTTTCGAGCGTGGGAGGAAACCGAAGCACCCGGAGGAAACCCACGCAGACACAGAGAGAACACACCACACTCCTCACAGACAGTCACCTGGAGGAAACCCACGCAGACACAGAGAGAACACACCACACTCCTCACAGACAGTCACCCGGAGGAAACTCACGCAGACACAGAGAGAACACACCACACTCCTCACAGACAGTCACCCGGAGGAAACCCATGCAGACACAGAGAGAACACACCACACTCCTCACAGACAGTCACCCGGAGGAAACCCACGCAGACACAGGGAGAACACACCACACTCCTCACAGACACTCACCCGGAGGAAACACACGCAGACACAGAGAGAACACACCACACTCCTCACAGACAGTCACCCGGAGGAAACCCATACAGACACAGAGAGAACACACCACACTCCTCACAGACAGTCACCCGGAGGAAACCCACACAGACACAGAGAGAACAGACCACAATCCTCACAGACAGTCACCCGGAGGAAACCCACTCAGACACAGGGAGAACACACCACACTCCTCACAGACAGTCACCCGGAGGAAACCCACGCAGACACAGGGAGAACACTGTCCTACAATGACCCCCCCCCCCCCCTTCTCTCACCCGTTTCTCTTTAAAACAAATGTCTCACACATTATTCGGTCTAATGTTCAGCTTGTTTAGAAATCTAAGTCTTTAGAAACCACGATGTGTTGTGAAAAATTTAAAGAAAATAATAAATAAATAAATAAGTAAAAAATCCCAAGAATAATCCAGACACACAGCGTACCCGAGCACACTTGCACTCCATCCTGGGTAATAAGGGAGGTGTGTGGCAGAAAGTTCCTAAATAAGGCTCAGTCTTATCCCCCTCGGAACACTCCAGAGAGACTGGGTCCTGTCGCCTGAAATCCACGACTCAACTAAAAACACAGTCATTATCGGAGAGAAGCTCGACTCCAGCCTCAAACCTGCGCTCAGCCGAGAGAAGAGACTCACCACGCGCTGGATCTATCTCTGTCAGACAGGAGCCGGCGTTATCGGAGAGACTCGCTCCAAAATATCGTTGACTCCATGAGAAACACACTCACCTTGGTTTGCTTTGAGTTACATTCATCTGTTTTGTTTTGCCAAGTGAGAGAGCAACTAGTTCCACTCCATTCAGCGCAGTGTGCTGAAACATCACAGTGCATCCAACAATAAAGACGGCACTGAGCTTCTTTTATCTGTGATTGACAGGTGATGAGGTGCCACAAAGAAAGCTCCAGTTCCACGAGCTGGTCCAATGCAAATGTTCATTTTTTCCCCAGGATACTTCTTCACATTATGTAACAGCTGTTATACTGACACCTAGTGGCCCGGACGTAGGAGGCGCTGTATCACACCTGTTTTAGACAAAGCCGACTCCATGTAGGGGAGACATTTTGTGGAGATTACACAGGTGCTTCACATGTAATAAGCAACAGACTGTCACTGTGTTTCAGATGGTGCCCATGTGTCCTTCAAAACTGATCTGGATTTGATTAATCTGCCTCATTTAGGTTTAGAAAAGGGGGCTGGAGGCCAGAAGGTCCCATTTTGACTCCTGGAGGAAGTGAAGGAACTGGGCTTTCTCATCCCTCAGTATCCACAGATGAAATGCACTTGAGCAAGGCACCACACCCCTAAATGCTCCATAGGTTTTATGGCTGGTGGCCTACTGCTCTGTGTGTGTGTGTGTTCACTCCTCCATATGGGGTAAATGCAGAGATACAATGTCCCCAAGGGGATTAATAAGTTAACACTACTTCTACTTCTTTTTAATTGAGTAGTAATACACAGCTAATTACTCTCTACTGATTGACCAAGCTCAATAACGCCATCATAAGTGTGTTATAATGCTCCCAGTACCAGGTTCATCTTTTTGGATGCTCCATATTTACATGTATTTATATGTACAAGCTGGAACTGAAATGAAATGAAACTAAATGAAGCCGACGCTGAAAATGCACTTATGGAAATGCAAAGAAGAGCAATGGGGGGTCTGCTGTGGCGGCGAAGGAGAGCATCAGCGCTTTTGTGTGTGTCGCTGTTTATGTGCGAAGTGGAAGTATGTAGATTTAATCACAGCGTTTTCCGGCGTAATGGGACGCCCGAGGCTCCAGCCGTTTCTGCTGAGAGAGGCGTTGGTATTGACAGCGCGCCGGCCTGATTACACTCCATTAAAGAAGCTTAAGATTATCTTAATAGTAAAGCGCTCACATGACATTGATTTCATCAAGCGCTCGGCCTATTACGACTTCGGCGGGAAGGAGAGGGAACGTCGGGCCTGGAAAATGGCATCCCCTCTTTTTCCAAAGAGCAGAGCGGGGGGGGGGGGCTTTGGCTTTAATCTGCTGGATGGAGGTGCTCTGATTTGCAGGATGATTAAAGCCGTGCCAGAAAACCTTGCGTTCATATCTTTTTTACTTTTTCGCAGCTGTTGCTTCTCGGCTCGAATCCTCTGCGGGTTTCTTCTCTGCCGAAGAGCAGGTGGGGGGCACATACATTTCCTTTTGGTTTGTTTTGTTTTTTAAGCTCTGTTTTCCTCCAAGGAAAGATTGAAGACAGCTTTGGATGTGTGTTTAAGCTGTTAACCTCCAGCAATCCGCTCTATTCCAGCCATCTGGAAGAATGTAACACACTTTGTTTTGTGGGTATTTTCACTCCAAGGTGATTCGCTGTCATACCTGCAGCTTCAGGACACAGCCTCCATAGCTCCCACTGCAGGAATGTAGTCAGTTCTTCAGGAGCAAAGCTGGTGAAGGTGATACCACGTACTGCCTTAATCAGCTATTTATTTGTCCATAGCATAGCAGTGCTTACTTCATTTACAACCTCTATATCTGGGATTTAGATTGGGTTGGAACTTTGCTGTGAGGATCTGATGGCATCTGGCCACACCTACTCCTCATTTTGAAGCTGAGTTACAGGGTGTAGTGGGTACAACCTTCCCCTACAAAACGGAACGACTCTTCAAGAGCCTGATACGTCATCAGCTCTGCACCAGTCTGCAGTGATGTCAGATGAGTTTACTTAAATGCAAAGCTGCATTAACCTTCAGAAGTGATCCACAATCAGATAGTATCCCCTCTCCTCACTCTTCTATGATACGGAGCTCAATTTCAGATTCTTATTCAGCAGATTTGTTGTTAGAACCGTCCAGTTCCACCTTAAATGATACAGTAGCCTCAGCAGCTAGAATGTAATTGTGTCACTATTTAATGTTGAAATTTGCAGCTAACTACAGACATCAGCTGCTCCTCGTGCTTTTTCATGCTTGTTCTGAAGTAAGAGCCATAATCCACTGAAACTGCATTAAACTCAGATGATACACTGGTGATCATAGAGTTTAAAGGAAAAAAAAATACTGACATCTGTGGGTTTTTTGAGCAGTGCTCAGCATCTCACCAGTGATTCACAAAGCATCATAACCCTCTCTTTGAAGCGTGACTCTGACAAATCAGTTTGAAGTGCCATGTCACCCTCACACTTCACCCTACCCCTCTACCCCAACAAGAACTGAGATACCCCACCCCTAGAGGAAACAGAGGGTAAGGGCTAAGTGGTAGGGGCAAGGGGTGAAATGGGATTCAACCCTTTAGTTAGGTCACTCTGGTAACCCTGCTGCAGGAACTGTGTTCCCGATCCTGAGACTTTAATCAGAGGCTGGTTCATGTTGGTCCATTATTTTGAGGTTTTAATCACATTCATCCACATGAAAGCATTAGCAAGGCCACTGTAACTCATCACAAAGGCTTCAGTTAGCTCCATCACACTAAATAAGGCAGTTCTACCAAAGCTGGGGGTATTCGAGCCCCTCTCGCTGACACTATGCATTGGGAGTGGTCACCTATGTGCACAAGAGCCACAGTCATCACTGAGAATCTGATGTTCTCCATGGCATGTGGTTATACAGCATTACAACCACCAGAGGATCAAACCCACGATCATGCACATGGTGTTGGAGCTGTGTGTCACTTCGTGTCAAGAACTGTGTTCTTGTTCCTGAGGCTTTGATCGATGAGGCAATTTAAAGAAGTTGTGTTGAGAGATACATCAGAAAGTAGAGGAGCTTTGAAAAAGGTCCAGAAAACTTGGACCACCTTGTCACCTTCAGGATCTATTACGGCTCCCAGAGTTGTAATATGTCACATTTGTATCATGCAAATCTAGGACAGTTTGGACTGTGGGAGGGAATCCGGAGCACTCAGAAATAACCCACACACATACACAGAGAACACACAACACTCCTCACAGAGAGTGACCTGAGGAGACTAATGCACCCAGGACCCTGGGACCCTGCAGCTGTGGGACAGGTGACAACACCTGCAGCAAAACCATAGAACTGTCTAAAAAGACTAAAAACGTATCAGAAAATATTCATAACCATTTTACTCTAATGCCTTTCCAGAGGCAGACATTTGGTTCCATTCACCACCACTGGAGAACTCTGACTCATTAAAATAGCTTTCAGAAACTACTTTTTATATAACTTCAGCTGGAGAATGTGGAGCTAAACATTTCCATGGCATGGTCTCTTCTCAGCTCAGCCCTACTTCTCCACCAGGTGAATCAAGTCCTGGTTCTGAAAGCGGGTTCTTGTTTAGTGGCTGTTCTCTCGTGGTTCAGAGCGAGTCGAGTAGGGACTAAACCTGTGTAAACCTTACAGAGCGCTGATTGTCCAGAGAGAGTCGTCACTCTACGCCACGCAATGCAGACGACCAGCACCAACTCTCCATATAACAACAACACACCATGAGTAAACGTTACCGCCACTGTTGTCGTGGTTTCCAAAGCCCGCTGTTCTCGTTAGAGATGACACTGATACACAAGCTGTGGTAGTGGAAAACAAACCAAGGACCAGGAACCAAATCTAGTAGAGAGTCGAGAGAAGACACCATGCAGTGGGAAAACACCATTTGATAGGCTGAAATTAAGGTTATATTACATGAATATAATCATGGCCCCTATTATAACATCCAGTCCAATTTTCAGCACCTCTCTATTCCATTCTAGATTGGTCAAGGTCATCTCTTTGATCAGAAACTGACCAACTGTGAAGGGCCAGTGGATGTCTAACTCAAACTGTGCATCAACACCTGCAAGGGAGGGGTTTCCAGTAAAATGGCCACTGATTTTTCTTCTGCCTGGAAAAGCCACTCTGTAGTAAATGCTTCATGTGTATTCATATGTGCACTTCATCCTTAATGCAGTGTATTTATATCATATAGAGCACGGTTGAGTGTCCAAACCATAACATTCCTGGACGCTAAGCAGCACAATGCTCCTGTTGGGATTTGCTTCAGTAAATACCTGCTCCATAAAGAGATTACATGCCAAAAAAGAAGAATGTTGCACTGGGTGAGTACCATCAGCCAAGAAAATGCATAATAGAGTTGAAAGGGAATTGCAGTCCATGCTGCAACACATAAATCTGAGATGGCTCTGGGAGGGATTGAGATGCAGGAGGTGAGAGAGAGAGGGGAGCTTGTTTCATGTCTATGTCGCTCGCCCTTAGCATTCAACCAGGGGGAAATCTCTGAGAAAACTATTCTGAATTCTAGGCGATACATATCTAACATTTATATTTATGTTGTAAGAGTCTTCTGAGATGGAAATATATTCAGACTGTTTTAAAGTCATCAGATGAATCTGAAAGATTTTAGCTCATGTTACATTTTCATTTAGAGTTTATACATTAATATTCTCCCATTTAAACAGCTCTCTTCAGAATGTTCACTTTCAGCGCCTGTTTCTTTAAATGATAATGAGCCGTTCTATTTTTGGTGTATTTTTATTTGAAAAACATAATGGAGGGTTATTTGCTTTTCATTTCCTACTCCAAATCCATAGACTATAATACAATGTAAGGTGTATGTGTAAAACCTGATCATATTTTATATTTTTCTTTGGAATCAAAACATAAATTTGCAAAGAATAACAAACAGAAAAATGATCCGTCTTTACATTCTTCTCAAACTGGAAGCTCATCACTGTCGACAAGGCAACTCAAGGTGCATAATTACGCTCACTTTGATTGGTTTACGCTTGCTCCTGTAAGTTTACTGTTTTCAGAGCTGTTAGTTTCAGGGCAGGCTTTAGAACAACACACTGAATCAACTGTACACGTGGCAAGAAGGGTTCTACAACCCTCTCTGTGGCTATATCTCATTGTTATTTAATATATTTACCTATATTGCACCATTATATATATATGTTTCTGTTTCTGATTCTCTATGTGTTCTGAAACAAATGTTGTGTTCTCCGTAATAAAAAAAAACAATATTGCGCCTATACGTCCATTCGGATTTGAAGCGTGAATGTCTTGAGCATCACTTTCCAAAGCGCGAATAGCTTGACCACAGTGAATCACCTCGGGGGAGAATCCCTTTCTTCTCCATAACAATGTGAAATAGCCACAGAGATGGTTGTAGAACCCTTCTGCCACGTGTACGATTGCTTCAGTTTTTACTCTTATGTCTCCACGCTCGTTGTGTCTGTTCTACTGCATTTAACCTTATATTTGCGCTCTCACATAAATGAGGGTCCAGTGCTGTGATTGGCTCGGACGTGGGGGTGGGTGCATTTCTAAAGTCTCTGCACTTGAAATCAGAAGCAGAGCCGAATCAGAACCGCTCATTGTACCCTGTGTTTTCAGACTTTGGAAGAGCACACAGAAAACCGACTGGAAGTCTTGTTTCACAGTGTGTGCGATGGTGGCCTCCAGATTCATAGCTGCATTTACAAAGCTCTGTAAATGTAGGTGTAAATAGATCAATAGAACTATGTTTAAATTCCTCTGATGTGGAAGAGGTAGGGTGAAGAATCCTGTAAATGAATTATTCTCCATCATCATCATCATTCCTCTGTATAAAGCTTTATACGAGATGTGGGTGGAGGCCTCTGCTGCTTGTGGAGAGTAAACACAGTGCTGTATTTGTGTTGTAGACTTGGAGACGTCTGGTTACATTCAGCAGCACGGGAAAGAAATCCAATGCAGTTTCTCTAAAACAAACGCATGTATTATTCATAGGCTTTTAAAAGTTGGTGGAGTTCTGCTTTAACACAAAACCAGTTGGACGTTAGCTGAGCTGGGTGTTGTGAGCCAGGCCTTTAAAAGATTCACTCGTCAATCTCCCGTCATTTATTCATGCTCCTTTGATCGCCCTAAACAAGTTTTTTGACTTGGCCTCGAGCTGTTTGCTAAATGAAAATATTTTCCAGTGATGTGTCAAAACCCAGGGCCCCTAAAGTCTTTAATATCATCTTAACTACACCTGCATCAGATTCTTTAAAGTGTGTGTGTGTGTGTGTGTGTGTGTGTGTATTGATCGCGCTAGTAAATGCTTGTAAACTTTCAGATCAGATTGACAAGCTGTGGCAGGAGGAAGAGCAATCAGCATAAAATCTCAGAGTGTTTTTCTGCTTTGATGCTCCAGACTCGAACCCTGGACCTTTTACAGTGATTAAAATGGAGAAAAGTGAGCCCAAGCTGTCGGATACGTTTATAATCTTCATGCATTAATGTACATAACATTTCTGCTCATGCAGGGATAAGGAATTAAGTTTATAAATCACCTTCTTAATGGACGTAGAGGTTTCTGCTCATGAATGAATCTTCAGTGCAGCGTTAAGGGTTCTGTCAGGGTTCTTTAGTAAAGGCATGAACTGTTTGGATGATTACATGATTCTTGATGGTGAACAGGTTCTTCACATCGGTCGACATTGGAGCAAAACAATAAAAAGCCTGAAGATTCAGTTATGGATTTAAAATGACTGCATCACTGTGGACAAACAAAAATAGCAGAAGAGAGAACAGAGTGATGGGAACAGATAAAGGCCAGGTGCCGTTGGTCAGTCAGTGGAGTGTGAAGCTGAGACACAGTGAGAGTCTTGCCTTTATCCTGCTTTATTTTAACCATCTCTTCACTCTGTCTTTGTGTAAATATTGGTTTCCGAGGCCCTGGTTTTCACTTGTTGTCCTTTTCTGATGTGCCGAGTCGTGGTGATTGTTTTCTGAATTGTATTTGTGTTGTTTTATTTGCTCTTCCATCACACTTTTATTTGTTGTCTTTTATGGGCTGCTTTCTCTTCACTCAGATTCCACTCCAGCGCCACATATTTATTTTTGTTATTATATTATGTTTTATTTTTAGAAGACAGTAAGATACTAGCAGAGTCTGAATTGCATGATTCTAACATAAGAATCTACATTAATTAAAATATTATGAGCAGTAATCAGACATTTAAACACAGTGTAAAGAGCTAATACAACAGAGTAAGTAAAACATGGAGTGTACACATTATTAAATGTTTTAACGAGGCAATAGAGATCATTGTGCTTTGATAAGAATATGTTTTACAGTCGCAAACACTTTCAGGATTCTTTGTCATTTCTTTCATACAGAATGTTAATGTTTTGAGAAGAAAGTAAATCAATGCAATATTGTCTCAGACTTTTGCACATTGGTGTATTTGTGTACAATATTCAACACACACACACACACACACTAACATAAGACCCTCAGCTAGAGCTGGTGCAAAATCAGAGGAGAGTCGTGGGGAGTCCATTAAAAGCAAGCTGTGCCGTGTGAGCAGCAGGTAGGTAACAGCAGAAAATGCCACAGTTTATTAAAATAAATCTTTTCCTTTGCACTTTTGTGCTGTAAGGCTACGTTCACAAATTTGGTCAAGAACATTAATTCATTCATTCATTCAGTAGCTGTATGTGCTTTTCCAGTTCAGGGTCGCGGCGGGTCCTACCCGGAATCACTGGGCACAAGGCAGGAACACACCTGGAACGGGTTGATCAAAAATATTTTTTTATAAAATTCAGCTGTTTCTTCACCAAACGTGTGTGTCACCCTGTGAAGGACTGGCGCCCCCTCCAGGGTGTGTTCCCGCCTTGCGCCCAATGATTCCAGGTAGGCTCCGGACCCACCGCGACCCTGAAATGGATAAGGGTTACAGATAATGAATGAATGAATGTTTCTTCACCATGTGCCCTTCACTGGTCTAATGTGTTTATGAAGTCTCAGTGTTTATAAATGGGTAGAAAAAAAACAGTCTGTCTCTCTCTCTCTCTCTGAAGAGGCATCTGGAGTAGTTTAGACAATGGAAAGAACTGCAAACGCTGAAAAACACAAACCGAGATGAGGATGTTGCTCTATTCCTGCTCCATAGGGGGGTACTATCTACTTATTTTTACTGTTTCTGATCACTTAAGGTGGAAATGTCTCCAAACTCAGGAGATGGCTAACTGCATTAGCGACAGTGCTACAAAACAACTCAAGTTACACATGAGTTTCTGTGGGAATTCAAACAGTGAATAAAGAAGTTACACTTCTGTGTCCTACAAACTATATATTTTATTCTCAAACACACCTTTCCACATTTTTCTGAATGTAAACCACAATCATAGACTCTCATCAAATGGGATGTTTAACTGTTCCACCTTAACCACGTGTAAAGCTATTTTTGTGATACACACACAGTAAATACTAGTGTGTGTGTGTGTGTGTGTAGTATTAGGTAAAGAAAGTGTTGAAGCTTCATATTAAATGCTACACGGATCTTCTGCCAATCAAAAGGCTAAAGGATATCAGAGAGTTTTCAGAGCACATCAGGCCAGAGGTTGGAGAGGAAAATCACAGCTGTGTCCTCAGCTTGATGCTGAATGAGATCGCAGAAGCATTTCTGAAGACTCTTGTTGAATTCTAGTAATTTTTTGAGGTTTGCTCTAAGAGCCTTTCAGTGCTGACACGGTCAACAAGGTCGTTGCGGAGGAGCTGTATCATCGCTCTGACTCTGCACCATTCCCTCGCTCGGCTTTATTTCTCAGTAAAGAGTTCACACCACAGTGCAGAGAGTAAATGAAAAGCAGACCAAAGAATACTTCACAAAGAAGACACGATGGAAAACTGTATTTACCTCTGCAGTGTTGAATAAGGAGAGGTCTGTACATGGAACTAACACCATCCTACATCACATCATAGAGAGTGAGGAACACGTTTGGGATTAGCTTCTAGCTGGAAGGTTGTGCTCAGGTTAACCCTTATATTGTGTTTGGGTCAAATTTGACATTTATCATGTCTCCAATCCACCTACCAATGTGTGTTTTTGGAATGTGGGAGGAAACTGGAGCACCCAGAGCAAACCCACACAGACACAGAGAGAACACACCACACTCCTCACAGACAGTCACCCGGAGGAAACCCACGCAGACACAGGGAGAACACATCACACTCCTCACAGACAGTCACCCGGAGGAAACCCACGCAGACACAGAGAGAACGCACCGCACTCCTCACAGACAGTCACCCGGAGGAAACCCACGCAGACACGGAGAGAACGCACCACACTCCTCACAGACAGTCACCCGGAGGAAACCCACACAGACAGAGGGAGAACACACCACACTCCTCACAGACAGTCACCCGGAGGAAACCCACACAGACAGAGGGAGAACACACCACACTCCTCACAGACAGTCACCCGGAGGAAACCCACGCAGACACAGGGAGAACACACTACACTCCTCACAGACTTGAACCCCCAACCCCAGGGCCCTGGAGCTGTGTTACAGAGACATTACCTGCTGCGCCACTATGATGCCCTTATTCTGAGTTTATAATTTTATGTTTGTTTGAATCATTTTTTGATAATGTAATCCAATCTTTAAATATTATAATTGTTTTTAAAAGCCTTTGGTTTTAATTCTAACATATTGCTGTTTACTGGGTTCTTCTGATGATGTAAACCTATGTGGGCAGAAAAAAGTTGCTCCCTGAAGGGTAAGGGTTAATGCTGCCCACTGCTCTAGGTGTGTGTGCTCACTGTCTCCTAGTGTTCACTAGAGTGTGTGGAAATGTGTTTCGCTGCACATATTGGGTCAAACGTGGAGAACAAATTCCTCTGTGTGCAGAATAAACTGATTCTGATTATAGTTAATGCTACATTTCTTGGTTAGGGTTATGTTTAAGAGGAAGGTAATGTTAAGTTCAGATGTGGTTTTGTTGTGTGGGTAGTAGTTGCTGTAACCTTTGGCTGATAATTAGGAGTGTGTCAGTTCAATCCCAGGTGCTGCCTCAGCCTCCTGAGGCCAGGAATCCAAGAGCCCACTAGGCTTTCCTGTCTGGGTGGTTGAGATGACCAGGAGGCTAAGAGAGATCTGGAGATGAGGCTGAGAGGGAGCTGTGTTTTTGAGGTAAATTGTTTCTGTGGAATGGAGCTGACTGACATCAGGTTTCATCTGGATTCTGTTTGCTCTGCTCTGGACTAACGAACCTGTTTTGTGCAGAGATTAAATGCCAGAGGAAAACAATCACTGCCAACTTGGTCACTTCAGGAGAATCAGGATCATGCTCTGGGTGTTAGTGTGGGCTGCAGAGGGAATGAACAAGCTCAGGCTCTTACAACTCTCACAGAATATTACACCAAAATTATCAATTCCCTTTGCTGCCTTTGCACATGACCCTTCAAGGCGCAGTCAATAAATGGCGATTTTCCACTGCTTGGAACTTACTCGACTTGACTCAACTCCTTCTGGTCCTAGTCCCTGGAACCAGGTGGTTTTTCAGTCCCTGCTCAGTTGCGAGTCCAACCAAGCTGAGTAGGTACGGAATTGTGACGTGTAAATACTGCAGAGCTCTGATTGGCCTGAGATAACTGTCAATCACCATGAAATGTAGAGTTCAAGTGCAAAAAAAAAAAGTTTCTAAAATCCCTGAAGTTACAGCACCTTTCACATTTGTTCATTTATTCGACTCACAGCAGCAGCTCGTACCATCCCCCCGAGGGATTTTGAAAAGGTTCAAATGCACCCTGGGTCAGTGGCCGAAAAAATCTCCAGTGAAAGCTGAACGTGCAACGAGGAGAACAGATCTGTGAGAACCGGGCCGTGGAGCTACGTTCAGTCCAAAAGACAATACACAATGAGTAAACAGCACCTGGTTTTACCACTGTGTTGATGTGGTTCCTGTTAGTGACGGGGTTTTGCCACGTCAACGACTTCATTTTACAGTGGGGTGCCATGTTAGTGGAAAAATGACCAGCTAAAAGTAAGCAGAATTGAGTTGAGATGATCCCTTGCAGTGGAAAAGCACCCGAGTGTGTGTGTGTGTGTGGACGTGGAATATAGTTTGCCTCCCACCTCACCACTCTTTGAGATTTGGAATGTTATGTTAGTGTTAAACTAAACTGCTATGGTTTCTCACTTCCAAACCTGACTGAAACCTTCTGACACTGGCTCTTATTCTCTCACTAACGACAGGCAAGAAATGTCAATGTAGAACTTCTGCTGGAGGTTGTCGTTAATGTGTTAGGACTTCATTGTAGCTCTCTGAATTAGTTGAAGACTTTGAAGGCTCCTAGAGTCTTGATTTGTTAAGTGTACAAAACATTTAAAGCATTACTCTGTAACAATTTTAATTCAATTCATTCCCTGCTCTTTGTCATTTAATTATAACTGATGTGTTAAACATAACAACTGTCAGTTTATTAAACGTAAAAGAAACAAGACTTAGTGTGAAAACGGTGAGTGAATCGTTTATTGGTTGCTGCAGTCATTATGAGCTCCATCAGGAAATAACACATTTATTTTTACCATTAAAATAATACCATTAAAAAAACCAGATGTGCTTCAATTTTAAATCAAAATTATAATTAAAAATGCTTCCACTTATTTGTACAACTAATATTTATTGAAGTATTTGAAGAACAATTTAACAATTAAATACTTAAATTCAGAAACACACATTGTATAATACAGATGTATAGGCACTTTTAGATTTTTTTAAGGTCTGATTTTTTTAATTGCTGGAAACACCTCGCTGAAAGAGGTGCACTCTTTTTTACGGAACTTGAATCCAATGTTGCCTGCATTATATCGCCCCCTGTGCTTCCTGTAATATATACTGCAGGGTTTTGGAAAGACTGCATAACAATGCTCTTTAGTTAGTTTAATACACACAACTATTTAACTATCACAAAACAACATTTCAAACCTTAGGCTGTGTATTCTTACCCATTAAATGCTTTAGATATTAGGTTCAGTTCCTAAAGCCACCATTCGGGGCAATTCTACCTCAGTAAATTTCTCTATAATGGAGCATGTTACGCAAGACCTCTGTTAATGACATCATTCATTGGATTATGCCAGTGGTTTTCAGTCATGGTCCTGGGGGGCCACTGCTCTACATGTTGTAGTTTACTCCTCACTCCATCACACCCACCCTCACATTCAGAAGGGGTTGTAAATAAGCTCATTTTCTGCATTAGGTGAATTGGGAGGAGAGGAAGCTCTAAATTGTGGGGATCAGTGGCGCAACACCAGGATTGAGAACCAGTGAATAATGCGTACGTTTTGAAATTTTAAACCTTATGACAACGGCAGCTGCCTATTACTTTGTGAACGTTTCAAGGACGAAGAAATGTGCCAAAACAGAAAATATATTTACTTTAGTGCTGTAATCAATAAAAAAGAACTAATTAATCACAACAATAGCTACAATAAATAAAGTTAATAAACAAAACAAAATCCTGATTAACCACGGTGTCCATTCTTAAGAGTGAAGCTAATATTTAAATATAAAATAATCATTGCAAGATTTATAACAATAGATATGCTATAGACCACTATATTATTGGCATCTTTATATTTTTTAAGGTCTGATTTTAATGCTCTGAAATACTGGAAACACCTCGCTGAAGCAGATGCACTCTCTGCTGGTTTTTCCTGTACAGGCTGTGGGTGAGATTTCCTTTATTGCTGCTGTGTGTTAGATGGAGTTGTGGAGTGTGAGCATTCGTTTTTTTTTTTTTGTTTTTTTTTTTTTTTTGTGTGTGTGTGTGTGAGTCATAGCTGAGGGTTTGACAGCAGGACCCCAGGGACTTTTGCTGGACGTCCAAAAACCAGCCGCCTGTCACAGGCTCTGCATTTACCCCGTTGCCATGGATACCGCAGTTCCCCAAACAGTGGTGCACGGTAAACAGGTAAACAAAAACCTGTGCTAACATTGGAGTCCTATATTTATAACGCATTATAATCCAATCCTGAAACCCTACTGTAACTCTGATGCTGTATTTATAATGTTTTTAAACACATTCATTAAGGTGTCTGACATGAGCCTGCATAGGGTTATTAGACTCATTACTAATGCTTTGTCTATAGCATCACTAATTTGTTTGTAAAGGTGTTATGTTATAGATAATAAATTACTCATCCACCATGTAGTTCTGTACACGCTTATGCTGTTTGACATCTTAAACAGTGTTAATATTACAACAAATATCTAGTCTATGGTGATTCTACCCTTTATTTATCCTCTTTATCTCATCTTTCCCAATTCTAACTTTTCTTTTATCGTCTACTCTCCTGACCCCATCTTTCTATCATCTTCTCATCCTGTGACTTCATTCTCTCTTTACCTTCTACTCGAACTATTCCTGCCTTTCTTCATGTCGTCTTGACTGCCTGATTTTAGAGTGTGACACTCCTGAAAGTCTAGTCTCGGTTGGTCATGAAAGGCTAAGGAGCCCATAGCTGGTGTGTGTGATTGTTTTCTGTGAATAGTGAAATAGAGAATAGGTAGAGGTTGGCCATTTGTGAAGATGTAATGAAAGATCTCGCCCCTCGGCACTTGGGAGAGTGTTGAACCTCTCCGGACTCCTCTACCTGTCTCACCACACACCACACACACTTTCTTTTCCTGCAGAAAGAAAGTCAGCTACAATGGATGTCTGCAGATGTCCAGTAGGAAGGAGGAGGCTGTGCAGTTTTACTCAGTGAACCCAGTCTCTGGCTCATTCCAGATTATTTATTTTCATTTTTTTTTATAAAATTTAGTAGTAGCTGCTTCCCCCTGTTTGTTAGGACTCCCCACACTCATGCTGCCACCAACCTGAGGGAGTGAGAAGCACATGCTTCCTCCAGGACATTGCAGCTCCACAGCTTCTTTTCATACTGGAGGAGAACACTAATCCCCCAGATCAGCTTTGCCAGGTAATAAAGGTCGAGCTGACACTGCTTGTGAGGGGTGAGGGCTAATGGACAGACAGACTTTAAACTGATCTTTCTTTCTATTTACTGATGAGCATTTCATAATTGAGACACTATTGTAAGTACGTAGTTTGATCAGTTTTGACTCCTGAATTCGGCTGAAATTTCAGAATGAACTAATAGCAATGGTTCAACGAAACTTGGACTGAATATTTTCCACTGACTTTCATTAAAAATGTTAAAGTTACAGGTTATTTCTGGCAGCGAAGAAGTGCTGTGAAGTGTGTGATTTCTCAGAGAAGTCACTTTTTCCCTGAGTAAGAGGATGAGGGACTTTCTGAAGAGAAAGTGTGTGAATGTGGGGCAAGAATACATTACACTGTGGGGACTTAAACCTGTTTACACACACCCCTCCACTAAGGGCCTCAGGTCTTTGTGGGGAAAACAAGGTGGTGAAGATAATTGGTGTGAGTTTAGGTTTCGTGTTAGAGCTAATGTTGTAATATTTATGAATCAAAAAGGTCAAGCCTTTAAAAAGTGAATGGCCGTCTATATATATGGTCCCACAATGCACGAAAACCACTGTGTGTGTGTGAGAGAGAATGAGTTTGCTGTGCTGGCTGAGAGGTGACTTTTGCCCAGTGAGAGAGGCCCTGCCTTAATAAATAAATAAATAAATAAATAAAAATAAATAATTCTTGCTGATGCTGACATCATCAGAAGGCCCTCGATAAGCTCTTTCCAGTCAGGAAGTCTGCTGCCTCGGCATTTTGCTAATTCTCACAACCTCCGAGATCAAGGTTTACAAGCTGCTGCCGCCTGCTCACACACCCCTCCAGCACGGTCAGGTGCAAAGGGCACTTGTAGAGGGTCGTGTAATGCTTTTAAAATAATGAATATGTTTTGAAATAAACCTATCAATTATCTTTTAAAAAAAAAAAAAAAAAAAAAAAAAAAAAAAACATCTCAAAACCTCCTAATTATTTTTGAGGCCAGGCTCTTTTTTTTTTTTTTTTGTATGTAGTGTATGAAATAATGTGTTTGATATATGCAATATATATATATATATATTTCATCTATAATAACTGCTCTAGTGATTACACTTCCATACACTTCAACAAAATATGTTTCATAAAGTATTACAGCATGTGCTCATGAGGACGAGAAAGTTATGGTGTTTTATGACATTAATGGAACCTGACATTACCGTGTTTCTTCACATGTCGGGTGTCTTACTTTTACAATTTAAAAACCTACTTCACTAGCTCAAGTAATGCATATAAGTATTAGATACAAAAATTTTGACCTGAATAAGACCCACATTTTTGTATTCATTTATTAGATATTTTTCAAGTAAAATATGAAAACTCTAATTTGTTTTAAATAATTTGGATGAATTCAAGATGTTTCACTTTTTTTAATAATTGAATGTTTGATGCCTTGTTTTTGGTGCAGATTTTGTTTCAGATTCAGATCTTACTTTTCAGTTTCATTAGATTTCAGGAACATTTTTTTTTTCTCCCCCTCAGATTTCAGACTTTATTCCAAAAGGGTGACAGCAGCTCAAAGGGTCAGAACCTGAAAATGCAATCTGCAGTTGAACAAAAAGACCTCAGATAGATATGAAAGTAAAATATTAAACTAAACAATTTTGGGGAAAAAAAAAAAATCTATATTCAAATTTACATTTTTTTATTTCAATATTTTTTTCTTTTTCCAGTGATTAACAAAAACGTGAACAGATTTGGTTTAATATAAAATTTCATATAAAGTTTTATGAATATAAATAAACACATGAACCATAAAACAGAGCACGGGCTCCCAGTGCTGGTACAGGTATGGGAAAAACGAGTACATTAATTTTACAGCTGAGCTCCCATCCACTGGTGGTGCTCTATCACTAAACCACACACTTATGAACATGGGGAAAAAAAAACTCGGATTTGTTCTATTTTGTTTTTAAACAGAGGGGGGGGTGTGGTCAAGGCTCCTGTAACTCTGAGGTCAGTGTGATTACAGACGACGGCGAATCCAGACGCTTCTGATCCAGAAAACAGCTTCAATGTTTAAGCGCATCACCTGAGCTTCCCATCGAGCCGCTGAGGTTTAACAGGAGCGTGACATGAGTGACATTTAAACAGCTCCTCTATGACGTTCCCTACACAACTTCACCACAGTATTCCGCCCTAAAATGTCCTCATTTCCCGTCTTATAACGCCCGTCTTATAACGAGTTCATCTCACGATCGGAGCATTTTCTTTGTGGAAGAGTGTTGCTCGCATCTAGTGGAAAAGGAAAGACATCAAATATTTAAACATTCACATTTTTCATTTATTCCTTGAAGGTATTTTATGACATCGTCTGCTCTGTGGAACATTTCAGAAACCAACGGACACTTGGATATGTTAATTAAGCAGGTCTTAGTCTGAACTGAGTGCTTTCCTGAAAACTATTCAAAAGAACACAATCTCGCACCTTTCACAGATCAATCCCAAAAAATAAATAAGTAACTGGTTCTGGAAACACACAGTGTCTTTGATGTGAAGCACTGAATAGTGCCTCCTTTCAGAGAGTTTTAGTCCGTCCCTGAGCGAGTGATTAAGTCAATAAGCATGAGGGTGAACAAGTGAATATGAGTGAGTGAATGACAGAGTGACAAGGTAAACTAGTGCATAGGTGAGTGAATTAATGAATGACATTGTGAGGGAAAGTGAGTGAGTTAATGACCAAATAAACATTTGATTTTGTGAGTATGTGAGTAAATGTGGCGGAACGGTGGCACCTGGAGGTTGTGGGTTCGATTCCCACACAGGGTTTCCTCCGGGTGACTGTCTGTGAGGAGTGTGGTGTGTTTTCTCTGTGTCTGCGTGGGTTTCCTCCGGGTGACTGTCTGTGAGGAGTGTGGTGTGTTCTCTCTGTGTCTGCGTGGGTTTCCTCCCAAAGTCCAAAAACACATGTTGGTAGCTGGATTGGCGACTCAAAAGTGTCCGTATGTGTGAGTGAATGTGTGAGTGTGTGTCACCCTGTGAAGGACTGGCTCCCCCTCCAGGGTGTATTCCCGCCTTGCGCCCAATGATTCCAGGTAGGCTCTGGACCCACCGCGACCCTGAACTGGATAAGGGGTTACAGATAATGAATGAATGAATGAGTAAATGTGTGAGTGAATGAGAGTGTGAGTGGGTGAATAAGCATTTGAGTTTGTGGATGACACTTGTATGAAAATGTGTAAAATATGGTGTTTAATAAACACAGACCTGACCTGAGGGACCTCCTGGACAAATGGACACAAACAACAATCACCTACAAAAGGACAATGGCATTTCTGATGAAGACAGTAAACCGTTGAAGTACACTTCACTTTCTGACCCTGAGAAACTCTTTAGCAGTGTGTCTGGGGTCAGCGCTGGAGCCCAAACAACAGACTGAAGCGTGTGTGTTTATTAGTGTTGAGACTCAGTGGTCACTCTGGACACTGGCTATCACGCTGAGCCTGTAAATGGTAAATGACATTTGCCCATGCTCTGAGGAAGGTTTTGTCGCTTACTGTTGGTTCTCCCTGAGCTCTGAAGCCCAGAGAATCCACAAAGCGCTGTGTGTGTTTGCGATAAACACAAACAACAGGGAAGGCTGCGTCCTCTGTTCAAACTCGAGCTGTGCACTCTTCTGTAGAACCAACAGCCTGCGGTTCTGCTTTCAGACATTATCCAGAGAGGTGCACACAGACGGGAGAGAGAGGAACCTGCCGCTGCGCCGCGTTAGTCCCTCCGCCATGAAAGTTTTCAGAGACAACTCTTCAAAACAACGACCTCTTCTTCCACACACACACACAACTATAAAGGAGTAAGGGGACCCACAGTCAAACACTCGCACCTGTGACCAGCCATAAATGTTCCCAACTTTGGACAGTTTACACACTCAGCCAGTCTCTCTCTCTCTCTCTCTCTCTCTCTCTCTCTCTCTCTCTCTCTCTCTCACACACACACACACACACACACACACACACACACACACACTACAGAGTGCATCTATTTCAGCACTGTGTTTTCAGTAATTCAGAGCATTAAAACCAAACTTTAAACAATATAATAGTGACAGTTATATAGTGCTCTTTTGGGGTCTATTGAATATTTATAATACACTGTGTTTCTGAATTGAAGTGTGTTAAACTGGGGCGGCACGGTGGTGCAGCAGGTAGGTGTCACAGTCACACAGCTCCAGGGGCCTGGAGGTTGTGGGTTCGATTGCCGGTCTGGGTGACGGTCTGTGAGGAGTGTGGTGTGTTCTCTCTGTGTCTGCGTGGGTTTCCTCCGGGTGACGGTCTGTGAGGAGTGTGGTGTGTTCTCTCTGTTTCTGCGTGGGTTTCCTCCGGGTGACTGTCTGTGAGGAGTGTGGTGTGTTCTCTCTGTGTCTGCGTGGGTTTCCTCCGGGTGACTGTCTGTGAGGAGTGTGGTGTGTTCTCTCTGTGTCTGCGTGGGTTTCCTCCGGGTGACGGTCTGTGAGGAGTGTGGTGTGTTCTTTCTGTTTCTGCGTGGGTTTCCTCCGGGTGACTGTCTGTGAGGAGTGTGGTGTGTTCTCTCTGTGTCTGCGTGGGTTTCCTCCGGGTGCTCCGGTTTCCTCCCCAAGTCCAAAAACACACGTTGGTAGGTGGATTGGCGACTCAAAAGTGTCCCTAGGTATGAATGTGTGTGTGTGTTGCCCTGTGAAGGACTGGCGCCCCCTCCAGGGTGTATTCCCACCTTGCGCCCAATAATTCCAGGTAGGCTCTGGACGCACTGCGACCCTGAACTGGATAAGGGTTACAGATAATGAATGAATGGATGAATGTGTTAAACTGCGCTGTGTACAAATAATCAGAAGCTTTAAGAAGATTCAAAATTAAATTGTGAAGTATTAAAATGACAATTTTATTAGAAGATGACATTACAAACATTATCTAAATAAACTAAATGAATCTCAAAATGCTGTTGTACAGATAGTAGAATAAAATAGAAAATATTTAAGAAATGCAATAACTCTAATCTCTAGCTGTAAAGTCATTTTAAAACCTGACAAATTTAATCGTAATTTTCAACAAAACATTCCCCACACATACACACTCTGGTCCTAAACAAACGTGCCCCTTTAAACTTAACATCCACTTGAAGTCTAAACCCACTCCTAAACCTCACCTTAACATGAGCACATCCTTCTATCTAGAACCTAACCAAAATGTGGTTCTAACTGTTTACACCAACATCCCATCTCTCCAGAGTCTAGAAGAGAGAGATTAGAATAAACAGCAGTGTCTGGATTAGAGTTAATTTTATATAAAAAAAGTTAGTTTCTGGTGTTCGGTTCTGTTCGGGTTCTGGGACAGAGATGTGGAGTGTGTTTGGTTGTATTTAGGAAGGACATGGCTGAGGGTGTGTGTGTGTGGGAACAGAGAATGTGTGTGTGTGTGTGTGTGTGTGTGTGTGTGTGTGTGTGTGGGGAGCCTATTAAAGCTGACAGGGAGACGGCTGGGGAGTGGGAGCCGAGCCTGATTGCACCTCGCTCCCTCGTTCCCCTATTGACTGTGGTTTAGGATGTAGCTTCCCATTTCCTGCAGAAATAAATTAAAAGTCAGAAGTAATTTGCCTGATGTGGGGTGGGGGGGATGCAGGTGGGCATTTTTTCCTTTCCTCCCTCCTCCTTCTCCCCCATTCCTCGCCTCAAACTTTCTGAATAAGAAATGCCCTGGTCCTGGAAATCAATTGAAGCCCCTCTTTGATGAGAGAGGGCTTATTTTCTGCCAGTGACAGTTTTGTGGCGGAGGAAAAAAGCAGGGATTTGATTAAAGTGGAGATAGTGGAGAGATTGAGGTCTTGTTCCAGCCACTGGAAGGATCAAGGCCTCTAATCGTGTCTCCTGCTTCCAAATGCCAGCTCACACACATCCACACGCCTCCTCACACTCGTCCTGCACTCGTCCAAATACACGACAGAGCCTCCAGATTCTGCCACGGCCGGAAAATTACAGCGGGATACATCAGTTCTTACCCGAGATTACCTCACCTCTCCCTCACCCGCTGCTTCTCCGCACCGGAGGTCTCTGCATTAACTGAAAAACCTTGAACTTCTGCAAAAGTAACCGCTAATTATTTTGTGTAACATGACGATACGTTTTGAGGCAGTTGGATAAAGTTGTGATTAACATTTTTTTAGATCCTCTGAGCTCAGAGTGGCTCTGACTACATCACCCTGCAATGCCAAACCGTCTAGTGCCGCTTTTTCACTGCATGGCTCCTACTCTACTGGACCCTTCTGTTCGCTCCCTGGTCTGCATCCCACTCCCACTTATCCGGTGTCTTCACAAAACCCTGTCTCTAAAGGGAACAGTGGGCTTTGGAAACTTCCACAGCAGCGATAGTAACGTTAAGCGGTGTTTACTCATGGTGTATCGGCGTGTTGTTGTTGTTTGGGACTGAACACAGAGTTTGTTCCTTCCTTGTTGCAGCGTCCAGCTCTCGCCGGATTCTTTCATCGGCCACCGATCCAAGGAGCGTTTGAACCTCTTCAAAAGACCACGGCGTCATTTTACGAGCTGCCGTCGTGAGTCGGATAAAAACAAACGTGATCTCTGCTGCAGCTGGAGATTTTACAGATGGAGAGTTGGTGCTGGTCGTCTGCGTTGCGTGGCGTAGAGTGCCGACTCTCTCTGGACGATCAGTGCTCTGCAAGGTTTACACGCCACGGTTTAGTCCCTACTCGACTCGCTCTGAACCACAGCCACTAAACAAGAACCCGCTTTCAGAACCAGGACCTGATTCACCTTTCTGGGTGATGGCCAAGTAAGAAGAGGAGATGCTGAAGTAACTTAGCTGACACATAACTAGAGCTGCATTGGGAAGCAGAACAGGGGGCAAAACACTGGAGCTGCAGTTGGTGACACAGCTCGTGGGCCTTGTCCTGGGTGGGATCCTCTCCTCAGGTCACTGTCTGTGTGGAAAGTGGTGTGTTCTAAACCTAAATTTAATAGGTTATATATTAAAGGTTATAGCAATATAACAGTGGAGGACTGGTGTGAAGAGATTGTACAGGGTTAAATTCCAGATTAATATAAACTGCAGTTAAGTGGGTGATTGTTTAGCATCTAACTTTTCATGTTAGGTTCCTTATCTACCAGAGTTTCACTGGTGAAGGAATGGTTTTTACAAACACTTCTCACATACGTGATTTATGAAGTGAACACTGAAGTTCACTTTTTTATTAAATTATTCAAGAACAGTGTGAAATCATGAGACCATACGGTACTCTGTTAAGCTAATGCTACTCAGAAAGTTTCTTGAGCTAAAGGCTAAAAACACAACCCAAGGCTAGCCCTATACTTCCTGCAGCTTCTCCTCTAGAATAAGAGTCCCTTCAGAAAGAGAACAATGTATTTCTACTCAACTAAAAAAAAAACCCTGACTATATTAACAGTGCTCACTGTTAATGGACTACACCGGTAGCAGAAGAATATTTTTGACCATTTGTTTATGAATAAATATGTAAATGAATTGAACATTTGTTGATCACCATTTTATAAAAGCAATAAGCCAATCAAGACTTTTCTTCGTGTTGTGCCGAAGCCAACCTTCCCCATGATAAAATCGCAGTAATGCATATCCTCTCATGGCTTATTATAAAACACCCTGCAGGATCAGTAGATTATTACCACACCCAGAATTAACTAAACACCCTCGTGTATTTGTAGGGTGTGCGTCTGTGTGAAATCTACAGTTAGGTTTATGATTAAGTTTAGTCTGAGGTATGGCTTCTCGTTAGTGTTTGACATTTCTCACATCTCAGAGATCACAGTCAGGTTTAAGATCGAGTTCAGAGGTAGGTTTAAGGACCACTTTAATGCTGATTGTTCTCATGGGAACAATCTCTCCAGAAACTCAAGGCACCAGTCCTCAAATATATTTAGCCCACATTTTACAAATATCATTTATAATGACTACATGTCAAATGAATTCTGGGAATATTCAGGCTGAGCTGCCTAAGCAGGTGAGTAGGAGGAGGCAGACCCTGACGCTTGTGAAAGGAAAGAGGTGTGAAACTGCAACTGAAACTGTGTTCAAATAAAATATATATAAGATATTATATATAAAAAAAAGGAACCCGGGCACAGTTTCCCAAAACCATTTTAGAGTTAAGATCATCTGAACAGGGAAAGAGAAAGAGAGAGAGAGTTCAATATAATGCTGACTCTACCACTTAAGAAATTTTCTTTGTTCTAAGATGCTTGTGGGGAAACACAGCCCAGCACTTTTCTTTTCTCTCCTGTTCTTTTTTTTGCTTTCAATTCTTTTCTTTCACTTTCTTTTTTATTTATGTTTTTGCTCTTATTTGTGGAGCTCTTTTTGTCTTTTTTCTGTCCATCATTTTGTTTTCTTGTTTTGCCTCACACCATTTACAGGCCACTCCTGTTCAAAGTTGCAGCACGTTCTCAGCGTGTCTCTGGGGTTTAAATAGCTACCTCCTCAGCTGAAAGTCGTTTACACAATCAGTCCAATGCATTATGGGAGTTGGAGTTTTTAAAGTGGACAAGCCCCACTGCTTCTTGCTTCTTGACTAATGTGCTGTGAATCTGATCAACTGCAGAATGGATTTAGATCTGTTAGATCAATCAGATCCTTGAGCCTCAGATCCTTGTGGTTTTATAGACACAGAACAGTCCTGATTCGCTTTGTAAGATATTTCTGGACACCAGCTTCCTTCCTTTCATTTCAGAGACCTGAAGTTGGAACCTGGAGTTCTTTATTTTTTACTGAAACAAGTCTCAAAATCAGTGCTCTCACATGGACAAAAATGGCAGAGTGGACTAGAGAAGAGCCTCAGGACTGTGAAGACAGGAGAAAACACCATGCATCTCATCTCTAAGACAAGCTTTATTAGTGAATGATACCTGCGAAGGTCTGAAAGCTGCTCGAGTTTAAATCTGTTCAGAATTTAAGATCATTTTGTGGAGGGAAGATGTTGCAGTTGTCCTTGTGTCACTTTTTTTTCTGGAACGTCTAGCCATCTATAACCTTAGTGTCTCAGCTCATATTTTCTCGCTGTTCCCAGCAAGGTGAACCTCTCCCACATCAAAAGCTCTTTCATGTTTCTTTTATTCTAAACGCCAGCGTTTCTGTAGCTCTGAGACTCCAGAGACTCTCTCCCCAGGACTCTGCTGAGGATGACAGTTTTTTTGGGGGATGGGGGTCGTCTTTCTGCCCAGCCCTTAAGGGGCGACACACCCAGGGGCGGATTTAATGATTTCGGAGCCTCAGGCGATCACAGGAATGGATCTGCACTGCAGAAAAATGCTTTCTTAGCAAGTGAACGTATAAATAAAGTCAATATATGTGAGGATTTTCTTTGTGAGAATGTTGTAAGGATATTAACAGCTCTTTAGAAGATCACTCAGTTTGTTTCTTTACAGTTTTTTGGCTTATTTGAGTTATTTGTTGTTTTTTTCATTAATGGATCATTGTTAAAATCAATTAATAAATGAAAATAATGTTCATAAATATAATTAAACCAAACAAAATCATCTGCCACTAAAAGCTAATTTCCTCTGGATTTACTCAATAAAAAAGTAACAAAAAGTGTATATAATGTATAATATAACGTGTGTGTACAGTACAGTAAGCTGAATTATGTCACATAATTTAATGCATTTTAACTGTGGCCACTACAGACCAATAGAAATGGGAAACTGTAGAGCAGCTGCACATGATCCTAAAGTCACTGCTCAGTGCTAAGAGGTGGAAAGTCTTCTGGCAGTCGAAGTTCAGGTTGATTAAGGATGTAGCTTCTGATCCAAAACTAATCATCCCACATCCATGTAACTGCCATTAAATACTAAGAGCAATGTTCCATTATCAAGTGTAAGTCTTTCCCAGAAGAGTAGAGACAGTAGAACACTCTTATTTAGATCAGAAACATTGGGCGAAGGTCCACAAACCTTTGGAAACTCAAACTCAAGCAGCGACCCCAGACCTGTGACCAATGGTAAATGCTGTGACTTTCCTGGGATGTGTTTGTTGTAATAAAGACGTTCAGACTGTATTCCCTCTCTTTTTATCACTCCGCTGGAACAATAAGAGCCGATCTGTTTCTAACATTGAGATGATGAATATGCAGCATTTGAGCCCAGACGTACAAAACGAAGCCCTGGCGATATGAAGAGACAGCAGCGGTGAAGTGGAGTGGAGTCCAGGCCTCTGGTGTTTGGCCTCGACATTAATCACAATCACTGTGTCACTCTGGAGACTTCATCCCCATCTTCATTCTCTCTCTCTCTCTCTCTCTCTCTCTCTCTCTCTCTCTCTCTCTCTCTTGTGTGTGTGTGTGTGTGTGTCAGAATGCCATCATGCTTTGTTTGGGCCAAGATAACTCTCCATTAGTGGAAGAGCCAACTCTCTGAGGAGAATGGATTCAGAAGTCACTCCAGGTCCCTCACTCCCTCCTCACTGCAGATAAAATAACACCTGGGCAGGTAAAATCATCAAGATCATCATCAAATCTAACTGCATTGTTTCTGTTCTGAAAAAAAAAAAAAAAAAAACATATATGAGATTAGTTTCATAATAAAAGGTTTTACAGAATTTATTTACATTGATACATAAGAGACATAAGTTGTTTGGTACATTTTCACATTAATGTTTGGTTCTGGAGACCACCAACAAACACACTGTGAATCCACCCACCAACGTGTGTTTTTGGAGCACCCGGAGGAAACCCACTCAGACACACGGAAAACACACCACACTCCTCACAGACAGTCACCCGGAGGAGACCCACGCAGACACAGAGAGAACACACCACACTCCTCACAGACAGTCACCCGGAGGAAACCCACGCAGACACAGAGAGAACACACCACACTTCTCACAGACAGTCACCCGGAGGAAACCCATGCAGACACAGGGAGAACACATCACACTCCTCACAGACAGTCACCCGAAGCGGAATTTGAACCCACAACCTTCAGGACCCTGGAACTGTGTGACTGTGACACCTACCTGCTGCTCCACCGTGCTGCCGTCAAATTTAAATATATAATTTATAATTATGAATAAAAATATGCTCTGTATGTTTGTATTTGACTAAAACACAAAAGCTCCATGGATGGTCCACAGGTGTGAGTGTGATTGACTGTGTGAATGTGAGATTCCCAGTGTTTTACAGTAAATGAAATAATTAATAAGGTTTTTAGAAGGAGTCCAGAAGTCCATAAACATCTGCACACAGCTGTATGTGGTCTTTTTATGGTCACAGTAAAACCGCACTGGAATCTACTGCTATAGCTTTTTTTTTTTTTTTTTATCCACTGTCTCACTGTTTCTTTTTTTGGGAAGGAGGTGTGATTTTGCTTCTCTCTCTCTCTCTCTCTCTCTCTCTCTCTCTCTCTCTCTCTCTCTCTCTCTCTCTCTCTCTCTCTCTATCTTATGCATATCCCTTCAAGCATTGGCGGTGTTTTGAAGATATGCGCTGTGTCACAGAAATCATGTGAAGCACTTCTTTCAGAATGGAGCGTCTGTGTTTTGGGCTTTGATCAAAGCCAACAATGTCAATTTCAAGAGAAGTACGGTGGAGTAATGCATGATGAAACTGTCAGAAAGTTGTTGCTGCTCTCCCCGGTGCATCTTAAAAGAATCATTCTGTTGCTGTCTCTGGACAGGTCTTTCCACCCTGATGCCGTATTCTGGGTTGTTAACAGGTTTGTTCTGATTGAATTGAAACCTGGAGTAATTGCTCCGTTAGCCGAGTTGCTTAGAACATATGTGAACTAATACTTCAGAACCCTAGAGAGCCAAATAAGCTCCTAGATGAGCTCTCGGGTGGTTCCTACAGCTCCTGGATACATTGCTCAACTGCATAATTCAGAGCCAGGTTAACTTTCAGACAAAGATATGAATATAACAACAATCCCCAAGACTAGGAGACCCATTCCTCATAATGATACAGCTCTGGATCTAGACTAGTCAAGGCAAGGGTATCTTATGGCGCTTTTCCACTGCAGTGCCCCTACTGGACACAACTCTACTCTGCTTTTCTGCTTCTCCATCAAGTAAATGTGATCCTGGTCTTGGAAGTGGATTCTGTTTTTAGTCCCTGTTTTGTCTTGGGGGTCCCGAGTGAGCTGAGTATGGACTAAACCATGGCGTGTAAGCCTTGCAGAGTGCTGATCGTCCAGAGAGAGTCATCACTCTACGCCACGCAACGCAGACGACCAGCACCAACTCTCCATCTGTAAAATCTCCAGCTGCAGCAGAGATCACGTTTGTTTTTATCCGACTCACGACGGCAGCTCGTAAAATGACGCCGTGGTCTTTTGAAGAGGTTCAAACGCTCCTTGGATCGGTGGCCGACGAAAGAATCCGGCGAGAGCTGGACGCTGCAACAAGGAAGGAACAAACTCTACTGATCTGTCTGAACTGATGACGGAGCTGTGTTCAGTCCCAAACAACAACAACACGCCAATACACCATGAGTAAACACCGCTTAACGTTACCGCCGCCGTTGTTGTGGTTTCCAAAGCCCTCTGTTCTCCTTAGAGACGGGGTTAGAGACGACACCCGATTTTCACAGGGGAGCTGCGGGAGTGGAAAATCAACCAGTGGCCAAACAAAAAATTGATTCTAGTAGAGTAGGTACCATTTAGTGGAAAATACCATTACCGACCTGATTCACATATCTGGTAAATAAGCAGACTCTCTCTCGCTCTCTCCATAACACAATCACTGAGGAGAGGTGAAGATCATTAGCAATCAGCAAAATGAACCCTGTTTCTGATTTATCAGTTTGTTTATATTCTTATCCTAATTTTCTCTCCTATCATTAGTTGTTTCAAATCTCACACTGATACCTAAGGGTGTTCTCACATATAGTTATTTTTAAATGAACAGATCTCTGTTCTTTTAAAATGAACCTGAAAGTGAACTAGCTGTAAATGACAGTGCAGTGTTCCCTGCTGTGGTCATGGTGAGCTTCACTGGGAATCGAAAGGTCTTTCATTCATTCATTCATTATCTGTAACCCTTATCCAGTTCAGGGTCGCGGGGGGTCCAGAGCCTACCTGGAATAACTGGGCGCAAGGTGGGAACACACCCTGGAGGGGGTGCCAGTCCTTCACAGGGCAACACAGACACACACACACATTCACTCACACACTCACACCTATGGACACTTTTGAGTCGCCAATCCACCGACCAACGTGTGTTTTTTTTGGACTGTGGGAGGAAACCGGAGCAAATCCACGCAGACACGGGGAGAACACACCAACTCCTCACAGACAGTCACCCGGAGCTGGAATCGAACCCACAACCTCCAGGCCCCTGGAGCTGTGTGACTGTGACACTACCTGTTGTCAAACATTCTGTTGCACGTCGATTCCAGCTTTTTCATCACTCTGGTGTTGACATCATTGCTGTTTGTTGTAGACATTAATATTCCCAGCATTTACCAGACGCACAATACAGAGTGACTTAGAAAGTGCATTGTTTTCTTGTTCAGAGAGTAGATACTCACCAGTAGAAATAGGATTAGAGTGAAAATAAGAAATAAGACACGTGAGATAGAGGAATCAAAACTGAGATTTAAATGAGAAATTCATAATCGAGAAAAGTGCAGTATGACGTCACTGAAACACAAGAAAACAGGAATTACAAGTTCTAGATCACTGTGATGCTCCACTGAGCTATAACAAGGACAAATGAGCCTCTGTCATTGCTACTCTGGGCTCAGCACTGCAGAAAACGGACTATGTCAATTTTGGAGGAGAGAAAAAAATACCACATCTTACCCAGTGTTCCTTTAAACACTGCACACAGAGACGAGTCTTCAGTTTGTGAATGTCTCTGGTGTTAAGACGGTGGGAGGCAGTGAGAATCTCTGCTGTTTGGACTGATAAGGTCAGTGGAAGTTTGTTCCATCATCTGAGAGTCAGTACAGAGTACAGAGAAGTCTCCCAGGTAATTTGAAGTGTGGATGTTCAAGCCGAGCTGTACTTGAGGCACGAATCATCCAAGGCATGGCTTGGGTTTTGACGTTTAGTGATGCAAAATAATCTCTGGAATCCGGTTGAGTGCCCAGAGTCTCCAGATGTGAAAATCCAATCACACTGTAAAGCCCTTCCCTCTGTGGTTTGGATCCATATTGCAAACTGATCACAAATCAATCTGGATACAGTCGGGACATGCCAAAAATATTTGGGATTTGAGTTTGGCAGTCTGCACACAGCCTTTCTGCTTTGGTTCATGCAAAAAGAGCCAAGCCATGAGTGTAAACACACTTGAAAAGACTCAGCAGATGTCCTTCACTGCACCGCCTGAGCCTAGTGAACATTAAGCATGGGGTTAATATAATACATCGGCTTTTTAGTCACAAAACAGCTGACGGAGCGTTTGTTAAAACCCAGGCAGCTCTGAGAGCCAACACAATTTAACAACACATTAATCTTTACGCTAATTCAGTCAATAACATATTACGCAAACTATAAAAGTGAAATTAATGGGAGGGAAGGAGATGGCACGCTTCTCAGAAGAGTCTCATTAAAGAAGCCCAGACTTTTTCTCTGCGTTCTGCCTTTCCCTCGTGATCCATCATTAGCTCAGGAGATGAACACGTTGAGGGAGAGACTCAGATAAAAAAGATTTTATGACGTTCAAATGGGGTAATTCTGCTCAGGCGCCTTGGACCCACTGGTCAAGAAAGTAATCATCTTCACCTCCACCTGGAATAAAACCCATACGGAATAATGACACTGACAAGGAGCCATACGCTAAAACAGGTCTTAGGCTCTTGTAAATTTCACTGAGCTATAAATACCTCAATAAATTACTCTGTACCGGTCCGTACCCTCTCTTTAACACCCCCTCGTTCTCACATTTTATTACACAGGGAAATATTTTCAGTCCTAATGACACTTTATTGGATAAACAAGATGTGGAAAATTGAGTGTCAGTGCAGTTAATACCTGCTCAGTGGTGAGTCTGGCCAAAGACCACAGCATTAGGAGCTGTTTGTCTACAGGATGTTGTTAGTATGACATCCATAAGCTAGATAACTTAATCCCAAAGTGGGGAGCACACCACCAAGTCGGGGACAGAGGGGTATTGCTGGGGGAGGTGCAGCTTACAAATGAGATGCATAATGAATGTCACTTGTAGTAATTCCAGTAAATGTGTTTTGACGTTGCAGTTTAGTCTGGAAACAAAAGATGTGTATGTGTGTGTTTGGGGGTTGGGAGGTGGGGAACTTGAAAACATTCTCATCTACTAAAGGGTCACACTGCAGAAAGTTTGGGAACCACAGACATAAACCTTAATTCGAGATTTGTTCAATAACAATAATGTCCTTCTGCTTTTTTCCTATTGGACAGGCTTCACTTTGGGCTTAAGTTATCAGGTTAAAATGAGTAATTCTGTTTTGGGGAATACCCCCCAGGTCATGCGTTGCACTTTCTCTGTATTTTTCACTTTTCCTTTGATATATCATTGGCTTTGGAAATGGATCTCCTATGTGTCACACAATTTAATTATGATTTAGTTGTTATTTTACAATCGCAGTGTGAGCTCCAATCCACCAGGGGTGCTGTTTCACTAAGTCCACACAATTTGAAATATGAACCTGAAGAAGAATCACAGAAAAAAAGTGCTGTAAATTCAGGGGACAATCCAGCAGCTCCAGACCTTCTGGATTTTAGATTTAGGATTAGATTTAGACCGATATTTTACACTACACACTCATAAAAAAGTATCAACTGTGGTGATACCTTCAGTACCTTTTAAACAAGGAATATAATTGTACTATATTCTGTAGGAATTGTAGATTTCAATGTTGTGTTAATTACATTGATATAATTATTATTATTTTACACAGTTCTATAATGAAACATCACAAATATCCGCCTCCTGGAGAAGAGAGTGTAATGTACCTCTAGGAAACCTTTAGGATTTTAACGCGACTGTTTTTTTAAATGTACAATTGAATTGTATTTTTCTCCAAGAGTGTAGGTAGGGGTCGGAGGTTCATGTTTACATCCACAAAGGATGCACTATATTTCAGACACATTGTAAGAACTTTAGGAAGTGTCTTTTAGTCAAATGTACAAATTCACCTTGAGACCAGACTGTAATTGGAGCTTTAATAAAGTCCTCCTGCGCTTGTATCCAAACGGAGTATGTTTCACTGCACAAAGGGGTATTAATTAACATCTCAAACATTTTCTTTAAAAAAAAAAAGTCTTTGTTCTGAACCTGCGTACTTCAAAAAGGTACCTCTCTTTAGATTTATGCAGAAAGACATTGGAGACGGATAAAAAATGAAGGGACGGACAAAATGAACTCATCTATAATGAAGGGGACGGTGGATTATTTTTATGGAAATCTGACTTTTTTTTTTTTTTTGCTCCAGATATTCCACACATACTTTTAATGGAACTCCATCTGTGATTGACAGATTTAATATACTTTCCATAGGCATGAGCCACAAAAACCTCAGATTTTGGGAGAATTGAAAAAGTGTGTGTGTGTGTGTGTGTGTGTGTGCGCTCGTGTGGCTGTGATTGAGATTGAAAGAGAGAGAGAGAGAAGTTGTAGAGAGTGAAATATGACTAGGCCGTGCATATTTAATGCGATATACAGTCTCATTAATGCTGGCACAAATCTACATAACAAGAAAAAACAACCGCAATTAACACCAGAGCGATAGCCGCTGGCTTTTATTGCAACAAGGGGGACACAAATATAATTTACAGGACTTTTAATTTGCCTCCTGTGTTTGTAAATTGAATATCCCACAAGACATTGTGCACAGCACTTCATCTTTATGGGGAAACGTTGTTAGAGTTGATTAGGAGAAACTAGTAAATATATCACTCTGACCACACTGGACCGTCCATAATGTGGCTCATTAAGGTTCGCTTAATTTGTGACTCTCTTATGCGACTAGAACTTATTTCTATGACTTTGTGTTTCAATTATATCCACAGTCAGCAGGATTTTAAAATGCCAGCTGGGCTGTAAATTTCTCCAAACTTGATTTCTTTGATGGCAACCAAGGAATAACCCAGTAAACAAGGAACGTCCCTGGACGTTCAAAATAGGTCTAAAAGTAGTCTGTCCATCAAGGACATAGTTTAAACGTCGATGGACGTCCAAATTCCATCTTAAAAAGTTAGTTAAGTGGTGACCAATTAATAACGTCAATGGACGTCCAAAATCCATCTTAATAAGTTAGTTAAGTGGTGACCAATCGATAACGTCAGTGGACGTCTTTTCAATGTCTGTGTTTGGACGTCTTTTCAACTTTCATTTTCAACCTTAAGAGAACGTTGATTAGATGACAGTCATTATATTATTTCAATGTTGAATCAACGGCTAATTGTTTACTGGGAACACTTTTCTTTTCTTAAAATTACAGAAAATCAATATTTTGTTTCATTCATTCATTCATTCATTCATTCGTTTTTTTTTTTTTTTTTTTTTTTTTTTTCTGCAAGCACTTCATTCTGATCAGGCCACGGTGGGTAGAAAACTAGGTAAAAGGTTAGTGCATAAATGACTGAAAAGAGCCTTCAGATTAATGATCGTTGTATGTTCGGTAGTTATTTTACTAAACAAGCTCCCGGCCACTGGTGGCACTGTTTCAGTAAACTCTTACACACTGTTCTGAACCTGAAGAAGAATCACAGAAACAGTGCTGTAAACAGCTGACAGAGTTACACAAACACAAAACACTGTTTCTGATATTTTGAGCTTATGTTTATATTCAGGGTTGTTTTGGGTTTATATTTAATTGCTTTGTGCTTTAGTGGTAGCTTTTTATAACCACAGACCACACGGTGACCCAGTCCAGAGTGATTCAGTCTAGTGACCAATAACAATTATACAAACTGGGTCAAAATGGTGAGGAGAACTTTGTAAATGGTACCAGAGAGAGAGAGAGAGAGAGAGAGAGAGAGAGAGAGAGAGAGAGAGAGATGGATAAGTGAGTGACACAGAATGAGAAGAGAGAAAAAGGAGGAAAGGGGAAAAGAGAGAGAGTAAGGACAGAGAGACAGTGAAAGAGAGAGAGAGAGAGATGAATCAAGATGATCGGAACAGGAGAGACAGCAAGAAAGAGAAAACAGGATGAGACATGACACAAGAGGGGATGGTAGAGAGAGAGAGAGAGAGAGAGAGGGAGAGAGAGAGAGAGAGAGAGAGAGAGAGAGAGAGGGGAGAGAGAGAGAGAGAGAGAGAGAGAGAGAGAGAGAGAGAGAGAGGGAGAGAGAGGTGGACTCCCCGGTGGAAGCCACTGAGCCTAATCGCTTTAACCTTCCTCATCAGGTCCCTGGTAAATACATTTCTAATTCATCATTTTCTATATTCCATGCTTCACTCGGCCTGAATATGGGGAAATCATTTGAAATTCTCCACTTGATGAGCTTCTACTCTGGAGTAATTACTTCAGCACAATAAATGGAACTGTAGAGCGGCACACACTCCGCACACACTCCGCACACACTTGGCTGACGGGGAACAGAGCAAAGAGAGGAAGAGTTTGAACAGAAGAGAAAAAAACAAATGCCTCCCTTTCATTTAAACTGCTTACACACCAGTATTTCAGCTGCTACACACTGCAACTGTTCCTCTACACACAGAGTACAGTGAACAGTGCAGTAATTACACACACCCACTGTCCAGTCAATCAGCAGCACTTTGTAGTTCTACAATTACAGACTGTAGTCCCACAGAGCAGGTGTGATGTGGTGGTGGATCATTCTCAGCGCTGCAGTGACACTGACGTGGTGGTGGTGTGTTAGTGTGTGTTGTGCTGGTGTAGAGTGGATCAGACACAGCAGTGCTGCTGCCAGTGGCTCTTTTAAACTTGAATAAAGGCTCTCATTTTCATAAGTAGAGACAGGTGGACAGAAGGGGACAGAAATGTTCCAGAATGAAAGGACATTTAAGGAGACAACTGTAACTCATCTCCCTTCTGAGGGTTTTAATATGTGTACAGTGTGCAACTGCTGTGAGACTAGTGTCCTGCTCTCCTCTGATCTGCTGTCACTGCTCTCCTCTTTCAGATGGTGTACATAATGGAGAATAAATAAATTAATTAATTAATTAAATAAAATAAATAAGTAAGTTTGGTGGGAGACATGCACACTGGTAATTGGCAGTTGCTCTGCTGCTGTGATCCAGAGGCAGAAAACTTTTTGGAGATGTGCCGAGAGAGAGAGAGAGAGAGAGAGAGAGAGAGAGAGAGAGAGAGAGAGAGTGTCGACTGGGCGGATGATTAAAGTATACAGTGACACAGTGGGCACAGTTGGTGAAAGTTAATCATGTCAGCGTCACAGGAGAGGACACATTTCTCCACCAAAGTCGTCTGGAGGAACAACAGAGAGAGAGAGAGAGAGAGAGAGAGAGAGAGAGAGAGAGAGATGTAAATGTGTGTGATGTGGTGTGTGTAGTTTTACTGTGTGTTAAGGAGCGTTGCGATATGTTATAGTGTGTTGTGATGTGCACTGGGGTGTGTTACAGTGTGATTAAATGCATTAAGGTGTTTGTTACAGTGTGTCACCAAGTGTGCTGAGGTGTGTTACATTGTGTTAAGGTGTGTAAGTATGTTAAACACCTTAAATGTGTTGCATTAAAGTGTGGTTATATGTGTTGCAGTGTGTGTTATGGTGTGAAGGTGAGTGTGTAGCGGTGTGTGTTACAGTGTGAAGGTGAGTGTGTAGCGGTGTGTGTTATGGTGTAAAGGTGCGTGTGTAGAGGTGTGTGTTACGGTGTAAAGGTGCGTGTGTAGAGGTGTGTGCTACGGTGTAAAGGTGAGTGTGTAGAGGTGTGTGTTACGGTGTAAAGGTGCGTGTGTAGAGATGTGTGTTACGGTGTAAAGGTGAGTGTGTAGCAGTGTGTGTTACGGTGTGAAGGTGAGTGTGTAGCGGTGTGTGTTATGGTGTAAAGTGTGTAGCAGTGTGTGTTACGGTGTGAAGGTGAATGTGTAGAGGTGTGTGTTATGGTGTAAAGGTGCGTGTGTAGAGGTGTGTGTTACAGTGTAAAGGTGAGTGTGTAGAGGTGTGTGTTACGGTGTGAAGGTGAATGTGTAGAGGTGTGTGTTACAGTGTGAAGGTGAGTGTATAGAGGTGTGTGTCACGGTGTAAAGGTGAGTGTGTAGCGGTGTGTGTTACGGTGTGAAGGTGAATGTGTAGAGGTGTGTGTTACAGTGTGAAGGTGAGTGTATAGAGGTGTGTGTCACGGTGTAAAGGTGAGTGTGTAGCGGTGTGTGTTACGGTGTGAAGGTGAATGTGTAGAGGTGTGTGTTACAGTGTGAAGGTGAGTGTATAGAGGTGTGTGTCACGGTGTAAAGGTGAGTGTGTAGCGGTGTGTGTTACGGTGTGAAGGTGAATGTGTAGAGGTGTGTGTTACGGTGTAAAGGTGTGTGTTACGGTGTAAAGGTGTGTGTGTAGAGGTGTGTGTTATGGTGTAAAGGTGAGTGTGTAGCAGCGTGTGTTATGGTGTGAAGGTGAGTGTGTAGCGGTGTGTGTTATGGTGTAAAGGTGCGTGTGTAGAGGTGTGTGTTACAGTGTAAAGGTGAGTGTGTAGAGGTGTGTGTTACGGTGTGAAGGTGAATGTGTAGAGGTGTGTGTTACAGTGTGAAGGTGAGTGTATAGAGGTGTGTGTGTCACGGTGTAAAGATGAGTGTGTAGAGGTGTGTGTTACGGTGTAAAGGTGAGTGTGTAGAGGTGTGTGTTACGGTGTAAAGATGAGTGTGTAGAGGTGTGTGTTACGGTGTAAAAATGAGTGTGTAGAGGTGTGTGTTACGGTGTAAAGGTGAGTGTGTAGAGATGTGTGTTACGGTGTAAAGGTGAGTGTGTAGAGGTGTGTGTTACGGTGTGAAGGTGAATGTATAGAGGTGTGTGTCACGGTGTAAAGGTGAGTGTGTAGAGATGTGTGTTACGGTGTAAAGGTGAGTGTGTAGAGATGTGTGTAACGGTGTAAAGGTGAGTGTGTAGAGATGTGTGTTACGGTGTAAATGTGAGTGTGTAGAGGTGTGTGTTACGGTGTAAAGGTGAGTGTGTAGAGATGTGTGTTACGGTGTAAATGTGAGTGTGTAGAGGTGTGTGTTACGGTGTAAAGGTGCGTGTGTAGAGGTGTGTGTTACGGTGTAAAGATGAGTGTGTAGAGGTGTGTGTTACGGTGTGAAGGTGAATGTGTAAAGGTGTGTGTTACGGTGTAAATGTGAGTGTGTAGAGATGTGTGTTACGGTGTAAAGGTGCGTGTGTAGAGGTGTGTGTTACGGTCTAAAAATGCGTGTGTAGAGGTGTGTGTTACGGTGTAAAGGTGAGTGTGTAGAGGTGTGTGTTACGGTGTAAAGATGAGTGTGTAGAGATGTGTGTTACGGTGTAAAGGTGCGTGTGTAGAGGTGTGTGCTACGGTGTAAAGGTGAGTGTGTAGAGGTGTGTGTTACAGTGTAAAGGTGAGTGTGTAGAGGTGTGTGTTACAGTGTGAAGGTGAGTGTATAGAGGTGTGTGTCACGGTGTAAAGATGAGTGTGTAGAGGTGTGTGTTATGGTGTGAAGTTGAATGTGTAGAGGTGTGTGTTACGGTGTAAAGGTGAGTGTGTAGAGATGTGTGTTACGGTGTAAAGGTGCGTGTGTAGAGGTGTGTGCTACGGTGTAAAGGTGCGTGTGTAGAGGTGTGTGTTACAGTGTAAAGGTGAGTGTGTAGAGGTGTGTGTTACAGTGTGAAGGTGAGTGTATAGAGGTGTGTGTCACGGTGTAAAGGTGAGTGTGTAGCGGTGTGTGTTACGGTGTGAAGGTGAATGTGTAGAGGTGTGTGTTATGGTGTAAAGGTGTGTGTGTAGAGGTGTGTGTTATGGTGTAAAGGTGAGTGTGTAGCAGCGTGTGTTATGGTGTGAAGGTGAGTGTGTAGCGGTGTGTGTTATGGTGTAAAGGTGCGTGTGTAGAGGTGTGTGTTACAGTGTAAAGGTGAGTGTGTAGAGGTGTGTGTTACGGTGTGAAGGTGAATGTGTAGAGGTGTGTGTTACAGTGTGAAGGTGAGTGTATAGAGGTGTGTGTGTCACGGTGTAAAGATGAGTGTGTAGAGGTGTGTGTTACGGTGTAAAGGTGAAGGTGTAGAGGTGTGTGTTACGGTGTAAAGGTGAGTGTGTAGAGATGTGTGTTACGGTGTAAAGGTGAGTGTGTAGAGGTGTGTGTTACGGTGTGAAGGTGAGTGTATAGAGGTGTGTGTCACGGTGTAAAGATGAGTGTGTAGAGGTGTGTGTCACGGTGTAAAGATGAGTGTGTAGAGGTGTGTGTTACGGTGTAAAGATGAGTGTGTAGAGGTGTGTGTTACGGTGTAAAGGTGAGTGTGTAGAGATGTGTGTTACGGTGTAAAGATGAGTGTGTAGAGGTGTGTGTTACGGTGTGAAGGTGAATGTATAGAGGTGTGTGTCACGGTGTAAAGATGAGTGTGTAGAGGTGTGTGTTACGGTGTAAAGGTGAGTGTGTAGAGATGTGTGTTACGGTGTAAAGGTGAGTGTGTAGAGATGTGTGTTACGGTGTAAAGGTGCGTGTGTAGAGGTGTGTGCTACGGTGTAAAGGTGAGTGTGTAGAGATGTGTGTTACGGTGTAAATGTGAGTGTGTAGAGGTGTGTGTTACGGTGTAAAGGTGAGTGTGTAGAGATGTGTGTTACGGTGTAAATGTGAGTGTGTAGAGGTGTGTGTTACGGTGTAAATGTGAGTGTGTAGAGGTGTGTGTTACGGTGTAAATGTGAGTGTGTAGAGCTGTGTGTTACGGTGTAAAGGTGAGTGTGTAGAGCTGTGTGTTACGGTGTAAAGGTGAGTGTGTAGAGATGTGTGTTACGGTGTAAATGTGAGTGTGTAGAGGTGTGTGTTACGGTGTAAATGTGAGTGTGTAGAGGTGTGTGTTACGGTGTAAATGTGAGTGTGTAGAGCTGTGTGTTACGGTGTAAAGGTGCGTGTGTAGAGGTGTGTGTTACGGTGTAAAGATGAGTGTGTAGAAGTGTGTGTTGCGGTGTAAAGGTGCGTGTGTAGAGGTGTGTGTTACGGTGTAAAGATGCGTGTGTAGATGTGTGTGTTACGGTGTAAAGGTGAGTGTGTAGAGGTGTGTGTTACGGTGTAAAGATGCGTGTGTAGATGTGTGTGTTACGGTGTAAAGGTGAGTGTGTAGAGGTGTGTGTTACGGTGTAAAGGTGAGTGTGTAGAGATGTGTGTTACGGTGTAAAGATGAGTGTGTAGAGATGTGTGTTACGGTGTAAATGTGAGTGTGTAGAGGTGTGTGTTACGGTGTAAAGGTGAGTGTGTAGAGGTGTGTGCTACGGTGTAATGGTGAGTGTGTAGAGATGTGTGTTACGGTGTAAATGTGAGTGTGTAGAGGTGTGTGTTACGGTGTAAAGGTGAGTGTGTAGAGATGTGTGTTACGGTGTAAATGTGAGTGTGTAGAGGTGTGTGTTACGGTGTAAAGGTGAGTGTGTAGAGATGTGTGTTACGGTGTAAAGGTGCGTGTGTAGAGGTGTGTGTTACGGTGTGAAGGTGCGTGTGTAGAGGTGTGTGTTACGGTGTAAATGTGAGTGTGTAGAGGTGTGTGTTACGGTGTAAAGGTGCGTGTGTAGAGGTGTGTGTTACGGTGTGAAGGTGCGTGTGTAGAGGTGTGTGTTACGGTGTAAAGAGCAGCAGCCTTTGCCCAGAGCTCACACTGCCGTCTTCCTGCTCCACAGTGACTCTATGTTCACTCCGTTATCGTGAGAGAAAGTGTGATACACACCCTCTCTTCCTCTGTTTCTGATGAACACCCCTCTAAACATCATCCTTGAACTCTTGGTGTAGCTCTTCATATCAAACTCTGTCTCTACACAAAGAATAAACATCAGGAAACTGTATTTTTCTAATCTCACGGAGAGAGAAATCTCAGGGGAACATTCAGTGAGCAGCCCTTCAGTAAATTACAGGCATCCTTTTTAATAAGAGTTCAGCTGCTTTAAAGTAACACTATGTCACATTTCTACCTTAAATTACAGCTTCAGAATCATTGTGATGCTCCACTGAACTGTACTATGGAGGATAAAGCCATTGTCATTGATAGTGTCATTGCTCGGCACTGCAGAAACTGCACTAGGTACTTTTTTGGACACATGCACCCTTGATTTCACGAGAGTGAATTAAAATGTTATTACTCTGCAACTGTAAGAGGAGCCAAACAAAAATACCCAGTCTGTCCTTTAAGTTGCTAAGATGCTTTTAAAGACAATGCTCTCTCTGCTGTGTTTTGGTTCTGAAGCTCTGTGTCTTTTAAGGTGGAACTGACTCTAAATTCAGGAGAGCACTAACTGCATGAAAGTAAACACAGAGCGAAAGTGCTACAAAACTAAACAGCTCGAGTTACACATGAGTTTCTGTGGGAATTTCAAACAGTGAATAAACTTAAGTTTCAGCAGCCGTTCCACCTTAAGTAATGTAACTGTTACAGCAAAAATAAGTTATTGTTCCCCACCTAAGGTGCAGGAATAGAGCAACATCCTTCTCTCTGTTCATGCTTTTCAATGTTTAGAGTCTTTCAGTTGTAAGAAACCTGTAGATGCTGTTTCTCTGCCAATAAGAGAGAGAGAGAGAGAGAGAGAGAGAGAGAGAGAGAGAGAGAGAGAGAGAGAGAGAGCCTAGCATACCAGACCAAGACCGTTGTCAGGAAAACTGACTGGAGAGCAGCATATTATGAGAAAACAAGAAAGAATTTTGATTAAAATAGTGAGCATCACCTTTAAGTTTTGATATCTCAATACAAGTGCATGAAGGAAAAAGAGCAGCACATGAACCTGAGGACACTAAGCCCAGTGCCAGGTGTGGACTTGAGGGTACAAGGCTCCTTTATTGCCTGTGGATCAGTGGCTAAAAGAAGTACTCAGAAGTTACAGAACTACATTCAATAACCAAGCAACTGAGGACAAAATAAAACTTATTAATAAATAAGAATATTTTTAAGGTGACACGGAGGTGCAGCAGGTAGGTGTCGTAGTCACACATCTTCAGGGGCCTGGAGGTTGTGGGTTCGATTCCCGCTCCGGGTGACTGTCTGTGAGGAGTGTGGTGTGTTCTCCCTGTGTCTGCGTGGGTTTCCTCCGGGTGACTGTCTGTGAGGAGTGTGGTGTGTTCTCTCTGTGTCTGCGTGGGTTTCCTCCGGGTGACTGTCTGTGAGGAGTGTGGTGTGTTCTATCTGTGTCTGCGTGGGTTTTCTCCGAGTGACTGTCTGTGAGGAGTGTGGTGTGTTCTCTCTGTGTCTGTGTAGGTTTCCTCCGGGTGACTGTCTGTGAGGAGTGTGGTGTGTTCTCTCTGTGTCTGCGTGGGTTTCCTCCGGGTGACTGTCTGTGAGGAGTGTGGTGTGTTCTCTCTGTGTCTGTGTGGGTTTCCTCCGGGTGACTATCTGTGAGGAGTGTGGTGTGTTCTCTCTGTGTCTGCGTGGGTTTCCTCCGGGTGACTGTCTGTGAGGAGTGTGGTGTGTTCTCTCTGTGTCTGCGTGGGTTTCCTCCGGGTGACTGTCTGTGAGGAGTGTGGTGTGTTCTCTCTGTGTCTGCGTGGGTTTCCTCCGGGTGACTGTCTGTGAGGAGTGTGGTGTGTTCTCTCTGTGTCTGTGTAGGTTTCCTCCAGGTGACTGTCTGTGAGGAGTGTGGTGTGTTCTCTCTGTGTCTGCGTGGGTTTCCTCCGGGTGACTGTCTGTGAGGAGTGTGGTGTGTTCTCTCTGTGTCTGCGTGGGTTTCCTCCGGGTGACTGTCTGTGAGGAGTGTGGTGTGTTCTCCCTGTGTCTGCGTGGGTTTCTCTATGAAAAATAAGCATTTATATATTTAAAATACAATGAAACTCTATTAACAATAAAAATAATCCAGTATCTCAAACTAAAACCACTAATTTATAAATATAACTTGAGCTGGAGTATTTTATGTTTTAACTGATGTGAAATATAGTGGTTGTTTATGTAAATATTTTTTTAAATATATTTTATTTATTTTTCCTATTTAAAAAAAAACAACAATTTATCACATTTATTTATTTCTTTATTTATTTGCTCCTTATTTAATTATTATTTTTTATGGTTGAACTTAGAGGTCATATTTTGCAGAAAAGTCCTCCAATTGTTCAGGACTCAGTAAGGGTTGTAGTGTGTGGTTGTGCTGCAGACCGTCAGGTCCGAGCATCTGGGAGCTGTATATTCTCCATCACTGTGAGAGTTGATGTGTGATTTACAAGGCCATTACCAGACGGTCCCCTGACACAGATCCCAGTCAAGAGAGAAGTGTCGTAATGTCACTGCATCACAAAGCAGAGGGGGATTACGGTGGTCCGATTTCAGCAGGGGAATTACAGCTAATCGCCCATGTAATGTGCTGCCACTCATTGTGTGACGTGTGTGAGAAGATGAGGGTTTAACCCTTTCATTTTCAGCACAAATGTGGCTTACAATTTGCCTTATTTTAAAAGAGACATGTTTTATTCTGAAATTGAAACTTATTATTATCTTTTTTTACAAAGTACATATTTTTAACAGAAAAGTGGCTGAATGTAGAGGACCTTATAAACTTACTGAATCTGATTTCTTCACAGTGGTGGTGATGGTGAATGGAACCAAGATGATTTCATCGTCTACAGCAATGAAACAGCTTTTTATTTTCTACTCAAACCAGTGTTGCCTTCCTCTGTCTAAAGAGATGGAAATGGAGAATAAATATATATTTGTGCCTTGAATGTACTTATGTCCTGCACCTCTATGGAGTACAGCCCTGTAAACTTCTCTCATTTCCCAACATGTTTTAAATGCTTCTTAGTAACTCCACACACTTTTCATCTAGATCAGATTGTGGGTTCAAGTCCCGCTCCGGGTGACTGTCTGTGAGGAGTGTGGGGTGTTCTCTCTGTGTCTGCGTGGGTTTCCTCCAGATGACTGTCTGTGAGGAGTGTGGTGTGTTCTCCCTGTGTCTGCGTGGGTTTCCTCCCATGGTCCAAAAACACACGTTGGTAGGTGGATTGGAAACTCAAAAGTGTACGTAGGTGTGAGTGAATGTGTGAGTGTGTGGCGCCCTGTGAAGGACTGGTGCCCCCTCCAGGGTTCCGGGTAGGCTCCGGACCCACCGCTGCCCTGAACTGGATAAGGGTTACAGACAATGAATGAAGACATTAAATGTCAGTGCAAGAACAGACCTAGGAGACACAGTTAGATCTACTTCAGACACAAACACATCCTCAAAACAGACACAATCAGATCCATTTTAGACACACCTAGATCCCGAATCTAATTCACTTTTATACAGAACCAGATCCAGAATCAGATCTATTTCAGATCCACTTCTGTTGGTACGGTAGGAGGTCAGAGATTTAGAGCCTGGTGAGAGGAGGATGGATTTGGAGAGTTGGGTTAAGTGGCTTCAGGTTGGCAGCAGGGACAATATTTGTCAAAAAAGCATATCATTATTTTTTAAAGCATCCATCTCCGCTCTTAAACCTTTCACCTTGCCACGGCTAGAACGCGGCTCTCTGCATGACTGACCTGTTGTGTTTCTGAAGGCCATTAAAGAGTCCTCCAGTGTCCCCGGGGTCTTCAATCTGGAGCTTTCTCTTCTTTGAAAGGGGACACATTCGTTCAAAAAAATGACATGCAACTGCAGCAGTCAGCAAAAAAGACAAAGAGCCCCCCATCTAGAGGCCTGAGAGCTGTCAGCTTCTATCGCGGCCGAGTATTTATTCTTCGCCGCTGGTTTTATTTATTTATTGCAAAACATGCGTCGTTGGGGCAGGTTGATTCGCCTGAAGAAGACACGGCAAGATGCTCATGAAAAGCAGCTGTGTCAGGACAGTTAACACTTCAGTACACAGCTCTCTCTCTCTCTCTCTCTCTCTCTCTCCTGAAAGAAGGCGGCTCTCTCACTCAAAGTCAGGCCGTATTTCACCAGAGCAAACAGGCAGAAACAGCTCGGCCGAGATAAATCACACCAACCCGCTGAAAAGAGAAGGAGAGAATAAAAAAGAAAGACGAGAGCGATCAAAGGGCACGGACACTGTGATGGCGAAGGAGTCAGCGCTTCAAGGAGAAGATAAAATTCTAGTCATTTTCAAATTAAAGTTGGCTCTGTTTTAAATGATTACCGTTCTGTGTTTAAGGGTCTCTGTGGTTTTATTTTATACACCACTTTCTGAACGGCTGCTGACGCTTTTGGAGCTCAACACACTTGGAGGAGAACGCTAGCCGCACAATTCTGTTATGTTTCTTAATCAGTTCTTCCACTCTCATTGTGTTTACAGAAGAGCCATTACTTTTTTACATGTATTCTATAATTGTGCATTGCTTTTTATTCATATACTACTCTTTATTTGTGGACATCTTTGTTTATACACTGTATTTGTCACATCCTGGCCCAGTCCTGTCTGTTTTCCCCACCATGTGCTCATGTAGCACATGGCCCTGTTTGTTGTTGTTCCTGTCTCCGCCCTTGTTCCGCCCTAGCCCCACCTTTGTCCTGCCTCTATCTCGTTATTGTCTCCAGGTGTTCCTTGTTTGTCTTGTCCTTATAAACTCATGTGGTTTGAGCGCTCCTTTGGCTGGTGTTGTGGGTGTAGATGTGTGTTTCTCTGTTTCTGTGTGTCTCACATGTCTACCCCAGTTCATGGCTGTCTCCTGTCTGTCTTTGGTTAATTCATAGTTTAGTCTTGTCTAGTTTCCATGTATCTACCCGTGTTTATTTAGATTCTGTCTGTGTTAATAAAATTCCTTGCGTTTACGTCCATCTCCTCGTCCTCCCTGCACAGCTGTGACAGTATTTAGTATTTGGATTGTTTTTGTTTTTATATTACTCACTGTTTCTACACGTGTCTTTGTTTTTGCGTTGTTGTTAACATACTGCTATTTCTTTATATACTTCTCTTTATCTAAGTACTGCTCATTGTTTGTTGTGTTGCTGTGGTGATGACCAGACAATGACAGGTTCACTTTAAATATTGATTACTCTCAGTCGTTTTTCCTCAAGGAGTGTTTCCTGACATTGATGTCCCAGTGGCGCCCCCTAGAGATTAAGGCACTAAATCTTCCTCCTAACATCAGTTCTAAAAAGCACTCTTTACATAAAAGTGTATTAAAATAAATGTAATTAAAGTAACTGCTCTATATTTCAGTCAGTTACTTGTAATGAATTGTGATTATGTAACTTACACTTTAATAAGAGAACTGTAATGTAAGTAAGTTACCAAGACAAATAACAACAAACAGAATTGAAATAGACATCTTTTATTCCTTTGATGGGTTTGACTTTGAACAAATATTTAACAGCATCAAGCTTTCAGGGAAATGAGAATATTGGCCATCTCTTTCTCTCTCTCTATCTCTGTCTCTCTCTTTCTCTCTCTCTCTCTATCTCTGTCTGTCTCTCTCTCTTTCTCTCTCTCTCTCTTGCTCTCTATCTCTGTCTCTCTCTTTTTCTCTCTCTATCTCTGTCTGTCTCTCTCTCTTTCTCTCTCTCTCTCTTGCTCTCTATCTCTGTCTGTCTCTCTCTCTCTCTTTCTCTCTCTCTCTCTCTCGCTCTGTCTGTCTGTCTCTCGCTCTCTATCTCTGTCTCTCTCTCTCTCTCTCTTTCGCTCTCTATCTCTCTCTCTCTCTCTCTCTCTCTCTCTCTCTCTCTCTCTCTCTCTCTCTCTCTCTCTCTCTCTGCCCCTGCAGTGGAAGCTGAACGCCTGGCTGCTGAGCCTCAGCTGATTTAGTTTAAGGTAAATTTAGCCCCAGCCCCAGGGATCACAGATTCAATTCTCTTTATAATACAATAGAGCTGAGTGTAAAAATCACAACCTAAATTACACACAGGTGGGCAGCGGGGGTCTCCACTCATTAAATACGTCAAATTAAATGTATTGAGAATTGATTTCCTTTTCTGTAAACTAAAGTTAATTTGGAGAGTGAAGATTTTGAGTAAAGTGAGGGATTCTGAGATTGAAGCCGAGGGCAGAACTAAACACTACATCTCCACTTTCAAAAAGTAGTGTGTGTGTAACACACCTTCATCTGAGAATCACAGCGCTGGACTCATGTTTACGTGAGAGGTTAAATGCAGCAAAATAAACACAAAGGCTAAAGAGCTTCTGCTCCTCGCTCCTCACTGCTGTGCGCTCGGGGTCGGGGTGAACAGCGAGCGGCTCATTATCATTTAAAGGAACAGGTGCTGAAAGTGGGCGTTCTGAACAGGGGCTGTTTACACAGGGGGAGAACACTGCTGTGGGGCTCGTGGGGTTTGGACCAAAGCGGGTCACAGACGTTTCATTAAGAAACAGAACTGTGTTCCACTGCAGTTAATTAAGGCAAAACAAAAATGAGCTTTTAACATGTATTTTAATGTATTTTAAAACCATCTCATAAATAAATGTACTTCTTTATGGTGCTTTTGTGCTCCCAACGTTAAAATAAATTTGTGTAAATGATAAAAAACCCTTCATTGTGAGAGTGAACTGAACACTGTGGACGCTGCTTTATTAGTGTCGCCTGCTGCTGATCAATAGAGGCGAGACTTACTGCTGCATTATGGGATTGCCTCTGGTTGACAGCCTATATGATTAGGGCCAGACTTATTAGGACAGCGACACTGTAAATTGGATTTAAAGCATGAAAAACACATGTGTCGGCTGCTTAACTGGAAAAACACAAGCTCCTCTTGGATAACGAGTGTAAACATGAGGACGCTGTGTTTCCCTGATACAGACAGAGCATGAAATACACAGAAATGTAATTAGACACCTCAGAAATCCAGCAGGTCCATTATACAACACCTGTTTAATCTTTATTTCAATTATTGGTGTCGAACAATTAGAACAATCCTTTATTGTTGTGTGTTTGTGAAACTGACATCAAAGTTAGTTGTTTTTCAGTGAAAACAGTAATTCATTCATTCATTATTTGTGTGGAACTGCTCCACAGTCCAGGGCCTTGGAAATGCTTTTATTTTTTTATTTTTTTATTTTTAAGAAATGAGAGATTCATGTTTTAGAAAATGGTGCCACCTTTTCTGGAAATGGTGTGTGTGATGAGATAGAAACAGCACTTGATGCACATCTCTTCCCCTCTGGTGTGGGACTCTGTGGCTCGGACAGCAGCCTGACAGTAGAGGGGGGGGTTTATTTATTTATTTATTTGATGGAACACGCGGGGCACACTCTGCTCAGCTCGGTTAAAACCCCTGGCCCCAAAGCGTTACCCCCACGGTCGACCTTGACCATGTGCTGCCAATGTCAAAGAGCACAGTGCCCTAGGCGACAGAGAGAGAGAGAGAGAGAGAGAGAGAGAGAGAGAGAGAGAGAGAGAGAGAGAGAGAGGGAAGTCTCTTGTCTGAAGCCTGTGTCACTTAATTTCTCTGTGAATTGTATTTATACCCGTGTTAAATAAAGGTCTTTTTTTTTTTTTTTTTTTCTTATCCTAATCCTGTTTGACTCTTCTGTGTGTAAACAGCTGCAGGGGCTTGGGGTCCTGGCTGCGATCCTCTCCTCGGGTCAGTGTCTGTGAGGAGTGTGGTGTGTTCTCTCTGTGTCTGTGTGGGTTTCCTCTGGGTGACTGTCTGTGAGGAGTGTGGTGTGTTCTCCCTGTGTCTGCGTGGGTTTCCTCCGGGTGACTGTCTGTGAGGAGTGTGGTGTGTTCTCTCTGTGTCTGTGTGGGTTTCCTCCGGGTGACTGTATGTGAGGAGTGTGGTGTGTTCTCCCTGTGTCTGCGTGGGTTTCCTCCGGGTGACTGTCTGTGAGGAGTGTGGTGTGTTCTCTCTGTGTCTGTGTGGGTTTCCTCCGGGTGACTGTCTGTGAGGAGTGTGGTGTGTTCTCCCTGTGTCTGTGTGGGTTTCCTCTTGGGGGTGCCACATTCCTCCCACAGTCCAAACACACACACTGGTCAGTGGAGTGGCTGTGTTACATTGTCCACAGGTGTGTGTGTGTGTGTGTGAAGGGTGTGTTCCTGTCTTGTGCCCAATTGATTCCAGGCACTTTCTGAACACAGTGTGACCCTGATCTGGACGAAGATTGTAGTGAATCAGTGTGAATCAGGAGTGTGTTTAATTACAGTCTGAAAGTATTAAATGTCTGGTGATTTAAATCCTGTATGAGTTTTTGGTGCTTGTTGTTTTTACAGTGTTTGTTGTAATAAAGATGTGTGAGATTGCGTAAGGACTTCAAAATAATCATGAATATTTATGAAGGACATTTATATCTCATAGATTTTCTGGATATCTTGGGACGGTGTTATAGTCTCGTATGTATTAACACATCCTGGGACCTGCTGGAATAACACAGGGGTGATAATCCTGTGAATATGAATATGGTGTGTTTCCTATGATATGATATTTATAGGACATTACACTCTTTTCTCTTCTGAAACTAATCTGACTCCAGCGCGTGGAGTTCATGAGCCCCACTAGGATGGGGGGGGTGTCTGGTGTAGGGGAAGGGCCATAAGCAAGCTTCACCCCCCCCCCCCCCCCCCCCCCACACACACACACACCAAAAAACAGCCCCTCATCAAATGGAGCCTTAATGATTTATAGATGTTTGCTTTAAAAAGCCATTGGCATTAATCCCATGGCTCATTAACTGTTTAATTAAAATTAAATTCGGCGCTAGGAGTTAAGCAGATTGAAAGTGTTGCTCCCTGCTAGGTGGCTCGCTTCCTCGGAAGCGTTTCTTGGAGAAAGGGAAGGGAAGAAGGGAAGGAAATGGAAGGGAAGAGAAGGGAGTGTGTGTATGTGTGTGTTTAATAGCGCATGTTTTTTGAGAGCAAATTGACATGTGGAAATAATAGGCCACAGGGAGAGAGCTCTGGCATGGGAGGGGAACGGCCATTAGAGAGAGGCTACGGGGCGCTTAGCCAAGCGCCAACAACAACAACAGCAACAATAACAACAACAACATTGACAACAACAGTGAGAGGAGGAGTGGGAATTTAGTCTCGGTTTAGGTGTACTGTAGGTTTCAGTCAGATTTCATCATGTGAGGCTCATTCCTTTGCTAAAGTCTAAATTCCCATCACCACAGAATTCTCGGAGCCCAGACAGAAGCCTAACTAGCATCTGTCAGAGCTGGTGAAAAAAGGAAAAGTCCCGGGAATGTCGCAGAAGTGACAGGCCAGACGGATCCGGCACTTCTCCTCGGATCAGAAACCTTAGCCGCTTGGAAGGAGATATTTAAAAGCCTGGTACACGATGCTGAGGAAGACAGCAGGAGAAACAAAGAGAAATATTTGGGGAGTATCTTCTGTAACGCTGATACGGGATAATTAAGAGGGCTAGACTCTCTCACGAGCCGCGGTGGTTGCGGAGTGCCTGAAATTGCTTTCTAAATGGGCCTGTGTTACCCAATATGTGGTTTTTTTATGTATGTTCCAACAACCCGAGGCAGAAAATGGAGTGAGGAGAGAAAATGGGCCTTGATTGATCGCTGAGCTGCGAGCCGTAACCCGAGCCTCGCCTTCGGCCCCCAAACTGGTTTTTATAACATTTAAAATAGCAAGCCGGTAATGGCAAACATGGGCACTTTGCAGGACAATCTGTGGTCAAAAGTGCTGGGAAACGAGCGAAGGTCAAACGGATAAGTCTTCAGAAACACCCCCTCGGCTCCGCGCTCCACTTTCTCTCGGCGTAATGAACCGTCGCAGGGCTCCGATGCTTAACGCAGGAAATATGAGCGGCATCAGTCTCTCGCCGCCAGCGAGTCACTCTGCTCTGACTCCAGCTCACACCTTCAGGAGTGTCGTCCAGGATTATTCTCCTGTGGTTTTCCAGGAGGCCTCACCCTGCCACTAGATCCGTTTTCTCTTGGTTTATTTTTCATTTTGTTTAAAAATAAATAGATAACAGGTTTAATGAGGTTTATTTGTTCGTTTCTTTGCTTTATCTGTTTCCTCCCACAGTCCAAACAAATATGTCGGTGGGTGTAGTGGCTGTGTGAGTTTCTTCATGGGTATGAGTGACTGGGTGACTGGGTGAGTGTGTGAATTTGTCCATAGTTATGACTATGTGAATGATTGGGTGGTGCCCTGCCCAGGGTCCTCAGAGCGAGTTCAGTTGTCTTGCCAACTCCACATCCTTTCAGACCCACAGGATGGTGTTTGCTCTCTCTTCCGTATCTCATAACTACTCCCAGAAACATTCCCTGGAGCTCACATCTCATCTCCAGTGGCTGGAAACGAAGGAAATGAATCGTGTTCCTGTGCACTCTCTAATTTAAGATTTGCAGAGATGTAATGCAGCAGATTTTGTGCTACTTCTCAGCAGTGTGTGATTTGTCCAGCTGTGTTCTTTGCATGTTTTTCTTGTGGTGAACGTATGAAAAACACCTGAGAAATGAAGGAGAAAAAGAAACGAGCGTCGTGTGGACAGGTGCATAAACCAGACAGGACCCAGTAAATGATAAATGGGAGCGGCGCACGCTGCTGCATGGCTTGCAATTTTGACTTTTTTATTTATATCCATATTTTTTTTCCATTATTTATTTAGCAGCATTTCTGTGATGCACCTTCCTCCACCTCGGGTGTGCTTATAACAGCACATATGAGCAGCCTTAACATGTTTTAGTGTAAAATAGAGAGGGCTATAATTAGCAAAGTGCCTGTAATGCTGGGCTGTAATGTTTAATGTTTAATATAATCGCAGACACAGCGTGATAAATAATAAGGCATCAGACGAAGCAGCAGCCCATCAGACTGTCCGTTTTTGGTGGGGCTTTTTTTGGAAGGAAATGGGCCTTGTCGTCTCCCAGGAATCGGTTCCTAAATGAGAGCAGAAAACAGCAATTAATCACAGGGAGTGGTTGTGCTGGCATGGTTTAAAACACAGATTTAAGTAAGAATTAATCATTGAAATAGTTTCGGAAAGGGTCTGGAGGGAGGATTCAGTCGGAGTCATGCTGTGTTAAAGTCTAGTCTAGATTCAGAGAAGTCCAAACCTGCTGCGGACTCTGGCAGGAGTTTAACGCTCTGACTGTGGACACGTCGTTCAAGTACCGCTCACTTTCAATAAGTGTTCAAGCAGCAAAACAATACAGAGCTCAGTTTGTGTTGCTGCCTCCTCTCCTTCGACCCCAGTGGATTACACTGGCACAGAATGCCACCCCTTGGCATCATGTCACAGCCCAAACAACATTTAATTGCTCAGAAGTGCCTCGTTTATGGTTCGAGGCTCTTACAATTCCACAATAAAAAAAAAAAAAAAAAAAATAAGGAGCTGGACATACTACAGGCCCAAATGAATTTAATAACGGACCTGTAGATTACAACACAGTACCACGAGCATTCATTCATTCATTATCTGTAGCCCTTATCCAGTTCAGGGTCACGGTGGGTCCAGAGCCTACCTGGAATCATTGGGCGCAAGGCGGGAATACACCCTGGAGGGGGCGCCAGTCCTTCACAGGGCAACACATACACACACACACTCACTTTTGAGCCACCAATCCAGCTACCAACGTGTGTTTTTGGACTGTGGGAGGAAACCGGAGCACCCGGAGGAAACCCACGCGGACACAGGAAGAACACACCACACTCCTCACAGACAGTCACCCGGAGGAAACCCACGCGAACATAGGAAGAACACACCACACTCCTCACAGACAGTCACCTGGAGCGGGAATCGAACCCACAACCTCCAGGCCCCTGTAGCTGTGTGACTGTGACACTAACCTGCTGTGCCACCGTGCCGCCCAACAAGAGCATTTTATCGCTCAATTGTTGCTCGCTGTTGGTTCCAGAGATGTATAAAATGAATCAGAAGTGATAGTATCAGAAAAAGAGGCAACACGAGACACTTCTGGTGAATTTATATATTAGAAAGCTTTATTTCTCAGTGGTTGCTTCATTATGTCTCAGCTGAAGAAACAACATCAGAAAATAAAGATTTGTTTGATGGCATCATGTCCAGCATCTAAACTGAGCAGGTTTGGAGCAGTGGACAGACATGGTAGAGTGCTGTCTTTATTTCTGTTGCAGAAAACAGGAGTGTCATTATCTCAGCACTGAGCCCAGAGTGAGACACCACTGAAACAACCACTCAAATTCAAGAGGAGAAACAGGAGGGCATGCCTCATCTCGGAGGAATATCTGAGCACCAGGAGAGATGAGCTAAGTCCAGGACAAAACTATATATATATATATATATATATATATATAATTTATTTATTTGTTTGTTTTTTATTTTAATTTATTTATTTTTAAGGTTGAGGAGGGTGGGAGAGACCACTCCCCCTTCCTCTTCTTCCCCCTTGATCTCATGACCGTGCTGTTAAATGAATTACACTCTGCAACTGTAGGGGGAGCCCAGGAGCAAAACTACCAACTCTTACCTAGTGTTGTTTAAATGCAGTATGAAAAAAAGTAAATTGCAAGCTTAACTTTTATTTTTCTTTTTTATTCGTGAAATTTTAAAATGCATTGTCACTTAATGAAAATATATTCAGATTTCCTCCACTCGACTGATTGTATAACAATTAAAAAATAAAACATAAGCGAACAGAAGCCACACGTAATGGAGTCTCATTTTCTGTGAATTTGTATCAGTTCCAGTCTCAATCTGCAGCAGATTTATCTTCTTTTTGTTTTTGTTTGTGACAGTCAAAAACCCACATGATTTGCAATCAACCCCAAGGCTATCCAACCCAGAGACGAGAGAGAAGAGAGGAACCCTGCCCACCTGCCAGAGTCTTCCGTTCTCCACTGATTCAACCAACCCAAATTAGCATCATGCAGCCAAATTATCTCCCAAGCAAATGGGCCATTTCTTTTGGTCCATTTTTCATGGAATCTTATCAAATTAAGGACAAAAGTACAAAAACTTTTTTTAATAAAAAAAGGAAATTTTATTGCATTGTCTCTTTTTTCAGGCCCTTCAAGCCAAATCTCCCAGACGAGTGGAAATAACTTGGATATTTAAAATAAGTATGATAAAATATCTTTCTCCGTGTAATTCTGAGACACCGTCTCTCTCTCTCTCTCTCTCTGGGTAGTGCTGGGAATCTGTGTTGAGCTGCTAGTGAGCAATGAGAAATGAAATAATAAATTAAACGTATCCACCATCTGACCTCACTAATGCAAACATTTTTTGAATTCAACAAATTCCTCACAGCAATCTTCCTGCATCTGATGTAAATCCATTATCTAAGCTCCTAACACCAAAAGGGTTACATTCATAAACACCAAACTCCCAAACACTTCTCTTAATTTCATTAGAAAATCTAGATGAACAGGTAGATTTTAGCCTTTAACATGGTGCTAGTCAGGTGCGCCGGGCTCTTATTTTGGCGGAACAAAATAACTCTAATCCCTGCCCTCTGCTAACAAATATACTCTGGACATGTTCCAGGACAGAGCCACAAAAACATGTCCCTCCCTAATGTAAATGTGCTGCAGACCCATTCCGATGCTTTATTAATGCACATTAGCATCTTATCCTCTGTATCCAACACCCAGCTGTTAGCAAAATGTCTTCCTTAGAAGCTCATCATCATTTTAAAGTCACAATGTCCTCCCTTGTCAATATGGGACAATACGAGTTAGGAACATTGTCTGAAGATATTCAGCTAATTAACCCACAGCCTGCTTTCATTACTGCAGCAATTAGCAAACAATTAATAACAGGGATGTCACCAATGCCCAATGCTAACATTAAACCTAGCAATGAATGCAATGATGGTCTCAGCCAAAATAATATCCACTGTTTTGTCAGTTGTAAACAAATCTACTTATCCTTTACTTTAGATCTATGACAGGGATTCTAAACCTTTCCCACCTCACCCCTCACCTGTTTCTGAAGAGAAAGCACAAAAGCCCAAAAGGAAACAAAACTCAACTTTTAATATAAAATAGTTTTGGTTATTTTATTTCTCAGGTGATGACACAGAAAACTTTAAAATTAGGGCACGGAACATTGCTTAAAATATGTTTTGTTCATTTCAGTCCTATCACAGAAACTAAAAATATTAACAAGTAAAAAATTGAGATAAAACTGATGACACAGAGATGAAACTCTAGAAGCGCCAAGCACTGGTCATTTGATCTTGTTGACTCCCTAATTCTGTCCCTACTTCTATACCCATAAGCACCAAGCAAACTTCAGGCTGTGATACTCTTTTCTGCCGGAAGATGTCACAAATAAATTTACAAGCCCTGAGGATGGGCCCACAAACCACTAGAGGGTGCATCATGGCACCAGCGTTTCAGTTGAAATATTGTACTTGAAGCTTGGAAAATCTGACATTCCGGTTCAAAAGGAATGCAAGCTCCATCCATGGTGTGTTTCAGCCTTGCGCCCAGTGATTGCAGGTAGGCCTCGGACCCACCGTGATCCTGAACTGGATAAGCGGTTAAAGACAATGAATAAATGAATTTAAGATTAGCCTCTGGACAGTCGTCTGGTAGTACCTCATATGACCAGACACGTGACAAATAAAACTGCACTTGTAAACTGTTGTGAGAGAAGGTTTCTGTAGCTCTGCTGGTGAAAGAACATCCTGCCGCTCCTGACCTTTCAGAGCTCAGGGTTCCTTTGTGTCCTCACCACAGGCGAGTGTTTAAATGTCATATCAAATCATCAGAACGTAAAACAACCTCTGACCAATCAGAAAAGAGCTCAGGGTTTCACCCAAAATTGGGCTTATCCAAGATGTGTATCAGAGCGGCACAGTATTTCAGGAATCGAGCTGTCAGTCACTATATTATAATGGGAGAGTCCTGGTTTTTACACTGTTGCTAACTCACGTCAATTACAGTTAAGACACTGTTAGAGTCCTGCAGGGGCCCTGGGCTCTGTGGAGCATGAAATAGTTCACTCAGGGAGGAGATTCTTTATCTCACCTGCGTTGATGTAAGAATAACACATCGTATTCTTTCAGCTGGTAAAAATAATTTGCTGCTATTTTAACTGGCATTATCGTGTTTAGGGGCATTAGTGTGGAACCACATGTGTAAACAAGGTAAATAAACAGTAAGTAACTAATAAACCTGGAAATGGCCCCATCCCCGTGTTTGTAGGCGAGGAATTCAGCAAGGGCTGGAGCTTCAGTTTAATAATTCCTTCGCTGAGCCTGGCACAGGGCCAGAGAGGAGGTGATTTGGCGTGTGGTTAGACATCGATATCCAAACTAGGCACCAGGGCTCGGGGAAATGTTCGGGGACTTTTAAAAGCAGCAGCTGGCGAGTTGCTGTGGGCTGTTCGTGCTCAGCTGAGGGTTTGAATTAATTTAAATGCTGGGGATTATTTTAAAAGAAGCACACTCATTAATTCATGTCGAGTTTACTGAGTGAGGGGAAGCCACAGTTGGGGGTGAGGGAGATCTCCACAACACATGCTGCCTTTTAGGTTGGGCTCGATGTAGTCTGTTTGGTTTTCTTATGCAACAGAATTATGGCTAGTTTGTGTGATTGTTTTTCTACCTGTTTACTTACAAACCTCTTCCTACATCATGGACACAGCACTGAGTCTGCTCTGGGACCAATTACAGACTTCAATGAATCAGATATGAACCTGCTTTTAAGTTTGTTTATCAAGAATTATTAACACACAATGATACGGCTGTTTGTTTAAACTGGGGCATTGGGAAATAGCCTCAAATTCCAGGTTAGTCCTTGAAGAATGACTGTCATTTTTCTTCTTTTTAATTGAAATCTTTGAAAAGTGATGTGTTGAAAAAACCAAAAAAAAAAAAAAAAAAAATCCAAAATGAATGAATGAATAAATAAATAAATACCTGGGAGACAAGTCAAGCTCATGCTCACTTCCCCAGTGTCCAACTGACTTTGATAAGGTTCAAATCAGACAGTGGGACATTCTCTAAATACAAAAACATATAAGCAGTGGTTGTTTTCTTGTATTTTTTTTTCAAAGCAGAGTATTATTCTGTTGTTAGTGAGTGTGTGGTGTGTGTGAAGCTAAAGTAAACGTCTTTCAGAGTTTAGTTTAGGAGACAGGCCTTTAGTTCAGGTCATAAATCAAGGGGAACAAATGTTGGTGTAATTCAGTTCAGTTCAGTATAATTTATAGAGCGCTTTCTACAACTGCTGTTTTCACAGGGCAGGTTTCAGAGCCCTAAGTGAGTGTCACTGGTATAACAGTGCTGTGGGAAGTTACATAGTGCAGTTTCTACAGTGCTGTGCCCAGTGTAGCAATGACAGAGGCTCTATTTTACCTTTTACAGCTCAGTGGAGCTTCTCAATTGTTACGAAGCTGTAATTTTAAGGTAAACATAGTAGCTACTGTTGACGGTATTTAACATGAAACTTGCTGTCAGGAATCACAAACGCGGACTGACGGAGGTGGACGCACTTGTTAAAACACAGTGAGTTTAATTTAACAAAAGATGTAACAAAACAAAGACAGGCAAAAGTGGGAACAACAAGACTAGGAATTTTAAACAAAACAACATGACTTGGAATGGGAAGAAACAACACGACATGACCAGGAACATGAAATACACAAAATGACAAAACTAGGAAACAATAACGACCTGACTAGAACTGAGAAAGAAACAACACGACATGACTTAGGAGCGAACAAAGGTGAAATGTCTGACAGGAGGAAGTGATACAAGGGGACTTAAATACTTAACACAAACGAGACACACATGAGACAGATAATGAGGACAGCGGACAAATGAGACACAGACGAGGAGGCGGAACAAAGGCGGGACTAGGGCAACAACTAACAGAGCCGTGTGCTGAGAGAGAGCACATGGCCGGGAAAACAGACATGACAGGACGAGGGCGTGACACTTGCTTATTTGTTTACCTCGATATGAAAACCCTGTTTGGACATTTTACATTTGGATTTTTGATCATTCATATCATTTTGTTTGTCAAAAAAGAACTTGACAATGACATAAGACAACACTTACAGAGAAGCGCGATGAGAAAAAATGAATATGACATGAGTTTGATTGTTCTCTGAAAGTCCAGGAGGCTCTGGAATCTCAGGCTCAGGGTCATTGTGGGTGAACCATGACTAACATTTTTACTTGCTTCACTTCGACTGTGATGAGTGTAAATGTGTTAGAACATTTCAGACAGATGATGTGGATGATCAGTTCATGTGCTTAATGATCATTAGAGCATCCTCGCTGTTGGCAGCCAGCAGAGACTCGGTGGAGACATGCTGCTACACCTGTCTGTCTAAAATTAGGAAGTTTGATACCTCACCCAGCCGAGTTTTAACTCAGAGAATCTTTGTTTTTTTTTTTTTTTTTCTGGCTCCAAAACAGTCTTTCCATATTCAAAATAAAATCTTTTGAAGCCGTTGCCACATGCCCCGGTGCAGCGTCATTTTGACAGACACCTGAAAAAGCTGCATCAGTAAACAAAGAGTCCAAGGGAATAGCCTTTGAAGAGATTGGATTTGATAGAAGTCTTCAGTGGGACCTGGAATGACAACTCTGCGTCTGTTTGGAGACGTGAACGCGCAAAAAACAAAACGCTGCCACTCAAAAGAGGCTTTGAGTTTTTGTATTTTGTTTTCCCCAGTCTGCCGCCATCTTACGCAAACTTCATCTTCAATCCATGTCACACCTTCCCTCCCCACCGTGCCTGGGATGACGTGAAGTGATTTCATGCCTGGATGTGGGTGAAAATGAAAACGCTGCGTCTGAGAACAGACACATGTTGTTTTTGACAGGTTTCATATGTGTGCGGTTTTATCAGAGTTGGGTTTATGACACACGTCTTATACCTGAGGGGTCAAGCGTCTGTGAAGTGATGTTTTGTGTCGCGTGTCGACTGCCGCAGTAGATGATGAGCGACGATAAATCAAAACCAATTTAGATACATCTAGGGCAAATGGAGGAAAACACAACTGGAGTTCACAGCGAAACTCTGAATCCAGAATGAGGAATGAGCTCAGGTTCTTCAGTGTTCAAACGAGGCAGGAAGAGTAGCATAAATACATTCGCAAATAACAATAGTCTTACGCTTCATGTAGACAGTAGAGTACTTCCCATAAAAACCTAACCCTAGATAAACGTACTCTCTGAGCTGTAGGACAGCAGTGGAACTTCTCAGAGCATCCAACGTCCCTCAGTTCCGCTCTGTTCTTCTCAGTCTGGATCATTCTGGGCACCTCAACACACCAGAAAAAAAACACAGAAAAAATAAACCAGAATGATTTCTAGACTTCTGTAAACGTACACACATTTCTACCACTGCCACTGTCCCAAAGCAGCTGCTTACGTTTGAATGGAAGAACCATTAAAAGAAACCTGGACTCAGAGAAACTCTCTAAGAACAAGAGAAAGAACTTCTGAGGAGGGGGAAAAGACTGAGACAAGATTCAAATATCCCTCGAAAATAAAGAAAAAAAACACTGACAGGAACCGAGTCTTTTTTTTTAATAGAGAGAAAGAACAGCTGACGAGCACCAAGACTCAAGAGCAGAACCTTCTCGAGGTGAAGAGGAGGAAATTATGACAGGAACAGAGACTCAATATGAGAACCATTTAAATGTAAGATTCGTATTAAACACTGTACACATGGCCCCACAGATCTTCCTCATAATGATGTGGCTTCTCTTACTGTTCATGAAAAGGGTGTTATGGAGGCTAAAGCATGGAGATGTTTTAACCCCCTTCACCCACGTGCATCACACATATGTATTCACCCACTGTGTCTTAAGTCTGAGATTTAACTTAAGTCCAACAGGACAAAAGTAGATTGGACAATGTGAGTACAGATAAAGCACTTTGTTAACTTCTGATTTTGTAGTTTGTTTAGTTTTGTTTGTTGCTGTTTTATGGAAATACAGAGATCAAACCAATGCTGATGCTGAAATAGCGGTTCTCAGTGTTCACTCCAGTCCTGAGGGATCATATATTTATTTTTTTCTGCTCTAACACACCTGACTGTACTCAGCAACTAATCATCAAGCCCTTAATGAGATAAATCAGGTGTGTTACAGCCGGAAAAATAATGAACTCCGCTGTGGGAGTCCCGCAGGAGCCGAGCTGAAAAAGCTAAAGCTGCTCCAGAGTTTATAGCTGAAGTCCAAACACACACAAAAAAAACAGGGCCTTAGCTCCTGGCCCCTGTTCTGTTTATCCATTCATCAGGTTTGTATTTGTGAGCTGAAGTTTAGCGTATGTAGCTTCTCCTCCCGGCTCCAGGGACGTCCTTATCAATATTTAAAAAGAGATATGAATGTTTTATAATGTCTCTAAAATTTATAGACATTAAGACACTTTAATGTGTGCTGTGGCTATAAAGACATGGGGAAAAAGCAAGCTGCATTACAGTGCTGTGTCTTTTCTTTTCTTTCTTCTTCTTCTTTCTTGTCATTTAATGGCCTTCACTAAAGCGTAGCTTCTCCAGAGTAATGGGGTGGAGTGGACGGTCATTCTGTAATGTACCGTCACTGTGTTTTACGCTCCTGTGCCATCTGTGTGATTTAAGTTTAGAGGTTTATACACAGAGATGGGTTATTTGAGCTCTAGTGTGTGTGTGTGTGTGTGTGTGTGTGTGTGGTAAGCTGGGGCCGGGGGCCATGATCACATTTTTTTTTATGTTTCCACAAATAAGATCCTTTTAAAATACGGTTGCTATGTCTTATAGAATAGATATGTACACGAGACTGAAATTTTAAATGTAATTTGTTTTGTAAATATTCATTCATTCATTCATTATCTGTAACCCTTACCCAGTTCAGGGTCGCGGTGGGTTCAGAGCCTACCTGGCATCATTGGGCGCAAGGCGGGAATACACCCTGGAGGGGGCGCCAGTCCTTCACAGGGCAACACACACACTCACATTCACTCACACACACACACCTACGGACAATTTTTTGAGTCGCCAATCCACCTTCCAATGTGTGTTTTTGGACTGTGGGAGGAAAGCCGAGCACCCGGAGGAAACCCACACAGACACAGGGAGAACACACCACACTCCTCACAGACAGTCACCCGGAGGAAACCCACGCAGACACTGGGAGAACACACCACACTCCTCACAGACAGTCACCCGGAGGAAACCCACGCAGACACAGGGAGAACACACCACACTCCTCACCGACAGTCACCCGGAGCAGGAATCGAACCCACAACCTCCAGGTCCCTGGAGCTGTGTGACTGCGACACTACCTGCTGCGCCACTGTGCCGCCCCTGTTTTGTAAATATATGCAAATGAAACACTAGAAAATGGTGATATAACAATATTTCTCTCTAGTTTCACAAAATAATGTTCACATCATTAAAAGGGACCACTGTAGGAACCTGGAACCTTGGTAAAAAGAAAATCACAGTCACTACGGTTAGGGTCAGGGTTAGGGTTGGGTCACTGGACAAGGCACTGTCCACTGGTGGCGCTGTTTATCCTGCGAGATCTGCTGAACATTCAGACCCCACACACAGAGGCACGGCTGCGGCACGCAGGGTTTTCTATATATACACACAGAGCGGTCTCGCCATTACTCCAGACCTGTGACGGCTACAAAATCGTCTGAGACAGTAACATGTTTTATAACACTGTGGTTACAAGTACACACAGCGCAGCAAGTCAGTTCAGCTCAGATTTATTTGTAGAACAGATTTACAGCCGTCTACTGACACCTCACAGGCTCCACTCCGCCTTCTCTCATTATGTTCCTTTTGAAATGCTGTTTCTGATATTTACTCTACTCTAGAATTAGCACAAATGTGATATAAAGAGAAGCTCAGATATGTGCAGTGTTTCTGGATTGTGTTTGGTTCTGATTGGTTGTTATCTTATGGTCACTAAATGAGCTCCTGTCCAGTGGTGGCGCTCTTTCACAACATCCGCACACACTCTCTCTGTCCTGAAGCTGAAGAGGAATCACAGAAACAGTGCTGTAACTCCCGATGTTGTGGGAGAATGTTACACAGGAGACAGTCCTGCAGCTTCAGCTTTGGGTTATGGTTAGGTTTAGGGTTAAAGCTGATATTTCACACTGGGTTTCTGACGCCACAAATGTTGAACTACACTGTGATGGGCAAAAATGTGGTGGTTGAATAAAATATGTAGTAACAGTAAATACAGAATAAGATCATAAGGAGTAGTTGTGTTGTGAGTGAAGTGTGTTTTCAGATGTTCTCCAGATGATCGTATGGATTTGTTAAACCTACAACATGCTTGGGATTTGGACAATAACCTCAAATAATCCTGGACTGATACAAGAACAGATGTTGAAAGATGTGAACACTTTCACACACACACTATCACACTCACTGGAATAATGGGATTCACTTTTATTCTAATATTAGTTTGTTTCTTAGAATAATAACTTTGAAAATCTAATTTTCTGAAGAGCTCCACACTCCTGGAGGAAAACACTAACTAAATGATTGTGTTTCTCCTGAAATCTGTGTGTAATCACTGGGAGCCAACCCCCCTTTGTCACTGTAAGATTTCCCAATCATCAGGGAAGGGCTTACTCCAACTGTTGTAACATTGCTATGAGGATCTGATGGCATTCAGCCTCACGAACATCAATGAGGTCAGGTGCTGATGTTGTATGTTTAGTTTGGGATCATCCATTCATTCATTATCTGTAAGCGCTTATCCAGGGTCAGGGTCGCGGTGGGTCCAGAGCCTACCTGGAATCACTGGACGCAAGGTGGGAACACACCCTGGAGGGGGCGCCAGTCCTTCACAGGACAACACAGACACACATTCTCTCTCACACTCACGGACACTTTTGAGTCACCAATTCACCTACCAACGTGTGTTTTTGGAGCGTGGGAGGAAACCGGAGCACCCAGAGGAAACCCACGCGGACACAGGCACACTCCTCACAGACAGTCACCCGGAGAAAACCCACGCAGACACAGAGAGAACACACCACACTCCTCACAGACAGTCACCCGGAGAAAACCCACGCAGACACAGAGAGAACACACCACACTCCTCACAGACAGTCACCCGGAGAAAACCCACGCAGACACAGAGAGAACACACCACACTCCTCACAGACAGTCACCCGGAGAAAACCCACGCAGACACAGAGAGAACACACCACACTCCTCACAGACAGTCACCCGGAGGAAACCCACGCAGACACAGGGAGAACACACCACACTCCTCACAGACAGTCACCCGGAGAAAACCCACGCAGACACAGAGAGAACACACCACACTCCTCACAGACAGTCTCCAGGAGGAAACCCACGCAGACACAGGGAGAACACACCACACTCCTCACAGACAGTCACCCGGAGGAAACCCATGCAGACACAGGGAGAACACACCACACTCCTCACAGACAGTCACCCGGAGGAAACCCATGCAGACACAGGGAGAACACACCACACTCCTCACAGACAGTCACCCGGAGCGGGAATCGAACCCACAACCTCCAGGCCCCTGGAGCTGTGTGACTGCGACACTAACCTGCTGCACCACCGTACCCTAGTTCTGGATCATAAACATCCTAAAGGAGGTTGATGGAGCTCCATCAGTGCAGTGCCAGGGTCTTTATGTCCCTCTAGTCCACGCTTGGCATTTGGCACAACACCATCCCATTGTGTATCATGCTTTTCTACGGAGATCCAACAAACAGTGTCCACAGTAGCTGAATAAAGGGATGTCTACAAATGTTTAGACGTGTTGCAGTGACCATGTCTTTACATTGTGGTATGCTCAGTACGCTCTGGTCTTAAATTCAAGAATATTTTAACTCTAAATCTGTGCAAATGTGAGGCTCATATATCTGATGGCAGCTCGCCACAGTTTTTTTTTAAGTGACTGATCAGCCTCCCCAGTGGAAGATTGCAGCAAATCAATGGCACAGTGTTCCCACGTCAGCACTCCTTTCAGAATAATTTTGAATTTCGGGTCGTTTCTCATCTGAAATTAAATTTCCCCGACAGCTTTCAGAAAACACTGAGTATCAGCACAGCTCCAAAGGTCAAAAAGAGACAAATCCACGTGTCAGGGCTCTTCCAAGGGCTTCGCAGGAGACGCAGCCAAGGCTGAAGATGCTCTTGGCAAAGAGAAAATGAAGAGCAATAAAGATTTTTATGGATGTCAGTGATGCATCGTAAAATCAATTAAAATATTTGCCAAAAATGGATCAAGCCACTAATGATGGCATCGTCTTTCTGTGGGTAAACAGCTCAATACAGAGGCTGCTGAACTGTGACAGCGCTCAGTGCTTTCAGAAGATTTTGCCGCTTTGGAAATGAAAGGATTTGGTCAGGAATTTGATTTAAAAACAAGGTAAATAAAAAAAGGAGGGGGGGAGGAGTGTGTAATGCATTTGCAAAGTTCTGAGGTAAAAGCTTTAACACTGTGACTGCACTGATGTTTTCTCAGAAGGGAACCTGCTTTTCTTTGAAAGCTACCTACACAGAGGCTTCGTAACACATGCGTAACCACGGGAAAAAGGCTCAAGTGTTCATGAATAGATGAATAGATGAATACGATGTGAATGACTTTGTGTTGACATTCCAGAACCTTTCCCCAAAGTCAGAACTGGAGAATGAGTTTATTCATGAGTTTATTACAGAGGCCCGTGTTCGGAGCATCACTTAGAGCTATGTTTTATTGCACTGTTATTAATAGGAACGTATATGTATTTTAAGGACAGTTAAAGAGGAGATACTATGAAATAATCCCTTGTTTGGTGCATGTTCACATTAACGTGTGAGTCTGGAGCCCACCAACCCACACACTGTGAAACAAGACCCTCCTCTGAGCCGTTCTGATTCTGTTCCGCTTCTGACGTCAAGTGCAGAGACTTTAGAATGGCCCCGCCCCCTCGTCTGAGTCTGTCCAATCACAGCGCTGGACCCGTGTTTATGTGAGAGCGCAAAGACGAGGTTAAACTCAGCAGAACAGACACAACGAGCGCGGAGAAATAAGAGCACTGAGTAAAAACGGGGAGAAGAAAGAACCGACAGCGAACTTCGTGAAATGCATCAGTTTTTTTTTTTTTTTTTTTTTAAGTGAAAAGGTTTAAAATGGTAGCTGTTTGACTTTGTGTTTCATTGTTGATA